>NC_081773.1:2853096-3178096 GCF_963082965.1 Carassius carassius
ATTCACGCCAGACGCTCTAGGCAACATTTTGACGTTATTCACGTAATACTTATATTTGAAGATATCAGATGCAAAAGCTTTTAAGTGATGTTTGAAACTTTCTTCTAAAATGAGCATTTAAATCAGGCGCTATGTGTAGGTTCAGTAATTTCACTTTAATGGCAATGAATATGTATTTTTAATTACCACTGAAGTAAAAAAGCCAAACATAATATAGGAGCCTGAGAAAAATTCTAATTTTAGAAGAAAAGTTAAGACCATTTAGAAAAATGTTTTTATAAAACAGAGACTGGAGTGGCTCTAGTGTTTTGTAGTATTATTTATACCAATATCATTATATGACCAATTACTTTTACATTTTCAGCTTTCATTTGAATTTTGATTTATCGTGTTAGTCATTTTGTTATGTGCTTTTTTTTCAGCTTTAATAATTTTAGTTCCTCAACTTAATATCAGTAAGTTGTCCATGCAACAATTTCAGCTTTATTCTTTAATTATGATATTTACATTTTTTTTTTTTTACAATTTAATTTTAATTAACAACCAGATATTTTTGTCTGTTTATTTCTGACCCAATTCTGATTGCAATGTGTGCTCTGATAGTTTTACTTTGATTTTAGGCAAATGTAGCAGGTAAATCAGCTACAAAAGAAAAAACACATGCATGCAAAAAAAATAAAAATAAAAATTGGCATCAACCACTCATACCCCTCTGATTTTAAGGGTAATGTCAGGACTATGACTGGTCAGTTTTGTCCCTTAAACAACAACAACAACATTACAGATCTGTGATGAAAAACCATTAACAGCCCTTCTATGACTAGTAAAGCCAATGAGGGACATGAGACGCACCCATCACTGCTCCAGGCGTCCCAGCCGGGGTTCCTGGCCTCCGGATCAGACCATGTGGGGTTGATGTAGACAGACCTTTTTCAGGTGGCCCTCCCGGGGCAGAAAGTGGAGTGGGGGGGGCCGAGGGGCCAGGAACGGGTGGAGGACGTCCAGTAGGGCGAGGGGTCACATGCCGCTGACGCAGCTCTGAGAAGGAAATGACATGATTCTGACAGTGAGATATGAAACCAGATAAGCTGAAGTCTACACCTGGGGTTGATAACCCCCACAGCCCCAGTTGGGGTGATCAAGAAACAGGAAATTTACTTAACACAGAAACCTGCCATTTCAAAGTCGACTCTGATGTCGCTGGCTTTTCTTTCACTAGCAGGAATTATTTATTTATTCACTTTTTAATGCCATGCCAGCATCAAGGCTATTTTCATGGCGATTTCTGAATAAATTAGCAAAAGGTTCTAAAAGACGTTTCAGATATTTTCACACTAGACAAAAATTCTAAAATGCTTTTCTGGTGATACATTTTTAAATTTCATCAGCAGGAAAGAACACGTATTAAAGATGCTACAACAAGTTATTACATTCCGATGACAGTCTGGGGAAAAAAAAAAATCATAAGAATGACATGAACATGGGTCAACTGTGAGTTGATGAGAGGGAACAGATTTGATTGCTCACCTTGGCCTTGTCTTGGAGTCGCAGGAGGGCCAATGGGTTGAGCCTCTATCTCCTTCAGAGAAAACCAAGAAAAAAACTTCAATATTTGCACAATTAATGGAGTCATTTGTAGATTTAATTATAATAAGGTACTTACAAGCTTTTTCTTAGAGTCGAGGTCGAATCGCTCCAGAATCAGCTTAGCATTTTTGTAGGTTTCAGTTTCCATGACCTGTTCAAGCTGTTTGAGAAAACATTACAATCACATAATCACAATTACATCAAACAGTGATACCAACTGGTTGGCATTAATACTGAAGACACGCATTGTTATGATTTTTTTAATCATAACAATTTATAAAAATCCATCAGTTCAAGTCAAATGAAGGAACTAGACCTGCTGCTTATATCTGTGCTTAAAAGCTGAAAAAGTCTTCTGTTTAGTTTTATTTTAAAACTCCATTTCAGGGAAAAGAGCAAATAGTGCTAATTATTTAACTTTAATGAATAGAATAATTACAAGCCTTACTGCGATAATGGGGAGTGTGAAAATCCATCAGCTGTAATTATTGAAAGTTATTAGACATGACAGTGGATGACAAGCAATTGCTCAGATTTATTTCCTCCCATCACTAAACACTGTTCATTTAAAGACAAGTCGTTAGCCAAGCACTTTACCAAGTAAAGTCTCTTTGCCAATTACCCGCCGTCTTCATTGATTTCAGATTTATAAGGAGCAGAAATTATCTCTTTCTCTCACTGACAGCAGAGGGCCACAATATGATGAAAGGAAAACAGGATGTTGTTGTGCTAACATTAGCACTAGTGGTCGACCGATATATCGCAAAGGCAGATATATCGGCCGATATTTGGCCTTTTTCAAATATCGGCACCAAACGATAGGTTTTTCTGTTTGGCCAATGTCTTCGAAGCGGGACTTTTATTTTGACGGCAGTGCCTGAGTACACACAGTGCTCACACTCTCTCTCTTGTTCACCGTCATCTTTAACAGTTCTGTCGAGACACGGATAGAAGTCTGTCTAATAAACCGATTATTTATCCGATTACTTTGTTTAACGGTTAAACAAAGAAATGAATGTATACAGAAAGTGTTGTATTGCTTTTATATCAAGCATATTAGTAATAGAAATGCAAACATTATAATACTTTCTCGTTTGCTGTCAGCATTAAGCAAAAATGCATTTATATAATTTAAACAATCAACGAATGACTAATGAACATTTAATTTCACAAACCTTGCAAACTTAGTCGAATCCAGCTGTGAGATCGTGTGAAGTGTGCATTTTTATCCAGCATTTTATCCATACATGTTCTCTGCGTGACGGTCTGTCCGTATGAATTTAATGCTTTACACTTGTGATTTCAAATTATACTGTCCTTTATGAATTTGCCCCCTGTCATTTTTATGTCATTTTCACTCTGTGCTGTGTGTAAAATGAGTGTTACCCTGGCTTTATTTGAAAAATCTGATTCAAACATCCCAGAATACTGAGTGACCCGTTGGTTACAGTGTTTACTTTCTTTTTAATTATATTTTTATTAAATATTTATTTATTTGTGAAAAATACTGTCATCTAAAGTATAAGCATGTTTATTTTACACATTTATTTTTTAATCCATTGTCAAACGATTTCAAATTTCTTAAGTATTAATAATAATTAAAAAAAAAGAATAATAATAATATCGGCTTTATATCTTTATATCACACCCCCCCCCCCCCCCCCCCTCCAAGATATCGGCATCGGCTGTCAAAAAACACATATCGGTTGACCACTAATTAACATATGACTAACCAGCTCACAGGGGAAGATGGGAGCACACGGACTGCGAGAAATTACAAACTCGCTCATATTAAAAGATCCTAACATATAAGAGAGAGTGCCTCTATACACCTGTGAAAACAGACAAAAAAAAAACAGGAAGTGACATTCAAAGACATACACTGCTACTGATTACTCACTATGTTCTTTTTCTCTGCTCTCAGCTCTTCTAATTTTTCATCTAAGATGCAAAAAATAAAAAGAACAGAAAAATGAATGCGTAGATACGATGAACACCACTGGCTCATCATAACATAGTGACCTCATAATGAAAACAAGTTCAGTAAGAATCTCTTACTGTTTCTCTCGGTTCGTTTGTTGTATAAAACAATCAGCAGTTTCCTCAGCAGCCAAACTCTGCAAACCGGAAAAGCAACTCATTTATAAAGTCATCATGATCATTTGGATATTCATGCATTGCATATCAAAAGATTCAAGTAACTTCAAATTCATACAATGTGCCATCAGTCTGAATTCAAAAACTGAACTGAAAGTACTTACAACAGAGGAAATAGCAGGAATGGTGACGCCACTATTAATTTTCCTATCATCCGCTCTGGGATGTACCACACATAGACGACTGTACAGGCGATCAAATACAGCAGGGCCGAGTACAGCAGCAGTCTGTAAACCCATAACTTCAGCTGCTTCTGGTTCTTCTCTCTGTATTCCTCAAGGGCCTGGATATCCTGAGGGAGATCAATTAAAACACTCCATAAAACCCCACAAGGCCAGGAATTAGTGAGTGGCATTCAAACAGCAGTAGAAAAAACACTCGCATATTAAGTATAATTCATGTTCAATCACATTTCTACCAAAATTACAACAAAAATAACACATGATGTCTTTAAAACTGTATCTGGTATTGAATACTAAGCCTAAAGTTCAAACATATTTCAGAAAAATGGCAATTAATAAAACTGTGTGCATGCAAAAGCTATCAGTAGAACATTCAGGCGTATGTTTCAGCAGGATCAGGTCAAATAAAAGCATGCATGACGGCTTAAGGACATCGAATTAAAGTAAAAATGTAAAATATCCTGCAGCATACAGAAAGTATGAAAGGAAAAGTTGTTTTGTCTAAACTCGAATCAAATCCCCATGACCTAAATACCTAAGGCAGAACTTGAGAGACAGATGAGAGGCTCTAATCAGAACCTGCAGAAATGTAATTTAACTGCGTACTGATCTAATCTGGTCAAGACACACCAGGTCAAACGTGTTTAAATCACTTTTTGAAGTCACATTAGACATCTTTGGTTCTAAACAGTAAATATACAACCAAGTTATTTGCACAACACTCAAACTCTGAGATATGGCAACTGAACAGACCTCTCTCAGTGAAGTAGTACTGTATAATCCCCTTCTTAAAATATCTAATTACTGTCACACAGTGCCTTTCTGCAGCAGACATTTGTGTCTGTCTGTAACCTTGTGTTATTCTGAATCACAACTGAACCTAAATAACAGAATTAAAAAATAATAATAAATAAATAAATACATACACCAGGTCAAATTATTCCCATGGCCTAAATGCAAAAGGACACCTTCAGTGTTAGAAAAGTATAACAGACTGAATGAGTGAAGTCAGGAAATGGTTGAAAGTGCAGTTTTATACCTTATCAAGACCCTCCAAGACCTCCACGGTGGTAGGCTTTGCCTATGGATGGATACAGTACAGTTAGCAACAATAAAGCGAGCTGGTAGGAGGTACAGATGTTCACAATTGGGACGTTTCTCTATTTAGATTTCTACAGTATATAGCAGGGGTGATGAACGCCGGTCCTGGAGAGCCACAGTTCAGCCACAGTTCAGCTCCAACCCTAATTAAATCTCACCCAGAGTAACCCCTTCAGACATTGATTAGCTTGTTCAGGTGTGTTTGATTTAGGGTTGAAGCAAAACTCTGCAGGACTGCGGTTCTTCAGGACTGACGTTCACCACCCCGGTATATAGCATGTTACATTAATATCAAATCACACTCTTAATTATGAAACTATTGAAGGAATAGTTCACCCAAAATATAGAAATCGCTGTAGATTTACTCATCATCATGCCATGCAAGACTAGCATTACGTCACTTGTTCACCAATGGATGCTCTGCAGTGAATGGGTGCCGTCAGAATGAGAGTCCAAACAGCGGACAAAAACTTCTTGTGAAAATCAAGCATCGAAAGCAGTCCATAAAAGATATGATCAAATACGTCTGTGGATTTGGATGTGATTTTGATGGACATTTTCACTGAAGGAAGCGTTATTATAGATTATAGACAGTTTAAATTTAAAACACCTTCTTAACAATATATTTGTTTCTTACAAACATGCAGCTTTTTCCTTCAAGACTACTCGGATTATTGTGATGTTTTTATCAGCTGTTTGGACTCTCATTCTGACGGCACCCATTCACTGCAAAGCATCCATTGCTGAGCAAGTGATACAATGATACATCTCTACAAATCTGATGAAGAAACAAACATCTTGGATGGCCTTGGGGTGAGTAAAATTTCAGTTAATTTTCAGTTTTGGGTGATATATTCCTTTAAGGCTTTGTAGCATTCAAGAAAGACAACAGTACACCATACGTGACATTTCTATCAATCCACTTTAAAATCAAATTGCAGATGTTAACGTTAATACTGCATACAGCAGAAGTGTACATCCTACAGGTTGAGTGAATGAAGCACGTTTACCCTCCAGCGAGACACCACAGCCCCCATCTTGTGAGGACAGTCCTTCTCTCCAAGCCTGGGATCTGTTTCTCCTGTTGTCCACACCGACACCTGTTCACAAATAAAGGCAACCGTTTCATTCAACAATAACAATACTTAAGACACAAACAAGATTATGATCGATTTTTCCCACTTGGGAAAACACATGGATTAGATGAGAATGGATTATAAAACCTAAGTAGGCTTTTATTCGAAAACATTTGGGTGCTTAAGTCACATTTATTAGAAATGTGCATGTCTTCAAACAAATGCTGCTTGAGTTTTTTTCTCAAAACCAAATTAATTTTCTGATCCATTTGATTTTTAATAGTAATCAAACTCACACGTGTTGATTATCATATTAGCCACGAATGTTTCAATACCATTTGTCTTCGTATATCTATTGCTTAGTCATTTTAAACCAAACAAACGTATTTTTCGACAAATGCTTTGCTTGAAGAGTGCATTTGTGCGGTCTTTCTTTACAAAAAATACCACACAAATTTAAATTTTGTTTTCTGTTGCAATGACAGCTGACATTCAGAAATTATGACATGCAATGCATGTGCAAGCGCTTCCAGATCCCACTGTATCTCACTCATGCAGGGTTAGATGCAGGAGTGACATCAAACATCTTCACAGCTCACACAAAACCTGGAGGCTCTGGAAAGTAACAAGACACTCCTCTATTTTAAACTGCAGAGTCCTCCAGGGCTCAGAGAGTGTTTGATAGTGGTGAGAAAACCCGCTGGAAGCACCAATGAAAGTCAGTTTATTTATAACTTTATTCAGCCTCACCTTTCCAGCTTGGAATGCGGTTTAATATCTAAATTAAACTCTTATATTCCAGGAAAATTCAGGTCTAATGTGATTTAATCTACTAACATTAATTTACTTTTAAAAAATGACTCGCCCTATATTTTTGAAACCATGATAATCAAGAAACTTCACGAGTCAACAATGTTATTCTGTCAGCAAAAACATTGCGCTTTATATGTTTTAGCATAGCATATATTTTCCGACAGATTATGTTTCCTTAAGCTATAGTATCAGGAGTACTTTAACGTTCAATGCAGACCTAAAAAGCCTCACTTTGAGAAAGCCTAGCCCGCTGCTGTCAGCTGATACATAGGACGAGATTAGACGCCGTGTTGTGCTCTCTGACACGACACGCACGCCCTGTTATACAGCGTTATTGTGCATAAACACGCCGAAAACAAACACAACAAACGATCAATGAGGATGCCTTACCCCTGAAAAAAAGATATTATCCAGAAGAGACTCGCGTTATTATTTTTGTACTTCCACAGCCTACGTCATCAAACTGTTCCCACAAGCCCGCGCGGCACGGACCTCCTCCACTTGACTGCTCTGTCACGTGATCGAGCACTCGCTCTCTCTCAAAGCGCGGGAAAATAGAATGAACCTCACGCCGTGCTTCTGCAGAGTTTACGTCACGGCGGAAACAAGAGATTTCAAAAAGTTATACGCTATATATATATATATATGCTTATATTGAGTGTTTTGAATTAAATGATACTATAATAATACTATAACAGTGTTACTGTATTTGTAAACGTTACATTGCTGTAAATGCTAATAGAAAATGTGCTAATATAAAATGTTACATTCACATTTCCTACATAATTCATGTTTATTTAAAATAGTGACATTAAAATAATAGTAGCTTGTAATCAATTTTAAAAATATACTTGAATGAATGACCAATCAGTAACAAACTTGGTATGAATAGATTTTTATGCTATTGACAGTACCAGTAATTGGCTTTGTGCCATACATGACACCAGTTTACTCGGATTAAGGTAATGGGACAGTAGGCCACAATTTACATATATTATTCTGATTATTGCTTATGCATATTACTGCAGTACATGTAAACTGGCAAAGACACACAAAACAGACAACTGTAATCCACTACTTTATGACTTATATGTCTTTTATTTATTTATTTATTTATTTTTATAGCAGACCTACTTTCTGGAGAAAAGTAGAACTAGAAAGGTCTGCTTGAGGTGGTGAAATGTACATTGCAAATTTGTGATGAGCAGTTTGGTTATTTTTTATGTAGCTGAAGAAAATTTGCCTATATATACTAGGTTTGTCAATTCCATTAATTCCCATTCCAAAAAATAAAATAAAAAAGGCTTGAATGTAAATATATATGATGGTTGTCTTTGTTTAGGTGCTGTATAATATGATGAGGAGAAATTGGTATGTCCTTGTAGAGAAACAAAGCATATAGGGCATATTAAAGGCTATTTCAAAATCATCTTACCCTCAAATGTAGTTTTTCTGATGTAACTATATAAATATGCCTATTTAGGTTCAGTTTATATATATATATATATATATATATATATATATATATATATATATATATATATATATATATATATATATATATATATATATATATATATACACACAAATAAGGCACACTTTTATGTTAACATATATATAAAATGTACACAGTAAACAGTGGTAACCTGCCATTGTTTCATTAAGAAATTATTTCTTCCTAACACTTAAATTAAGTTTTGTTGGTGTAACCTAATGTCTGTTGTTCTTGTTCTGTTTTTGGTTGATTCTGTGATGTAACATAATATTTTTAACTTCAAATGAATGAAGCACATTTTAGGTCATTATTTCTGTCAGCTGCTCAGAGCTGACAAAAATAGAAACTTATAGAGGGTTAGAATGTGCATACCTTTACTGTTGAATAGTAATTACATTACAGGATTATTGGTTAATCCATTTATTTATTTATTTTCTGATGTTTAAGTAGTGCATGGTCTCTGTCATGCATTGATTTATTCATTTTTACAATATCCCAGTATTTGTCATTAATTTGGCTAAATGGATGTCTTAAACTGTCCTGAAATGTAATAAAAGCTATATCATCCCATTCAGCACTTTACAAAGTACTGATCTGAAATTTTATTTTAAAATAAAAAGGTAGCTATCAGTGAATATTACATAAGACCATTTCAAGACTTCATGTTAAAAAAGCAACGACAAATATTTTGTGAGAAACCTGCCAGTGCTTCTGATGATTGGTGCTCTCTCTTCGGAATCTGATAACTCTGAAATGGAGAGAGGATGGGGCATTCAGTATGAAATCTAGAGCTAGCATGAGTGCTATAAGGACCATACTGCCTCAGCTGGAATAGTCAGATCAGCACCATGGACAGCAACTGTACTCATAAATGTATAACTTTCACAACAAGGTGTGAGTAGATTAAATCCAGTGCACAGTGTATTTAGACAATGAGGAGCTTCAGCATATATATGGCTGTAAGTTAATAATGCGTCTTACGTGAGTTACTGGAACCAGTTGTACAACATGTTTCTATGTCACTGGATCAAGTTAACATGATCTAAAAACAAGACATTGATTATTATGCTATAGAGAAGATATGGGGGTCAGCTGAAACTAAAAACTGTTTGGTTGCCAAATTTATTAAGTAAATGTAAATTAAACGGTAAGTAAATTAATTTTCCTTTTCTGGTGAACTATTCCTGTAAGATACACTAACATTGTGGAGCCACACACAATAATTTTTTTGGCTTGCGCATTTGTACAAGCTTAGGTTATTATCCTCTGGTAGTGGGGGTTGCAGTATACCATTTGTCCCCACAATACATAAAATCTATAAAAGATACATTGTGTCATTTTTGTTATGTCAATTTGTTTCTTAAATCATCACTGAGTAGTGTTTAATACTAAAATATGTCATTGTAAATGAGCTGCAGCATCTTTGTTAAGATATTATCTTTAATAAAATTATTATCGTAAATTAAACACACTGATAGCAGATTGAAAATACACCCACACACACACACACACACACACACTTTGTCCTTTTTTGAAAGATGCCGCATCAGAAGTATGTTGTATTGTATAGGCAATGGGACTCTATTTTTCTATTTTCTATTGCCTATTACAGAGTTCAAATATACAGTTATTACTGTAGTTTGACTCAACCCCATTGCACTTTGTAATGCCTTCAAAAAGTTATTTATTTGATGTGACTAATTAAAGCTGATTCAGACATCTCAGATTCAATATCAGTATTTTCTCTAATAGGGTGTTTTTTTTCTATATGAATATTGATTTAAATTGTGTGATATAAAGCATTTGGTCATTTCACTTTGAAGCAAAACTAAATCCCCTGGAAATCTGCAAAAATGATCATGTATTGTAAATATCTGTGAACTATGTGAGTATTTACATCATTGACCACTGTCAATGGGACTTATTTAAAGCAAGAGACTGCTCTCTCTGTTTCAGTAAGATGGAAACTAACAGCGAGACTGACAGACTGCTCATGAGTTAGCGCGCAAAGCTGCTGCACTTCTTGTGGAGTAACAGCTGTCAAGAACATTACAGTGCAACAATATCTCTACGTGTTTAATATAACGAGGCGCGAGTATAGGGCACAATAATTATATTATTTCTTAGAAATCCGATAAATCCGCCAAAGTGTGATGTCATTTCAGGCAGGCAAAATGATTCGCAAGTAGCCAATCAAGCCTCAGTGGGACACCTGGGCCGGGTGTCACGATAACGATTGGTCAGCGCTAAAGAACGTTTACGAGTAATTTTACGATCGTTCGTTATTGTTTCACCTGCGTTTCCCAAAAATCCACGTAAAGCAATCGCTCGTAGTTGTGCTTTAAGTGCTATTTAGGAGTCGCTATCCGTTTATCAAGTGCTGAAATGTCACGTTATAGAATGGCTCTTAATTGTAGTACACAATCGTTTATTGACGTTAACCAAGTGCTGCGTTCCAGACAGACAACTTGGATATAATAACCATAATACAGTACAATATTATATTATATTATAGTTTATAGTATTATACTTTACATAATAATATATACTATATTTTATATACAGTATAGAGAGAGAGTCCGGTGTCCGGGTCCAATACATAGCTGGCTTTCGTGCACTTCAGCAAGTCATTGACGCATTTTCTTTTCACCAGTCTTTGAAGCATTTCCTACATTACTTCTTTTATTAGTTTTTTTTTTTCAGTCATTTAATTTAGCTGTGTATTTCTATTTTTTCTTCCCTTTTTAATTATTTCATTTATATATTAATAAGAAAATAAAGAAAACGAGTCATTATGTGTACAATAAAGTACAATCAAGGGCTTTACGATTACTCCAGAGCACTCGTAGATCTACGATGATTTTCAAGTGCTACTTAAGTTACATTCTTTTGGGAAAAAGACCGTAATATTAATATCAGTCGTACGATCGTTTTTACAAAGCTTTTGGGAAACACAGCCCAGGGCTGAGTTTTCCAAAAGCTTCGTAATCCTAAGAAGTTCGTATAAACGATCGTACGACTGATCTTAATATTACGGTCTGTTTCCCAAAAGAATCATCGTAAATCATCGAAAATCAATTGAAAATCATCGAAGATCTACGGGTGCTCTGGAGTAATCATAAAGCCCCAAGTGCATCGTAAGAAGACAGATTTATTTGGTCACCTGCAGGACAATCGGCAGATTACACCTTTAACTTGATTCAAGTGCAAAGTGATTATAATATAAGGATTTGATTGCACTTTATTTTACACTTTATTACTCGGTTTTATTAATTTATAAATTAAATAAAAAAATGTAATAAACATCTAATTGAAATGACTGGACAAAAAAATTAATAAAATAGTAAATGTAGGAAATATGCTTCAAAGACTGGTGAAAAAAAAAATCTGTCAATGACTTGTGACAATGACGAAAAAAGCCATGTATTGGACCCGGAAATGACGTCTCTCTCTCTCTCTCTCTCTCTCTCTCTCTCTCTCTCTCTCTCTCTCTCTCTCTCTCTCTCTATAAAGCATATTATAAAGTATTATGTAAAGTATAATATTATACACTATAATATAATAGTTAGTATTATATCCGAATTGTCTGGAATGCAGCATTAGGTTAACATTTCAATAAACGAGCGTGTTTATTGAAATACTACAAATTTCAGCACTTGACAATTGGACAGCGACTAAGTAGCACTTAAAGCACAGCTACTTGCAATTGTGTTACGTGCATTTCTGGGAAACTCGAAAGGCACCTGAAAGAATAACGAACGCTTGTAAAATTACTTGTAGAAAACACTCTTAAGCTCTTAGATCAATCGTTATCGAACTTTGGGTCACAAATGGACTAACCCAACTTTTGGGTTAAAAATACAATTTAAAAAATTTACTCAACGGTTTGGGTTAGTACATATTTTACTCAAAGTTGGGTTGAAAAACCCCAGCTTTTTATAAGAGTGAAACTCGTTCACTAAGCTATTCATTTGAAATTTTCGTCACTCAGACAAAGGGTTGAGTTTATGGTTAATTAATTCAAGTAAGACGGAATGTGTTTACGGTACGTGTGTTTGTCTGTCATAAGGTTAAACGGAAAAAGGAAAACAATAGGCGTCAGCGTTTTCTGCACATAAGATGCATTCAAAATCCTTTCCCGAATGTGCCAGGTGACATTAACGTTATGATGTATAGGTGTACTTGCCATAAATGCACGTTGAATTGGAGAATGCCCTCTGTTGGTGTTCGAGAGTCAGAGCTATTGAGGTGAGTACTGATGATGTTAACATGTTTCACACTGCGACCGAGTACGCTGAAAATATACTCTGGCAAAATGTGATATAATTAACGTGTTATTTCAGTAAACTATTATGTTTTGACTCCCATTTTCTCCTGCAAACCAGACCTCCTCATTGGCAGCTTATAGCAAACAGACAGCTCAGCCGTTAAAGCAAGTGAAGGCAATTTTCAAGGATAATTGCGAACATGTTTTAATACATATGCATGAAAAACATTTTGCTTTTTGAGGGAGAGGGAGTGACTTAACGTGCTTATGCAGTTGATTGAGGGGATGACCTGCTATTCAAAATGTTATTTGAGAACTATCAAAATGTGCAGACTTGCAAATTGCCCAGCTTGTATCTGAATTACTACCCCATTCATCATCATTATGGGTTGATAAGTTAATTTAACCATTTCATTCTGCCTTAATGAGCTATAGTTAAATTAATGTCACATAATATATGAAAGCAACATTTGAACAGAAGCGTTCATTTGAGACAAACAAGGGTGGCCGTGGTTTCATTTGATGCATAAATCTCCTCATCACAGCCGTTGCTTCTGTTGCCACGAACCTTTTCCCTTCTGTTCCCTGTGTTTTCTTTAATGGTGTCAACAAAACAAAGCGCATAATAAAGCTTTGTTGAAGACTAGCCGTTGACGCAATGTAATAAACTCAATAGACGCACCATTGTTGGGTGTATTTTGCAATTAAATCATGTTCGGTTTCTTCTCATTTTTTTCCCACTGTATTTTTGTACGCATACCATTCACTGAAAACTAAATTATGACAGCATATGGTGATCTATAACGCAGTAGGCTATCACCCAGATCTAATATACAGGGCGCTGTAATAGTTCGCATGTCGAACTGAGTATCCTTTTGGTTTGGTTCCATCCCATCAACTGGATAGGATTGGGATCACCCTCGCCCTGCCTATAGTCTTCCCCGAGAATAATCAAATCTGACAGCTTTGGGTCGGCATTTACCAAAGTCTTCTAGTCGATTAAAAACTACGACCTGCCTTTATGGCACCTAATAATATAGCAAGGGTCTCGTCATTTCATTGAGATTTTAGCGCACATGTTCAGTTGCGCGCACTGTTTTCCACTCGCCAGACGTGTTTGTGAAGTTCCACCTTAAAACAACAGTCTTTTGGCCCCACGTTCTCCCTGTAGTTCGGATTTTGTCCTCCCCGCAGCAGCTGTCACCTCGCATTACTCGCAGTCAGTTAAATGAAACATTATTCTAAACATATGCATCGTAATCAGTTCGGTCACACTTACAAGAACACGCGTTAATAAGGCAATCAATCACAGTGGAACAAGCGAGTTGTTCTGCAACAGCTCATAAACAGTGTGTAATGAAGAATTGGAGGTTAGCATGACACGCGCTGATCAGATAATCAATGTCAAAGATGCGATGAATGTCAGTAAATGTAGTTTTTTATGTCGTTTCTATAAAATCTTCAATTTACTACAAGCAGTTCAATTACCCAGAAAATACAGTCAATTAAATGGGCGTGATTGGACAGTAGCGTGAGGATCATCGATCTTTGCATTTCTATCTTGGTGGTGGACATTTAATTTGGGGTTTCTATTAGCACCGACATAAAGAAAAAATAAAATATATTAAACAAGCCGCAGATTTATTTTCTTGTCAAAAGCAATTCGGCTAAGGTGACAGACAGTTTGTTGCATTTTATGATGAATTCTTTTTTCAGTCTTTGCACATTGGATACAAAACTGATGGCGTTATTGTGGCCAGTGTTTTTCTGCCCTCTGTCTTCTCCAGTTTGCCTCTCCATCTATCTCAATGCTTTTGTTGTATGGGTTGTAACCCTCGCCTTGGTAAAGAGCATAACGAAACATGGCGATACATCACACTTGCTGTGCCTCTAATCCCATTTCTTTAATGGGGACGTTCAAAAAGAAAGCAACTTATCTCAAAGTCCCCTGGGAATATGCCGGTATATATTTAACCAGGCTGCAATTAACGACGGTATCAGCTTGTATCATTTAGAGGTAATGTAAAAATAATGGTAAATTATAAGGCCAGAATGACCCGTGATCGCAGACTCCATATTCCCTATAGTTTTAGTGTCGTTTTAATTAATGCCAGTCTCACTTTCTCACAAAAAAAAAAAAAAAAAAAAAAAAGTGGTAACAGAGCAGGAACGCTTCACACTATTTGATTTTTTCTTTTTCATTGATATATTGATTTTGAAAAGAAGATAAAAATATAAAAAGACCTCCGTGGATTTAAATTTACCTTTTCAAAATGTACTATAAAAAAAAATGGATTTACGTGTATTTAGGCTATTATTGTTTACGGAACAAAACACTTAGAAATTAGAAATGTAAGTAATATAAAGGTGTGTGAAGTGGACATTTGTGAATGAAACGTTGTAGGCCACATATGTTACATTGATTTTGAACTTGCTCGCCTTTTAATGCTTTCAGTTCAAACTGCAATTAGCCATTTGCAACGTGCACAATGATAACGATATAAAAATTTGCGTTTTAAATATTTATTTTCCAAGAACAACACCATCAATAAATAACATAATATACATTTCTATATTGCACATTTTTCTCAAGTGAAAATATGAAAATTCATAAAGTCGGCAATATGTAAAATACAGAGACGTAATGTACAGAGTCGTGTATCACGGCAACCCTTGGGAGAGGAGCAAAACACTGGGATTTTAGTATTGTCCTTTATTGAACAGACGGCAGCCAGCCCCGCGCAAAAACTCAGTAATAAAAGAATAATAAATAATTAAAAAAAATCAGTTTGTTTTCTTTTTCCATTTGAAATGAAAACAGCAACGTAATGTACTTTATATACAATGAGTGATTTCAACATAATTTCAGGCCTAATGTTTATTTATTTTTAATCGTTCTAGTCTGGCGAATTAATGTCAGATTTAGGACCTAAAACAATGGTGTATTCCTAAAATTAAATAAATATCCAGCCAGTCACTGAATTAAAAAATAAATGATTAAAAAATAAAAATAAAGAGGGTAAAATCTATGAAGCTAATAATTTCGAATGAAGGTCAGAATTTTAGTTTAATACAATTTAAAAGTGATTATGCATTATGACAAAATATCTCACCATTTGATCTGTACAAGTGCTAGTTTGCTATTTTTAAAATGTGGTTTTATGTAAGGCAGAATTCCGCCTTCCGTGGAAAAAAAATGTATGCAGACAGAAATGCATGAGCAATTTGTCTGAAGTTTGGGGTTGTGTGGATAATCCCATTATATTGTGAGTGAAGAGTCTCTACTGAGAGTATTATGGAAATATCGGTTTGGATTTAATGAGACTGCTCGCGTCAGCGGAACATCTCTGAGAGAAACTCTACCCAGGCCCACCAAGGTCCCAAAAACAAGATTGGAAATAGGACTCGGTGGAAAGGGGATTTTTTTTTCTTTCTTTTCTTTTTTTTTAAATAATAAAAAAAAAATTCTCAGGTAACGAATACCACGTTTAATACTGTACAATCTACACACCAAGAACAATGCGAAATGCTCAAGGTCTTTTATCTATCTTGTCTAATGACTTCCCACAGCGGGTTGTTATGCTTTGACAGCGAGTCTCAGAACGGGAACTTTCTTACATTTCCACATTCAAAGGAGGTCCATCAAGGTACATGATTGGCAATTTTCGTCATAATCTTCACATTATTAACAGCAGAATTGACATTGTAGCAGTAGTGCAGGTTTTATGCGCCACACTCCTAGATCAGGGAGTATCCCTCAAGCAGCAGCACTTTAACAGCACTGGTCCTTTAACCGAAGCTAAAGTGGCACAACCAGTGTATATTCTCTTTACTGTGGTCCAGTCTAATCGAAAATAATATTTGCATACAATTGTAATTAATAAATAATAATAATAATAAATAAGGACAAATAAAATTATTACTACAATAATAATAAAGCTACTCATATAAGAAAAATAATAATGTAATTTTAGCTCATTCTATAACGCACTGTTTTAATACCGTGTGTTGCAACATATTTAAAAGGCCTTCGATTTCGTGTATTTTAAATATTTTTCTTAATATAATTCTGGGCGTAACAGGCCTTACTAGAATGAAAATGCTGTCCCTCAATTTAAAAATAATAATAATAAATGCATGTGCTTCAAATGAAGGGGTGCATGCCAGCACTAAGCTATCTATTTAGCGCGCTTTCTTCTCTCTGGTCCGGTGAGGGCACCGCGGTTTTGCTGAGAACTGCTGCCGAGTATGGCAAAAATCCGCTCTCGGACCTCTGGCCGGACGCCGTGCAGGTGAAATCAGAGCTGGTGCTCCTGGAGCCGAGTGCGCTGGCGGCCTGACTGCTGTGGCAGCTGAGACATGAGCACGGCCCGGTAGCTGAAGGCGCACTGACTGCTGCAGCGGCCGCCGCCGCCGCCGCTGCCGCCGCCGCCGAGCTGTTCAAACCTGCCGGTGACTGGTATAGTCCTGGATGCCGGAAACTACACAACAGCTCTGGGCGCGAATATGGATGAGAAAGCGCACGGAAAGTATCAAGGGGACGAATAGAGGTAGCAAAAGGTGAAGAAGCGGCTCCTGAGGCGGCTGCCGCGGCAGCTGCTGCCGTGACACCGACATGGGGGTAATAGTGTAGTGGCATGTGGGAATGAAAAGGGTAAGGCAGACTTCCGGTGGCGGCCGCGTGCGTCATCATATAGGTGTAGAAGCTGGGATCGGCGGGATGTGGCCAGGACATGGCGAGCCGCTGCCGCTTGTCCTTCATTCGTCGATTCTGAAACCACACCTACACGCATCCACAGAAATACACAGGTAACAATTAGGGATGAGGTGAACAGTGGCGAGAGACGAGAACAAAACAATTAAACTCTACCGTTTAGCATGGCCAAACAACCTCAGGACCTGTGCATTTTGAATAGTTTTTGCAGAGCTTTTAGGTTAAGCTTTATGATCAGAGGATAATTTGTGTCCTTTACGAATCGACCAATAATTTTTTTTATGTACCCCCTTTGGGCTTGTTTTTGTGGTTGATATGTAACGTGAGCACAGGTGAAATGAGGCAGGTTTGCATCAGCCAAAATAAAATAACAGATTTTGTTGATGTGAACAGACTGCACGTTCTCTGTAAACAGTATTTAGAATTCATTTTTAGAGTATACGTAATGGCCATTATGCAATTGCATTGTTTTGTTTTGTTTTAGTAATCTATGCTGATGGCTGTGAAAGGTTAATATTAGCTAAACATTTTATAAACATTACAAATTAGCAAATATATATTTGATCTACTCTGGGAAAAATAATCAAAATCAGACCAATACCTTTATTGTTGTTTCGGGTAAGTTTAATGCAGCGGCCAGTTCACACCTCCTGGGTCTTGAGACGTAGTTTTCCCTGTAAAATTCTTTCTCCAGTCTTCCAATTTGTTCTCGGGTGAACGCAGTCCGGTATCTCCTCACCTGATCCGCGTTCGAGCTGCTGGAGTTACTGATGGAGCCGTTCATATTCGACAGAGACGATGAACTTGTATTTGAAGTTCCTGAATTACTGTCGGAAAAACCTAAATCGGATAATGGAAGACATAAAAGACAAATGCGTAAATATTTTAAACATGCATATTTTATCACGCTGATTTGTAAGCTACATTAAAATAAAATACACAAGCACGTAAAATAATATCCGTGGTTGTATTTATAAATGTATAAGTGCAATTCAGCTGAAATATGTTGGGATTACATTTAACTTTTTTTTTTTCTCAGAAAATCAAAATGACTTTAAGCCAAAAATAAAATACAAACGCATTCACCGATTTGCATAAATTTAACACTGCAAAATTCACATAACGGGACACACAATGCAATCACATATGATTTTAATTCGTCTAAGGCAAGGGTAAAATACTTGCAAAGCTTACAAAAAAGTATTTGGGAAATGCTACCATAAACAACGTATGAAAACATGCATTTGAAAAATAATATAAAACAAATTCCAATGAGGGCTATATTTGGAACTTTGTGATGCCGATTCAAATTAGCATTTGAACAAACGTATAAACGACTCGATCAAAGTTTCAATGCAAATAGTTTACCTTTGCTATTGTTTTCCTTCTGTTGGCAGAGACTGCTCGGTGAGCGATGAGACGGGCAACCCACTTCCACATCGCTGTTCATATCGGAGTCAGGAGAAACTTCAGGGTACAGGTTTATTTTCTTCCTGTTTTCGGAGGATGAAACCTCTGTGGAGGAGGTATTGTCGCTGTGGTGGTTTCCGAATAAGCTGTCGATTTCGAATTTGCCTTTGGTGGGAATATCCCCGAGATTACCGTGCAGCGAGGCTGAAGTTATTCTCGGACTGAGTCGACCTGCGTGCTGAGAATTTTCCAGGGCCTCAAGCACCGCGTTCCCGGCCGAGTCAGAGAGCCTCTTTCCTGCCACTGGACTGTGTAGTCCCCTTTCCATCAGAATCATTTCTTTTCTTATCCTCTCCATCATGAAGTCGTGCAGAAAAAATCCAAAGTCCCAGGGCTGGTGCTCCGATGACTGGTGGCGGATCTAATCCGCATTCAGCTCAGCTGCCGCCTCTAAATAATATAACACCTTTATGAGCTGGAAGCTAAAAACAGAGGAATGCCAGTGTGGGCAACGAATGACTGCTCAAAATGACCCGCACATCCTCTCTGCTCCAGAAAGTCATTCATCAAAAAGTGGTTTGCGCCTTCGTCGTTAAAGGTGCGCGTGACGCGGTTCGAATGATCATTTATTGTAACAGGTTTATAAGCAAATAAATAGGAGAGAGACTGTCATCGGTTGATAGAGTCGGCCCTT
This sequence comes from Carassius carassius, assembly GCF_963082965.1. Lineage (NCBI taxonomy): Eukaryota > Metazoa > Chordata > Actinopteri > Cypriniformes > Cyprinidae > Carassius > Carassius carassius. The sequence goes on from NC_081773.1 coordinate 2,872,593, forward strand.
GATCGACCAGACGCGTATATCTAGGTGCAGAGAGAGAGAAGAAGTGAGGAAAGCAGCTTCTGATCTGACTCTGTTTTAGATGGCTCCTGGGGTTGGCCTCTGGGGTGAAATTGACAGTCTGATTAATAAAATGAGCGCGGCAACATTTCCCTCTTCATTTAGGAATATCATTATGCTTTGATTCTCTATTGTTCCTTCCTTCTGTTCTGCCTCTCCCTCTCTCTGAGCTGTATCTTTTTTCTTTCTCTGTCGATTATTTCACACAGACGTTTTCGAATGAGAGGCATTAGTTAAAGATTTTTTTGCATTCAATTAGAAGATCCCGTTGTGAATATGGTTGTTCGTTACAAAAGAACGATATTGGGCGCATTCAATTTAGTGACCATTTTTAAACGCCGCGGTTTTCTTATTTATTGGAGAAAGACTATAATTCATTATATTTTGCGTTTCCAAAATATAATCTTATAGGCTATAGATATTTTTTAATTTTTGTTGGTTGAATTATTTATTTACTTTATTGCTAGTCGTCTTCTAATACCTTTATTGTTTATGCATTTTAGCCTTGGCTACTGCTAAAATCTCTAGATGCATTATTTTCGTCAATCGATGGCATCCTCATTTCACCACATCGCATAGAGTTAAAACTGACTAATCACCCTCAATGACAAATTTCGTTTATTAAATTCCTGTTTACCTGTTTAATTAAGCAAAATTATGTGATGACACACGAAAAACCTTTTAATTCGTTCTACACCTATATTCACAGATATAAACTGATGTCGACTTTACGTTTTATTGCTACACAATTATAGTATGCAGATATGAATACTGTTTAGGGATTATAATTGTGATCAGTGCCAGTCTAGATCGCTGATCACACTTAAACACGTAAGAAATCTAATATGTAAAATGACTCAATATTTTACCCAATAACGTTTCTCACAATAGCCTATGTCGACTATAGACTCTTAGCACACGTGTTAAACGCTGTAAAATAGGTAATAAAAAAGGTTTAATATGTGATGCTGAGTCTGTAGTCTGCGCTCTCAAATCAAGTGTTAACGTGGGGCGTAAGCGGCTCTTTAAGACGAGGTTAAGTTATCCTCTTCAAGGAGAGAGAGAAGGGGAGCGTGATAGGGACGCGCGTTTTGCGTTCTTTGGCGCCCTCGCCAGCTTTTTTACAGATAATACAACAACTTGAATTCAGTTAGTTCACCCCCTGCATTTAGTACAACAGAATAAACACACCAACCCATTTCTACCTTGTAATAATAATATAAGATAGTTATTGTGACATCTGTACAATCCAATGACAGACAAATGAAACCAGCAAAAGGGACACAAAACTAAACTAGATTAACGTCGTAGAGTAGAAGCCTCTAAAACATGCAGTCTACAAAAAGAGTGTTTGGTAAAATTCTCAGTTTTCGTATTTTCTTGTACAAGCTTTTCAAAAAGCTCCAATGTCTAAGTAAAAACGCTCGCAAATAAACAGCAGCATTGGATTACAAAAGCTTGAGCGCATTTCCGTTTGCTCTAGCAGTTAAGGACACAAACGGTATTAACGTATTGCATAACAAACTGCAACTAGTAAATATATGCTAAAATCTGTAAACGACTCGTTATGAATAACGGGACGCACTAATCCCGTCGTGTCGGAGGACTCTTGTTCAATTAAATTGTTAACCGAAAAAATGACTAATTGTGTCAACATTAGCCTAACACATATGCATGCCCGTATGCTTTTCTTTCGTCTGTGGAACACGAAAGAAGATATGAAATATGTTTCAACTATTTTATTGTCTAAACAGTAAAAGGCAGTGTTACTCAAAAAAAAAACACAAAAAACCTTTACTGTAGCTATATCTTTTGGAATGACATGAGGGTGATAGTTGAGAAGGATTATTTATTTCTTTTTTTCAAGTCAAGACCATTTAATTTATCCACTTCTCACAATATATATCATTTCAATGTAACTTTTCAAAAAATAAAAAAATAAATAAACTGCAGTACTGATGTCCCAAAAAGTCCTCAGCAGTTTAATTAAAATATATCTCATCTGGCTTGACAAAATATATTTAATGCTAATAGTCAGTCATATATGCATGTCATATTTGTTGGGTCAACTAAGTAGATGTACATTCACAGTCAATGTGAAACTTAAAGTTAGGCTACTTACCGAAATTGTAAAATGATGATTAAGTTCCAACACAAAAACAACTCGCATGAAGAATGCAAGATAGAAATAGAAATGCTCATGGGTGTTTAATTATTATTATTATTATTTGTTTAATTTTTTTTTTTTTTACAATTTTACAGTATACGCTTATGAAATAACAAAACACACCTGTCATCCACACCTGACATTCATTTTGAAATGAAAAATATCCCTGATGAAGCAGCTGCAACAAAGTTGAAAATCCTATATAATGCTTTAGACAAATCTTGATGCGTCGTCTATAGTACTTGCCGGTTGCAAGTTTATTCGTTATCAGCATAGTTTATCAATTCAGTGTTTTCCAAAACCATAGTGCCGAAAAAGCAAGCGCCATCGCAATCTTTTTGAAACTACAGGTCTCTATAGTGTGGCAAAATAGGCAAAATAGGCTGTGTTTCTCAAAAACATTGTAGGATGTAGATGTAGATGAGTGCTCCTGGAGAAATAGAGTGCGCTTGTAAGGACACAGACAGACACGTGCAGCCACCTTCGGGACAACTGCAAAATTACACCTAATCTTAATACACTTATGGTTAATATGTGATTACATGTATTAATAGTATATTTACTCTAAATTATTAATTAAAATGTTTTCTTAATCTATAAATAATTAAATACATATTAATTCATTATTCTAGTACACTTTTTTCCTGTTTAACACTGCTTTGACACAATTAAAACCTGCTTTGACACAATTTGTAGGCTATTGTAAGCGTTTAACAAACATACCCGTGGAAAGTACTGATTTGTGTAGACATAGCCTTGCACTATAACAACATATACATACAATAGAGAGAATGTGAGAGAACATGGGTGGAAACGTCAGCTGCCAAGCATTGCCATATATTAATCATATCTTGGCCTGCCAAAACGCGTCTTTCCATTACATCTTTATCCTGATCAAAAGCACCTACCTAGGCCTACCAAGACCCATGCTCAGCATGGATGCCATTTATTTTGGGTCGTAAAGAGCACACCACAGCACGACTTGTAAATGTCATCTTCTACTAAGATCTTTAATGCGTACTCCGTAGCCGCCTATTTAGTATAATTTTCATTGCCAAATCACTTTTGTCTTGTCCAAATACCCACACTTGCAGTCTTGACCACTTGAGAGTTAAGTTAAGCGAAAGACTTCAAAACGCCAAAGTGCAGGGCCCTTAACGCACACTAAATCCACACTACCTTGAAAACCCCTCCGGAGTGCTATTCGTGGCTTAGTGTTTCCCACCATGCATCATGTTTTGGAATAAATCGTGAGATTTTTGCAGAGACCTTAGGCTACTATTACATATAATTTGATAGAAAAACACTGTTGAGCAAAGATGAGCAGTGGTGCTATTTATTTTGAACAACATTTGCAAATGCCTTTCATCCCTTAATTAGAAGCACCGCAGCTTAAATTGTGTCATCTGTTATAGGGACTACCGAACAGATATTTAGAAGTTGATTTTAAGATGCAATGTTTTTAAAATGAAAATAAAGCTATGCAAATACTTCAATTTTTACAACACTACAAGTGTGTCCCATTAGGTAATGAAAAGTTCTGCACACACTTGTGGTCTTCATCCTCACTTGAACACTTTGGCCAAATACGGGACATTTCAAGATTCAAGATTTTATTCATCACATGCACAATAATATAGAGAATATATAACCACTAGTGAAATGTGTGAAATGTTCATAAATATAGGTATCAAAGAATGAAATAAAAGTAAACAATAAAAAATATTAGAATAAAATATAAATACAATGTATACTGTAGACCTTAATATAGAATAGAAAATAAAATGTGCATTAAATTATACTGTGATCTTAAATATTAAGATACACAGGAATGTACAAGAGGCGAATGTGCAAACAGGTTGTGACACTCTCAATACATCAATTTGAGGTAGAGAATGGTGAATATCTTACTGATTATTAAGTGGAGACATGTAGATGTTGGCCAAGTTTGAGTTTAGGATCCTGATGGCCTGGGGGACAAAACTCCTCCCAAGTCTCTCAGTTTTTACCATTAGGCTACGTAAGTGCTTGCCAGATGGCAGCAAAGTGAAAAGACAGTTACTAAGGTGGTTGGAGTCCTTGATGATTTTAACAGCTCTGCTTTTTCAGCATTTGAGGTAGATGTCCTGGAGAGAGGGGAGAGCACACCCTGAGATGCACTCAGCTAAGCGCACAACTCTCTGCAGGGAGTTGTTGAACCCCATCCACTTGTCATATAAGTAGTCAAGTGGTCAAGTGCAAAGACCCCAAGTGTGGGTATTTGGACAAGGGAAAACTCTTCTTCTGCCCATTCATTGAATTAGATTTAGCTTTAGATCATGTGCTGTTATCACGGCGCTACTGTTGCACAAAAGGGTGAGATTGGTGGCACAGTAGCACAAGAAGGATTGAAAACCAATTTAAACTGAAGAAAAGAATTATAAAACTTTATTATATTATAAACACCATCCAGATGCAAAATGTTATTCTGTAAACATGGTAATACTTTTTTTTCTTTTTCTAACAAGGCAAATAGAAAGATAACACACTCAGTCAGTATATGGAACTCACCGTGCTCTTCTATTTTCTCAAGAATAGGCTGATGCCAGTCGGAGGGCATCTCCTGTCGTACAACATTTCCAGGATGCTATGCTCCATATGAATAGTAAGCAAATTCTCAAATAACTGCTATGATGGCTTTTGACCTACTTAAATGATAGAAGTACTTGCGCTGTCCAATCTACTTGGGGCTGGGTATCCAAAGCACTACAACTGGTGGTCACTGGGGTTCCTCAGGGATCAGTTCTTGCACCCCTTCTCTTCTCCATATACATATTCATACAGGCACATGGCTTATCTTACCATTGCTATGCTGATGACATACAGCTCTATCTCTCATTTTACCAGATGATCCGGGATCTCTGGCTGCCTGGCGGACATCTCAGCATGGATTCTTGTCTTCCCTGCCACTCCAACTCTATAGCATAATTTCACCATCCAGCTAGGTTCTTCTACAATTACCCTGAAATTTTCTTGTGCTTCCTGCATATCTGAAACTTCGGTCAGAAATTTGGGTGTAATCTTTGATGACCAGCTGACATTTAGAGACCACATTGCAAAGACTGCTTGATCTTGCAGGTTTGCATTGCACAACATCAGAAAGGTCGAGGCTCGCATCATGTTCAACACATTGATGCTTGCATACAGAACAGCCACAGACTCAGCACCCTCCTATTTCCACTCAATACTCCAAACCTACATCCCCTCCAGAAGCGACGCCTCATAGTACCTTCACAGAGAGGCTCAAAATTTCCAGAACATTCTCGTTCACCATTCCTGGCTGGTGAAATGATCTTCCCACCCTTATCGGGAATGCTGAATCCCTGGCAATTTTAAAACAACAGGTAAAAAAATAATCTCTTTTGATTCGACCTGACTTCATCCTTAAAGGTGGGCTACAATGGTGTTTTGTGTATTCAGAGTTGTTCACAGTCTTAAAGAGATGGATTCTCATGCTTAACATGGTCAAAGTTAAAAAAAAATAATAATTTGGACGAATTACGAATTTCTGTGCTGAAAATCTTTCTTCCGGGTTGGTACAAGTTTCGGCTGTTTTTTTTTCGATCATGAATCTAATGACGTAGACCATAGTGGAACTCCTTGTATGAGCATTTCTCTCTGAAAAGCACACTCACGTTGACCAGAGGAGAGCGAGACCGTGCACATCAACACGCTTCATCAGGAAATCATCGGTAGCGCTGCATAGGATTTGTTTGAGAATGTCTCCAAATAAGTGTGTTTTTGGATGTGAGGGAAGTTTACAGTGTTCAGCTTTCCAAAGAACCCAGCGTTACATGAACAGTGGATGCAGTTTGTTTTTCCGGGTCAGCAACGGAGTGTAGCAAGTGCGTTTTGTGTGTTTTCGTCATTTCAGTGACGGCACGCCTCCAGGAGCTCAGCTTTTTCCGAAGAGAATCTGAAGCTGTATTTTTCTTTTATAAATATGATAAAACTATCAGACTTTTTGGAGATATGAACGATGGACTACTACTCTATAGGTGCTCAAGATTAACATGAGATAAGGTGAAACTGTGTATGTTTTGTACCCTTAATAAAAAGTATTTCTCTTTATTTATTCCTTCTCTTTCTAGCATGTACTTATTTGAACAATGCCTAAAACACTTCCTGTGTCTGTTTGCCTCTTTAAGAAGAATCGCTTTATGTATTCCCCAATTCTAAGTCGATTTGGACAAACGCGTCTACAAAATGACTAAATGTAAATTTAAATGTTGGAGATTTTAACATACATGTTGATAATACAAATGATAGATATGAGGATTTGTGTTTACTGACCTAATAAACTCTTTTGGAGTCAAGCAAAACGTCAATGTTCATCGTTTTAGTCATACACTAGATTTAATTATATCACATGGAATCGATCTTACTAATATAGATATCGTACCTCAAAATGATGATGTTACTGACCATTTTCTTGTATTGTGCATGCTGCATATTACTACATTAACTTTATGGCTCCATGTTATCATCAAGGAAGAACTATTGTTCCAACCACTAAAGATAGATTTAAAAAAATAACCTGCTTGATTTATCTCAACTGGTCTGTGTACCCATAAATACACATGAACTACTTGTAGACGAAATGACTAGCAACATGGGCACTTTTTTCTCTAATACATGGTACCATGGAAAACCATGACTCAGAGAGAAGTAGAGGGGACATTGCGCTGTCTGATGGGAGGTGAAGAGGTCCACCTCTGATTCGTAAAATTTTTTCCAAATCTGTTTCACTACCTCTGGATTAAGTTTCCATTCCCCCATCGGTAGTGTCTGTTCAAATGCCCTGGAATGTAACCTGGTGTTCTCTACCTGTACTAGGACATGACAGCCTCTCAAATGATGGAGGAACTATTTCAGAGCCAGAAATACGGTCATCAGCGCCTAGAGACTTGTGCGCCTAGAGCCACTAGCTCGGTGCCCTGAATCGGTGGACCGGCAGGGGAAGACCGTACTAGCTGCTCTAGAGACCTCTGTAGAGGTAGTGAGCCTCTTAGCACTGCTAGTTCCCAGGCGGTAACTGAGAGAAGCACTTGTTGGAGATCGCTGCGCCATGAAACACCAGCAGGGTTGGCTGAACGGTCTCCTGAGGGCACTGAGGAGAGATGGGTACCGTGTAATACGGTGCCAATGGCCCCTCCCCATGAGACAAATTCATGTCTGGACGAAGCTCAGCAACCACTTCCTTGTGTGCCCAAAGCCACTAGCTCAGAGCCCTGAAGCGGCGGACCGGCAGGGGACCGTACTAGCTGCTCTAGAGACCTCTGTAGAGGTAGCGAGCCTCTTAGCACTGCTAGTTTCCAGGCAGTAAATGAGAGAATCACTCGCCGGAGATTGCTGCGCCCTGAAACACCGACAGGGTTGGCTAAACGATCTCCTTTTTTTTATCTAATACCTCGATGGAAACCACCTCCCCCGAATCACACAAAGTGGCAGGGATGGAGGAGTTTTGTGAGGGTAACGGGGCGGGGCGAAAAGCTCTCGAGCGCGCACCATCCCGTGAAGGACTACCCCCACCAGCAAGGGCGCCAGAGCGTCAGGACTTCCTCTTCTTATCAAGGAAAGTCCTGATGTCTGGCCTGGGAGGTTGCTGAGCACGGCGAACCTGTCCCCAATCCCTATTAGGGGGAGCACGGTTCGCCACGCTTTGCTTCTTGGACAGTGTTTTCTCTACTTCCTGTTGGCCTTCTGTAGCTAATCGTAGCTCCGTGTAGCTGTTTTTATTTTTTTATTTTTTTCTCTAGAATATTTATCTTACCATCACTCTTTGTTTTTTAAAGTGATAAAATATAACTTAATTCACACCATATTTCTGATATTATAGATCAATCTTATCAGATTAATTTTGATCGTTCACTTTTATTTTATATCCGTGAGTGCAGTACACCTGCAAAGTGTTAGCACTCGTTAGCTTGTCACTAGCATTTTCATACGAACCTATCGCTGTTTTCTTTTCTCCTCTCCTCTCTCTCACTCCAGTTTTTCACAAGTTCATCAAACAACCGCAGTAAGAATATTTCATCAAGCACGGTGATTAATGGCTTCTCCTGCTATTGTTATTTGTACCTCTTGCCACATGTACAGTTTATCTATCTGTCACAGATGAGGGATTCACATGTGATAAATCCAGGGAAATAGTTAGGCTGACATAGAAGATTTCAGAATTAGAGACACGCATCCAAACTTTAATTGAGGACAGTAAGAATGTTAGGGCTCTAGATACGGCTTTGGATGCGTCTAGCTCAGGGATTCCTGTATATTGTTCGGTTCCGGCAACAGAGCCCCTGCAGCAGGGCAACTGGGTGACAGTTAGGCAGCGTAGTCGTGGGTAAAAACACCGCTCTTCTGTTCCGATCAAAACATTAAACAGGTTCTCCCCACTCAGTGATGCACCCTCTGAGAAACCTGATGAAAGTGCTCTAGGTATTGGTGATTACCGGGAGCCAGAGCGCCTGACATCTTGGCAAATTTAAAAGTGCTGGCTAATGCTAAACGTAAATACAGTAAGATTGTTATTCATGCTAGCGCTAATGATGTTCGACTTCGCCAGTCGGAGATCACTAAAAATATCATTAAAGAGGTGTGTGAACTTGCAAGCACGATGTCAGACACTGCAAAATGCTCTGGTCCCCTTCCTGCTTACCGTGGTGACGAGATGCATAGCAGATTGTCATCACTCACTGGCTGGATGTCTAAGTGGTGCCCACAGAATAACATAGGTTTCATAGACAATTGGACGAGCTTTTGGGGCAGACCTGACCTGTTGAAAAGAGATGGTCTTCATCCCTCCTGGGGTGGCGCCACTCTTCTATCTAGAAATATGGCAAATAGTCTTAATGTTTATAGTTGACTAACTGGGGCCCAGGTCAGGAAGCAGACAGACTGGCTAAACCGACCGTCTGCTAGCTGCCTCCCGTCACAGAGGTCAGTTAATTCTCAGCACATAGAGACTCTTTGGTCCCACTTTATATTAGGTGGCCTTAACTACTATGTACTTACATAAAAAATAAGTACAATGTACTTATTGTGTTCATATTGTATTGTAAAACACTTGTGCTGCTATTGAGGTGGGATAGGGATAAGGTTAGGGAGAGGGTTGGGGGTATGGGTAAGTTTAAGGGTGGGTTAAGGTGTAAAGTGTGGGTCAACAGTGTAATTATAAATATAAAATGTAAAATATAAAGTTTTTTTAAATATAAGTACAATGTAAAAACATGTATGTACACAATAAGTACATTGTACCAAATTATTAATTAAAATGTTAGTACATAGTAGTTAAGGCCATTTAATATAAAGTGGGTCCGACTCTTTCACCTAGATATCACACTATAGAGACTGTGTCTGTTCCCCGAACTGGAAAATACAGAAAACTTCCAAACCAAGTTAAGATTAACAATTTAATTGAGGTTCAACAAATAAAAAACAGATGCAATATGGATAAACAAATGATAAAGCTTGGCTTATTGAATATCAGATCCCTTTCTACGAAAACACTTTTTGTAAATAATATGATCACTGATCATACTATAGATGTGCTCTGTTTGACAGAAACCTGGCTAAAACCTGATGATTACATTATTTTAAATGAGTCCACCCCCCAAGATTACTGTTATAAACATGAGCCGCGTCTAAAAGGCAAGAGGTGTTGCTTCAATTTATAACAACGTTTTCAGGATTTCTCAGAGGGCAGGCTTCAAGTATAAATCGTTTGAAGTAATGGTGCTTCATATAACATTATCCAGAGGAACAAATGTTAATGATAAATTGCCTGTTATGTTTGTACTGGCTACTGTACAGTATACAGGCCACCAGGGCACCATATAGACTTTATTAAAGAGTTTGGTGATTTTACATCCGAGTTAGTTTTGGCTGCAGATAAAGTTTTAATAGTTGGTGATTTTAATATCCATGTTGATAATGAAAAAGATGCATTGGGATCAGCATTTATAGACATTCTGAACTCTATTGGGGTTAGACAACATGTTTCAGGACCTACTCATTGACGAAAACATACTCTAGATTTAATACTGTCACATGGAATTGATGTTGATAGTTTTGAAATTATGCAGCCAAGTGATGATATCTCAGATCATTATTTAGTTTTGTGCAAACTTCATATAGCCAAAATTGTAAATTCTACTTCTTGTTACAAGTATGGAAGAACCATCACTTCTACCACAAAAGACTGCTTTTTAAGTTATCTTCCTGATGTAACCAAATTCCTTGGCATATCAAAAACCTCAGAACAACTTGATGATGTAACAGAAACTATGGACTCTCTCTTTTCTAGCACTTTAAATACAGTTGCTCCTTTACGCTTAACCCTTTAGAACCTAAAGCTAAAATTGGCCGTTTTCACTCATTTTGGTTCTTTGAGTATAAAATTATAACATAATGTGGTATCTTCAAGTGTAAGGTGTCATTTTTTTCAGAAAATTATAGGCTTTCAGGAAATTACAGTTATTGTACATTATTTTATGTAATGAGTTAGTAAATAGAATTTAAATAGACAAAAAAATTAAAAACGGGAAGAAATTGTACTGGGTTTTTTTTAGAAAAAATCTGAAAACTCATGATCGAAAGAATCGAATGCCTCAATCTTGAAAAAGGAACTATAATACATATATACAAGTCTTTTTGAGACACTGGATTGCACAGTTTTCACTCAGGAGCCATTTGTTGTACTCCAGTTCTCCAGGCGTTTTTGCATCCTTCAATCCAGTCATTTAAATGTGGTGCTCTCTGAAGCATTTCCTGTCTAACTGCAAGCATAGTCCCTGTAATGATCCAGAACACGACATGGGATCCATAATGCAGGCTTTATTGTAAAGACTCGTAGTCGTACAGGCAATGGTCGGAACCAGCAATATCAACAGCATGGGAAGAACAGAGAATCAAAATCCAGTAACAAGCAAGGGGTCGGTAGGCAGGCAGCAAAGGTATGTAGGAGATAACAGACAGAATCGGTGACAGGAAATCAAACACGGGTAATAACGCTCAGAAATGACAGACACAGCAAATCAAGACTTCGCGTCAAACTACTGTGAAAGTCCAGCTTATATGCACAGTCTTGATGATTGGCACCTGTGCAGGTGATCAGAGTCCAAGGACGGGGCTTATGGGAAATGTAGTGTTGTCAGTGTAAGTGAGTGAATGGATGCGTGTGTGCCAGTATTCAGGTGAGGGTGCCCTCTGCTGGCCATCAGAGGGAATCACGGGGTTCGTCTCCATGACAGAGCCCCCCCCCTGCGAGCGACTCCTGGCGCGAGGAGGCCCACGACATCGGGGTCTACCACGGGGTCGAGGGGCCGGTTTTCCAGGGTGTAAACGATGAAACTTATCGATGAGATTGGGATCTAGGATGTCCTCAGAGTTTACCCATGAGCGTTCCTCTGGACCGTACCCCTCCCAGTCGACCAGATACTGTAGAATTCTGCCCCGACGTAATTCCTGGACTTGGTACGCCTCCTCGCCCTCTATGATGATGGGTTGAGGGGCCTGTGCACGGGACCTCCCCTCTCCCTCATCTCTGGGACCAGCAGCGGGCTTGAGCAGGGATACATGAACGGTAGGAGAAATACAATATGTGTTAGGAAGTGCTAACTGGAGTTATTTGTCTAGTAATTTGGAATGGACCCACGTACCTTGGACTCAACTTCCGGCACGGGAGCCGGAGACGGAGATCCCGTGTTGAAAGCCATACCCACTGGCCAGGCTGATAATCGTGACCTGGGCGCCTTCTGCGGTCCGCTTGCTCCTTTTGCCTCCTAACAGCGTGTTGCAGGTGAACATGAGCCCGATTCAAAACCTCCTCACTGCGTGCCATCCAGTCGTTTACTTTTGGCAGAGGTGATAACTTGTCTGTTGTTAATCCAAAACTCAACGGGAATGCTTACACTCTGGGTATCACACATGGAAGTGAGAGGAGTACTCACCGAGCGTTGGGAGAAGGTAGAGGTACGAGTGGGGCAGTGGTTGCGTTGATGGCCAGGCAGTCCACAATACATGCATAACCTATTGGACATAAGTCGATCTCTTTCCTCCGTAGATAAGTGGTAAGTATTGACCTGCATGGGTTCAGTAGATTCCTGAGAGGGCAAGGGTGCTGAATGCTCAGTGCGACGGGAGTTGGGTCGCCAGGCACGTTGCAGATTATCAATGGATATGGTCAGTTCGATGAAGCTGTTGAGATCTCTGCCCTCGTCTCTGCATGCTAGTTCCGTTTGCAGATCATAATTGAGCCACTTGCGGAAGAGTACTTTTAATGTGTCGCTCACCCAGTTAGTTTGTGCAGCCAGAGTGCGAAATCGTAGAGCATAATCCGCCGCCGTCATTCTGCCTTGTGAAAACTCCAATAAGCGATCTCCAGCTCCTTTTCCCTCCTTAGGATGATCGAAAACTGCCCGGAACTGTTGTAGGAAATCCTGAAAGGAGGTAAATGCAGATCCATCGGAACCCCACACGGCCGTAATCCATTCTAGTGATTTCTCAGTCAATAATGAACAAACAAAGGCGATCTTCCCAGTATCCATAGTATACAGTGAGGGCTGCTGTTCCACAAACAGAGAGCATTGTAATAGAAATCCCTTACACTTGCTGGCGTCACCATTGTATTTATCCGGGAAAGCAAGACGGGGAGTGGCCTGAGATGGCGTTCCTGCCGCGTGGGCAATGAGGGATGCCTTTGGCGTTGGTGTGGCGGCGGGAGCTGTGTGGAGATTCTGCACGGCCTTGACGAGTTCCTCTGTGATCGATGTCAGTCAATTCAGCTGAAACTGATTGGCCACAATCTGACTGGCTTGGGCCGCCATGGTGGTGTGAAGACCTTCAAAAGCCGCTGGATCTTGTTGTGGCGAAGTCTTCTGTAATGATCCAGAACACGACATGGGATCCATAATGCAGGCTTTATTGTAAAGACTCGTAGTCATACAGGCAATGGTCGGAGTCAGCAATATCAACAGCGTGGGAAGAACAGAGAATCAAAATCCAGTAACAAGCAAGGGGTCGGTAGGCAGGCAGCAAAGGTACGTAGGAGATAACAGACAGAATCGGTAACAGGAAATCAAACACGGGTAATAATGCTCAGAAATGACAGAAACAGCAAATCAAGACTTCGCGTCAAACTACTGTGAAAGTCCAGCTTATATGCACAGTCTTGATGATTGGCACCTGTGCAGGTGATCAGAGCCCAAGGACGGGGCTTATGGGAAATGTAGTGTTGTCAGTGTAAGTGAGTGAATGGATGCGTGTGTGTCAGTATTCAGGTGAGGGTGCCCTCTGCTGGCCATCAGAGGGAATCACGGGGTTCGTCTCCGTGACAGTCCCACATCACATTCCTGGCACTTCCATGGGGTGCTCCTTTTGCATCGTATGCAATTCTGTGAAAGGTCTTGAGTATCACTCACTGGAACAGGCAGATGATCGCATCTCTCTCGAGCTGCCATCCAGGGGAACACCTGTGAGCGGAGCAGCTAGCAGCTCCTGAAAGTTTTGCCGTGTCATGAGCTTATCATGGTGGATGGCACACAGCTCTTTGTGTAAAATGAAGCTGTTGGTCACTGCAATGTCCAGGAAGTGCTGGAAAATGGTCACATACGACTTGTTTTATGGGGCACCGACTTTGTTCTGAGCATCTTGTTGGAGGTGTCAAGTCCCCCCATGTACTTATTGTACAGCTACAGCTGCGACCACGGCCCCGGCCCCGGCCCCTCTGAGATGGTGTTGTGTTCGATGTAGATGGCCCATTTGCTTCTTCGTAGATAACCTGAGAAGCCACACTGAGAAAAAAAGCAGCATTTGTTACAAACTCACTATATATGTACATAAAAATACTTTTCATTATGAAGCAATTTATTAGTAAGAGAAAATTTGTAAAAAATAATATATAAATATATAATAAATAAATAACTATAATAATAATACAATAAAATAATAAAAATAAAGCCTGCAGTTACTTAAATTTGCATACACACAATCACACACACATACATGCACCTACACACACACAAATATACAGGTATAGACATAAATGCATGCATGCACAAAGTCACGCATGCGCATACACACACACATTTGCATACACATCATAGACTGTAAAAGATACACACGTGCACACATACACAAACAGATACACATGCACACAGATACACACAAACAGATATACACATACACACAAACACACATATATACACATGCACACATTAGCAGTAGCACACACAAACACACACATAAACGTATGCACACATGCATGCACTTACACAAACATACATATACACGGACACACACACACACACACACACACACACACACACAAACACACAGAGAGAGAGATAGAGAGAGAGATAGATATGTCCATGCACTTACATACAAACAGAAAATTATGTATGCATGCACACGCACCCATACACATAACGCTAATGTTACATGAGCAAATATGGATGCATGCATGCACATACGCGCTTACACATGTGTGCAACGCAGATATAAGTGTGTGAAACAGTGTTTTTTCGAACAGAAACACGGAGTCTGACTATTTTATTCATTTCTCATCGATTCATCAGAAAGAAACTAATAAGCTTCACTTACCAATCCACGACTGGATCAAAACAGCAGCATACACCTCCTCAACGTCTGAATACAGACTCCGGGTCCGATGAATCATGTTCAGTCTCTTCCCAGGTGTCATCAGAGATAAAATCAATCGCCTCCTCTTGTGTAAAACCCTTTTTTGCCATGTTTTTGTTTGTTTTTTGTTAATATTTCACACTCTCAAACTTTAAAACCTGCTGCGCTCCGTATCTCCTGCTTCAAATCCGCCCTTCCGCCTCTCCCCGAAAGCCGCTGTGATTTGCTGCTGGAAAGCATGCAGTTACCGTATTAAGCTGTTTATTGTCTTAAAGCTCAAGCTGTCTTCTATCAGACGCAATTTGATTTTTTTTCATAGTGCAAAGGGTTTCTGAGTTATGAAAACATTAATACCGCATGGTAAATTGTGTCGGCGCCGACACGTTCGGTTTTAAAGGGTTAAGGAAGGTTAAGGAAACCAGTTTGACACCATGGTATAATGAGCATACTCGCACCCTAAAGAGAGCAGCCCGAAAAATGGAGCGCAGCTGGAGGAAAACAAAACTAGAGGTATTTCGTATTGCTTGGCGGGAAAGTAACCTATCCTACAGAAAAGCATTAAAAACTGCTAGATCCGATTACTTTTCTTCTCTTTTAGAAGAAAACAAACATAACCCCAGGTATTTATTCAATACAGTGGCTAGGGATGGGATGGTATGAAAATTTAATATCACGATTATAGTGACTAAAATTATCACAATTATCAATATTATCACGGTTTTGTTGAAACAAGATGAAAGTGTTCAAAAATAGTTGATGCTCACACTGAAAACATTTCAGCAAGTTTTATATTTAATAATCAACAAACAACTAATAAAACAAGCAACTCTATGCACTTAATTTAAAGAAAGATTAAATTCTGTGGCATTTCCTTCCTTACAATAAAAAGTGTAGAAGCATAGAAAAGCATAGAAAAGTCACTGACTTTCGCCATTCCTTCTCGAAAAAAAAAACAAAAAAACATTGTGCGTTGCGCTTGCGTCAGACTGTTGCTGGCTGGACATGATTTAATAGCGAGTTATTAAAACCGCGATAATCAAACACGGTTTTAATGATAATTAATTTTTAAACGATATTACTAACCTTAAGCACATTTTATCACGGTTATCGATAAAACCGGTTATCGTCCCATCCCTAACAGTGGCTAAATTAATGAAAAATAAAGCCTCAACAAGTGTTGACATTTCCCAACACCACAGCAGTAATGACTTTATGAACTACTTTACTTCTAAAATCGATACTATTAGAGATAATTATATTAAAGATTATATTATATTAAAATTAAAATTATATTATATTAAAAACTATTAAAGATAAAATTACTTGTGACTATTATTAATTCCTCATTGTCATTAGGATATGTCCCCAAAACCTTTAAACTGGCTGTTATTAAGCCTCTCATCAAAAAACCACAACTTGACCCGAAAGAACTAGTTAATTATAGACCATCTCGAATCTCCCTTGTCTGTCCAAGATACTAAAAAAAGTGGTATCCTCACAATTATATTCCTTCTTAGAGAAAAATGGTATATGTGAGGATTTCCAGTCAGGATTTAGACCGTATCATAGTACTGAAACTGCTCTCCTTAGAGTTACAAATGATCTGCTCTTATCATCTGATCGTGGGTGTATCTCTCTATTAGTTTTATTGGATCTTAGTACTGCGTTTAACACAATTGACCACAACATTCTTTTGCATAGACTTGGAACACATTGTTGGCATTAATGGAAGTGCATTAGCATGGTTTAAATCGTACTTATATGACCGACATCAGTTCGTAGCAGTGAATGAAGCTGTATCATATCGATCACAAGTGCAGTATGGAGTACCTCAAGGCTCAGTACTAGGGCCGCTACTCTTCACGATTTATATGTTACCCTTGGGAGATATCATCAGGAAACATGGTGTTAGCTTTCACTGTTATGCTGATGATACTTAGCTCTATATTTCTTCTCGGCCCGGTGAAACACACCAATTTTAAAAACTAATGGAATGCATAGTCGATATAAAAAACTGGATGATGAGTAATTTCTTACTGCTAAATTCTGAAAAAACAGAGGTGTTAATTATAGGACCTAGAAACTCTGCTTGTAATAACCTAGAACACTAAGACTTAGGTGTGCTATTTGATCGCAATCTTTCCATAGAAAGCCACGTTTCTAGCATTTGTAAAACTGCATTTTTCCATCTCAAAAATATATCTAAGTTACGGCCTATGCTCTCAATGTCAAATGCAAAAATGTTAATCCATGCATTTATGACCTCAAGGTTAGATTATTGTAATGCTTTATTGGGTGGTTGTTCTGCACGCTTAGTAAACAAACTACAGCTAGTCCAAAATGCAGCAGCAAGATTTCTTACTAGAACCAGGAAGTATGGCCATATTAGCCCGGTCCTGTCAACACTGCACTGGCTCCCTATCAAACATTGTATAGATTTTACAATATTGCTTATTACTTATAAAGCCCTGAATGGTTTACGACCTCAGTATTTGAATGGGCTCCTTTTACATTATAATCCTCTACGTCTGCTACGTTCTCAAACTCAGGTAATTTGATAATACCTAGAATATCAAAATCATCTGCAGGCGGCAGATCCTTTTCCTATTTGGCGCCTAAACTCTGGAATAACCTACCTAACATCCGTTCGGGAGGCAGACACACTCTTGCAGTTTAAATCTAGATTGAAGACCCATCTCTTTAACCTGACTTGCACATAACATACTAATCTGCTTTTAATATCCAAATCCGTTAAAGGATTTTTAGGCTGCATTAATTAGGTAAACTGGAACCAGGTACACTTCCGGTAACACCCTATGTACTTGCTACATCATTAGAAGAATGGCATCTACGCTAATATTTGTCTGTTTCTCTCTTATTCAGAGGTCACCATAGCCACCAGATCCAGTCTGTATCCAGATCAGAGGGTCACTGCAATCACCCGGATCCAGTACGTATCCAGACCAGATGGTGGATCAGCACCTAGAAAGGACCTCTACTACCCTGAAAAACAGCGGAGACCAGGACAACTAGAGCCCCAGATACAGATCCCCTGTAAAGACCTTGTCTCAGAGGACCACCAGGACAAGACCACAGGAAACAGATGATTCTTCTGCACAATCTGACTTTGCTGCAGCCTGGAATTGAACTGCTGGTTAGAGGAGAACTGGCACCCCCAACTGAGCCTGGTTTCTCCCAAAGTTTTTTTTCTCCATTCTGTCACCGATGGAGTTTCGGTTCCTTGCCGCTGTCGCCTCTGGCTTGCTTAGTTGATGTCACTTCATCTACAGCAATATCGTTGACTTGATTGCAAATAAATGCACAGACACTATTTAACTGAACAAAGATGACATCACTGAATTCAATTTTGCATTATTGACACACTGTTTTCCTAATGAATGTTGTTCAGTTGCTTTGACGCAATGTATTTTGTTTAAAGCGCTATATAAATAAAGGTGACTTGACTTGACTTGACTTCTTAACCTCCTTGGCTTTTGAAAGACCGGGGCGAGGCTGGGTGGCTGAATGGCCCTCCCTTTGAGTGTGGCGAGGAAGGAATTGAACGAACGCTTCTTCATGTTTCTTCACCTCCCTAAACCTGTTGACAGCCGTATTAACCGAATTGCCAAACAGGCCCTATGGAGAAATAGGAGAGTCTAAAAGAAACAAACGTTCCCTCTCCTTAATGCCCGTCAAATTAAGCCACAGATGCCTCTCTCTGTGCTGACTAAAGCTGACATCGATCGGCCAATGGCACGAGCCGTCTACTTGGTCGCACGGAGGGACAAATCTGTGGCCCAACGAAGCTCAGTGAACTCTTTCTCGTCGACTGTACCGCCCACACTCAAGTCCTTCAACAGGTCAGCCTGGTACACCTGTAACACTGCCATAGTGTGCAGCACAGCACCAGCCTGACCTGCAGCTTGGTAAGCTTTACCCACTAGCGATGATGTTATTTTACGAAGCTTAGTGGGGAGAGTAGCTCCTCGACCGATTTCCTCTCACGAGAGGAATGTTCAGAGTCGGGCTGCTCATGGTCCGAAGACCCAAGATATATATCATCCTCCTCGTGAACCGAAGAAGCACCGGAGCGCGCTTCGAGATCACGAGAGAGGATGCACGGATCCGGTGACACCGCAAGCGAAGGGGACGAGCCCGTCGCTCGTTCGTCATGCAAATCAGCACGAGAGCCCTCCGATGAAAAGGTGGGTGCAGTCTGAAAAATAGTTCAGACAAGCACAAAGTATCTTCACTGAGAGTACTGCCAGAAAGGAAGCGGCCCGAGAGCTTGCGGATCTCAAGCAGAGAAATCTCTCCGTGGCCGAAGATTCCATCAAGTTTCGCGCCTTGGCGGCTGCGTGCAAGTGGTACGAGGAGGCGCAGTGGGATATGTTCCTGCATGGGTTGGCCGACCGTGTTCACAAAGAGATCTGCCTCCTCTAGTTGCAACCAGCCTCAACGGACTCATCAACTTGGCGCTCAGTGTGGATGCCTGGATTGACCGCCTGGGGGGACAGACCAGTCATACACGTCTTCCCAGTACCCCGGAGAGTGGTAACTCAAGCTGGGAGAACATGGTCAGTCCCCTCCTCAATCACGAATCCATGCAGGTGGTTAGAGCTCGACTGTCCCGGGAGGAGAGAGAGAGACGGAGGTCCCGAGGACTGTGACTTTACTGCGGTGGCTCTGGACATCTTTTGCTTACATGTCCGGTAAAAGAGTCAGCCCGGTAGTATGTTTAAGGCTACTATCGGGTGGGATCTCTGCCGGGAAGTCCTCAACATCATCAACTCTCCTTCCGGTGAAACTGCAGTGGGCCAACAACACTCACACCTGTCACGCCCTTCTGGATTCAGGAGCTGAAGGTAATTTCATTGATACTAACCTTGCACATCACCTTGCCATCCCTCCCCTGTCACATCAGATTACTGTCAGCGCACTCAATGGCCAGGAACTGCCTCACGTCACCCACACTACAGGACCCATGACTCTCCTCACCTCTGACAATCACTACGAGACCCTATCCCTTCTCCTCATGGACTCCCCTGTGGCACCCATTGTGTTAGGTCACCCCTGGCTGGTCAAACACAACCCACGAGTGGATTGGGGTTCCAACACCATCACCTTGTGGAGTGAACGTTGTCATGAGTCTTGTCTGGTTTCTGCTTATCCTGCTGTGTCGTTTCTGTCTTTCAAGAGGAGACTACAGTTTTGTCAAACGTGCCCGCGGAGTACCTGGACCTGAAGGAAGTGTTCAGTAAGTCCCGTGCTGCTTCTCTCCCTCTACATCGTCCCTATGACTGTGCCATAGAGTTAGTTCCAGGTAAGTCCCGGCATAAAGGCAAACTCTACTCTCTTTCTATTCCGGAGATGGAGGTCATGGAGAAATATATTTCTGATTCTCTGGCATCGAGGTTCATCCGCCCTTCCTCTTCTCCAGGGGGGCAGGATTCTTTTTTGTTGGTAAGAAGGATGGTTCCCTGCGACCTTGTATTGATTACCGAGAGCTGAACAACATTACGGTAAAGAATACCTATCCTTTGCCGTTGATGTCTTCAGCATTCCAGAGTTTACAGGGAGCATCCATCTTCACAAAACTGGATTTACGTAACGCTTATCATTTGGTCCGAATCAGGAAGGGGGATGAGTGGAAAACCGCCTTTAACACCCCTAGAGGGCACTTTGAATACTTGGTGATGCCGTTCGGGCTCTCCAACTCGCCAGGGATTTTCCAAGCACTCTTGAATGACGTGTTGAGAGACATGGTAGATCAGTTTATATATGTTTACCTGGATGACATACTGATTTTTTTCCTCATCTCTCCAGTTACACATGCAACACATCAAACGAGTGCTACAGAGATTACTAGAGAATGGGCTTTTTGTCAAGGCGGAGAAATACGTATTCCATGCACAATCTGTTCCCTTCCTAGGGTACATCATCTCGTCTGAGGGAATATGTATGGATGCTGACAAGGTTAAGGCTATGATAGATTGGCCAAGTCCAGATGCCCGTAAGGCCCTACAGCAGTTTCTGGGGTTCGCCAATTTTTATCTGTGTTTTATTCGCAATTTCAGCCAACTAGTCTCACCTCTGACCACCTTGACCTCCCCCAGTACTGTGTTCAGGTGGTCTGAAACTGTATTTTCCAACCTCAAGAGCCGCGTCGTTCCGGCTCCCATCTTAGTAGCCCCTGATCCCACACATCAGTTCGGGGTGGAGGTCGATGCATCAGAGGTGGGAGTAGGTGCAGTTCTTTCCCAACGTGCTGCCTCAGAAGACAAGATGCATCAGTGTGCGTTTTTTCTCATCGTTTATCTCCTGCCGAACGTAATTACAACATTGGTAACAGAGAGTTGTTGGCCATCAAATTAGCATTGGAGGAGTGGCGTCATTGGTTGGAGAGGTCAGGGGTACCTTTCATCGTCTGGACCGATCATAAGAACCTAGAATATATTAGAACTGCCAAAAGACTCAACTCCCGAGTGTATTTTACCTGAGAGTATAGTCATCTCATCACTCATATGGAAGGTTGAATTGAAGGTCAAGACGGCTTTAGAAGTGCTAACGCCTCCGCCCGGGTGCCCACCGAATCGGTTTTTTGTTCCGGAGGAGTTACGGTCCGAGGTTATTCAGTGGGGTCACTGTTCTATTGTAGCTTGTCATCCAGGGATAAGCCGCACCAAGTGCTTAGTAAAGCAACGATTCTGGTGGCCACTGATGGCTCGCGATGTCCACCATTTTGTTTTGGCCTGCTCAGTTTGTGCCAGTGGTAAGTCGTCTAACTGACCTCCAGATGGGCTTCTTCAACCGCTGTCTGTCCCTTTGAGATCCTGGTCCCACTTCGCTCTAGATTTTGTTACCGCCCTCCCGCCCTCTAATGGCATGACGGTCGCTTTGACCATAGTGGACCGATTCTCGAAAGGCTGCACATTTCATTCCCTTGTCCAAATTACCTTCAGACAAGGAAACAGTGGTCACTGTTATTGATCACATTGAGTAGATGTGGTTTCTGACAGAGGATCCCAATTTGTGTCCAAATTTTGGAGAGAATTTTGTAAATTGTTAGGAGCGACGGTTAGTCTGTCTTTGGGTTATCACCCACAGAGCAACGGTCAGTCTGAGCTGGCCAACCAAGATTTAGAGAGAACGTTGCGATGTTTAGTCTCCAAGAATCCTTCTTCCTGGAGCCAACAACTCTCTATGGTTGAGTATGCTCATAACTCGTTACCAGTGTCAGCCATGGGCCTCTCTCCGTTTGAGTGTAGCATAGGTTACCAGCCATCAGTTTTTCCTAGTCTGGAATCTGAAGTCGCGGTCCCCTCCGCTCACGCTTTTCCAGGGATGGAAATTAGCACCCGCCACCAGCCAAATGTGGGTGATTTTGTGTTGTGGCGTGTAAACTCGCTTCACCTACCGGCCACCGTGGATAAAGTGTAATATCATCCAAAGCAGATCCGTGGAGAAAGGCGGTGTAAACCGGGCTCGAAATGGCGGCGTTGTTCCCAGTAGGCTACAGTAGTGCCGCCGGCAGAGTGATATATTTGTTGGTTATATACAGTACGTTTTATAACACGTGCTCATGATATATAAGTTGAATTTGTTATCGCGCACAAGTTTCCGCATACTGTCACGTCTCTGTCAGACCCCGGTAGGTTAATTTTCCTCCAGCATTCTGCAACATTT
This sequence comes from Carassius carassius, assembly GCF_963082965.1. NCBI lineage: Eukaryota > Metazoa > Chordata > Actinopteri > Cypriniformes > Cyprinidae > Carassius > Carassius carassius. Next base: position 2,895,181 of record NC_081773.1, read on the forward strand.
CAGATTATATGGACAGTTTGTGTTTATCTTATTGTTTTTGACGGCATTATAAGCAAACTAACAAACAGTATTATCGGTTGCGTGTCTAATAACTGCTGTCCGGGGGATGCATTTTATTTCCAGTCTTCAAGTACTTTTTCAGAAGTTGGCTCTGTGACTAGTAAGTCAACCCTCTACATTGCGAGTAAATCACTCGCATATGCAACTAAATCTTCCTTCTGGCTACTAAATGATGTCTAATATTAGCCAATGGCTAATAAATTCTCTGATTTTACTCGCCAGTGTGTTAGTTGGAGGCTAAGTTTAGCAAAGATATTTTTACTCGCGAACACTCTCTGACTCTCCGTCAGACGATCTGTGCTTTTTTTTTTCTCAATGGATCCGCAACGCACCTTTATAATGTACCGTAAACTCTAGTGTTATGGCACACAAATCGCCGTCGCTTTCTCTCACACTTACTTAGAGAAAGAGAGAGAGAGGGGGGATTGACTTGCTACATTTAAACAATATTATTTGTTGTATTTTCCTGTCAAAATAACGGAGTTCCTATGGAAGACTTCAGCTTTTAAGAACTGCTGGATTTTCTGGTAGTGGGTGGAGTTAATGCGCGAACGACAATCTCATTGGCTGGCGCTCACCTATTATTGCCCCTGTTTTGATTTCAGCAAATCAGTTCGAGCGAACACAAAAAACCTGATTAATATTCATGAATCCAGCAGCTCATTAATCCTTAGTAAGCCTTAGTGTGTTTTATAGTTTTTATTAGTAGGAAATAATATTATTATACCACACAACAACAAAAAAATACACCAAAAAAAAATAATACACTTACACATACAAATACTGGTGAATCCTTTCCTTTGGAATTAAATACAGCATTATTAATGCATATGAAAACTGTTTAGAATGTCGTAAAAATGTTTCTGTGCATTAAAAAAGTTCAGTGCAGTGTATCATCCGGTTGGGCTATGGAGCTGAGAGAATGAGCTGCTTCAGCAGGAGTCGGCTGTTTCAAAACCTAGTAAGCTGCCTAGATAGGCAGCATTTTTGAGCATCACTGAAAGAGAAAATGTCAGTATTTCATTGAGACTTGAGATTAAATAAACTGCTTATGTATTATAGATCTTGTAGTATTAATTTTCACATGCAGTTACACATTGTCGGTTAAAAACAAGGAAGTGGGTGATAAAAACATTGAGTGGCTGGTAGATTTTGAAATCCACCAGACACAGTGGCCGGTGGACAAAAAAGTTAATTTCCATCCCTGGAGGGCACGCACCAAGGCCAAAGCCGATCGCCACCAGTCTAAGCCTCCCGTATACGTCGTGGGTCAAAAAGTGTGGCTTTTTTCTACTAACAAAATTCCGCTCCGTTCTGTTTCTAATAAGTTCGCTCCCAAATTTATTGGCCAGTTCTCTGTCACCAAAATCATTAGTCCGATGACAGTCCGCCTCAAACTACCTCCGGTGTACAGGAGGATTCATCCTGCCTTTCATGTATCCAAAATTAAGCCCGTGTTTTATACATGAATTAACCTGCCCACCCCGGTTCCCCCACCACCGCGACTCGTAGATGGGAAACCCACCTATTTGGTTAATCGCATTCTGGACTAGAGGCGGAGGGGATGAGGATTCCAGTACTTGGTGGACTGGGAGGGTTATGGTCTGGAGGAGAGGAGTTGGGTACCTGCTAGGGACATACTGAATCACTCCCTGATTGATGATTACAATCGACAGGTAGGGTCATCTGGGAACTCCAGGAGGCGTTCCTAGAGGGGAGGGTACTGTTACGGTTGGTAAACCGTGGCTTCGGTTTTGCACTATGTGGGTGGAGTGTGTGTGTGTCTTGCGTCAGGACTGATTGTTTCACGTGGGCGTCTCCATTAATTGTTCATTATCACCAGCTGCTACTCATTACCCATTCCCTACATATTGCCCTGTCTTTCGTCTTGTGTTTGTCAGGGCGCTGTATACAGTCCTAGTGTTACTCCTGTTTCTCTCGTTCCCATTTCATGTTTCTTCGCATCGTTGGATTGTCTTCGTCTCTGAACCCCATCCACTCCTCATCTTCCACGGACTTCATGATTCACCTTCACGGCTCTCCCACCGCAGTTCCTGTATCATGCTCTCCTGCTGCCTACTCACCACCACGCCCTGGATCACCATTGAACATTGTCACTCCCCAGATCGCTACCAGACCTACAACACTCACCCAGCCTCCTGTCTCCATGTTATTTGTTTGTATGACTGTTTAATAAATTTCATCATTAACTCGCACTTGCTTCCTCACCTCCTTCCAGTCATTACACTTATATCTTATAAGATGCAATTTTATAGATAGTTTAATATTTTTTATTATATAATGTTGTGACAAAGTTTGTAGTTTGGAAAGGAGGAGGCAGGAATATTTAAACATAACTTTAACAATAAAATAAATAAAATGTAAAATAACATGACAGCCCCTCACTGACAACTCCCATGCACAAACAAAACAACATAAAATCCAGGCCTGGCCCTCTCTCGTCCTTTACTGTTGTTACACCTCCATTTATCCTTCCGGAGCTCCTCCGTTGGACTTGAGACCAGTGAGGGGTGCAGGTGTCGCTCATTATCATCCAATTCTCCAGCATTGCTCCTTTCCCACGGCTCTCGGCCCCACCCCACTCGTCACATACCCCCATAGCCTGTCACAGGCCAGGGGGTACCCACAAGACTGTGCTCTACCCTGTGCTCTAGATGTCCTCAGCCCTCAAACAGCTCCTCAATGTCCTCCACACAGACCATGGGAATGTGAAAATGAGCTGGGACAAGGCTGTGTCAAGGCCCAGAGACTGGATCTATCCTTTATCTCTCCTGTACTTCAACCACTTTCTGAACCAATCTTATCCCAATCTTATCCCGGATCCTGTGGGAACACTGAAAGCATGTGAAAAAGTTTTGTGAGCATCAGTGTGTTCCACCAGACTTCCATCCAGTTCCTGGGATACTGCATTAGACCAGATGTTGTGCAGATGGCTACAGTAAAATTCCAAGCTTTACTCAACAGGCCACTTCCACCCATAATAAAGGCAATTCATTGTTACCTAGGCTTTGCCTACTTCCACTGATGCTTCATCGAGAATTTAAGTCTGATCATTGCACCTTCAACCTCTTTCTTCGGCTCCAATACCAAGTACAAAGTGTCTTGGACCAAAAAAAGCCTATGACTAGGGTGACCATATGGACCATTATTATGGGACATGCCATTGCCAGGATTTCTATATTGCCTAAAATATCCAGGTTTTGGCTTTTTGGACTGTGCAGATCGATAGTTGTATGAGTTTCGCGAGAGCTAAAGAGAGCAGAACAGAATGCTTCTTATGCTTTTGAATTGCTCTCGGGGTACTTTGTCGTCATAAAATGATCAGTGTGCACAGCCCCACTTCAGGACGCTGGAGCTGTCATTTCTCAACACTAGAAGAATCAACCAAAACTCCATCCCTGTGCCTTTTTTTTCTACCATCTCTACATCCACCTACAGTATATCTTCCAGTAGGGAAACCACTTCACTGATGAGATGCACATGAACACTGCATTCGATTATTTGCACAGCCCTAGGCTGATGTCTGAAGATTCACTCTAATATTGTACCAGCCCAGGGAGAAGGTTTGGTTCTCCACCTGTTACATCCAATTTTAGCTGCTCTCACACAGGTTCACCCAAAAATGAAAATCTGCAGTTAATTTACTCACATTCAAGCCATCAAAAGACTTATTTCACACTAAAGATTTTAAGCTGAACCTATAGGTCCATATTGATTCATAACATGCAACTCAAGGAGTGCCATCATTTTGTGGTAATAAAGGAGGTACAGAAACAGAAAATTATAAACTTTTGTCTCCTGAAGAAATATTGAGGTCTTATGACCTGAATCGATCAGTCTGTGCAAGAAATCTGTAATCCACAGCCTCAGGCAAAGGTCCTGGAGCAAGCTTTCTGTTACAAGTTTATTTATGTAAGGTAGCAAATATCGTCTGACACCATTGTTGGTGTCAGAGTGGAAGCACAAGTGCATTATTTCCCAGGTTTGTGATGTCACAAACCCTGATAAATCACACCCCCAAGCTCCAGAATTTCGTGAAATACCATTTTTTTCTGAGGCTGTGGAATATAGGCAATAACGAAATTAGGCTGCATTTTACTTATCCTCGAGGCATCCTAGGTGTATATGACTTTACTTCTTTCAGGCGAATCCAGTCAGAGTTATATAAAAAATTGCAGTTGATCTTTCAAGCTTCATTGCAATCAGCGGGTGTTGCATTGCTACAGTCCAAAAGACATGAAATAAAAAGTGCCCTTTCATAAAAAAAAGTGTCTGACACGGCTCCAGGGGGTGAACAAAGGCCTCCTGTAGCAACTCAATGTGTTTTTGTAAGAAAAATATCCATAGCATGACGTATGGTGTCAGCATTGTGCTATGCCAGTAAGTCTCATGAAAACCAACCTTTGTTTACAGGATCAAAAGAACCAAAGTTTCCTTATTTTAGCAAAGGAAAACCAGTCTCCTCTTGGAAATCCTCTGACATTCTTCTTTACAAATCAACGTTATGTACTTCTAATTAGTGATCTTTGTTTTGTTTTGATCTCCACTGCATCACTTCTGAGTAGCTGACCTAAGGTGTAATTCCCGAGTGTGCAATCCTTTTAAAAATCAAATTAAATAAATAAAGATATTAATGTCTGTTGTATAAAATAAAAGTAGCACAAAAAAGGAATGACAAACAACTTTGAACAAGAACAAAATCCGACCGCACATTACCGAGAATATAGGTCTGCCTAAAATAAAAATAAAAAGTTTGGATATGTGACTGAAAGCAAAACATGTGCCCAAAAAGCTCACATTGTCAAGAACTAGTAATCAAACATTCTCTCCATTAGCTCCAAACAAGATTTCAAAGCCTACCAGTCATTAGACAAATTTGCAGGATAAAAATCACAGCAGAAACTTAAGTTTCCTTTTCCACATTGGTATTCTCTTCTCCTGGGCAGATAAGATGGCTTCCTCTGTGGTAGTGAGCTGATAAAATCCTCTGCTTTCTGAAAAGAGTTGAACATCATCTGTTCACCGTTGTGCCATAGTTTAATAATCGCCGGATAGATGAGAAATGGCTGCAGACCCAGTGCTGTATTCCTCCTAAGGGCTGGGTTGAGGTTCCTTCTAGAGGTCTTCACAGTGCACCCGAGACCTGTCGACCTGGGACCCGACCGGGGACCCGTACGGGTTCGGGTCTATATTTTAAATTATCAGCCAGGTCCGGGTCGGGTCCGAATCTACTGTATTACCTCGGGTCCCAGGTCTGTTTAACATTGTGTGTAATACCCATGCGATTAGAGTCATCAGACTTGGAGAAAACCCGGCCGTGATCAAACCCTGCTTGTGTTTTTTGTAACTTGCAACTTGTAAAATTAGGAAAAGAAAAGTGTGAGCCAAAAAAAAGTGAAATCTCGCAGACTCAGAGTTAATGCAAGTGCACGCATGGTGATAATGCTTGCAGACTTGACACACTAATATTTAATATACTCTAATATATACTCTAATATATATTTAATATACTATACTCCATTGGTGACAGAATGAAGAAAAAACCTTAGGAGAAACCAGGCTCAGTTTGGGGGGCAGTTCTCCTCTGGCCAGACGAAACCATCAGTTCAATTCCAGGCTGCAGCAAAGTCAGACTGTGCAGAAGAATCATCTGTTTCCTGTGGTTTTGTACCGGTGGTTGTCTGAGACGATGTCTTTACAGGGGATCTGTATCTGGGGGTCATCTAGTTGTCCTGATCCACCATCTGGGCTGGATACGTACTGAATCCGGGTGACTGCAGTGACCATCTGCTCTGGATAAAGACTGGATCTGGTGGCTATGGTGACCTCGGAATAAGAGAGAAACAGACTAATATTAGCGTAGATGCCATTCTTCTAATGATGTAGCAAGTACATTGTGTGTTATGGGAAGTGTTCCCAGGTTCCAGTTTACCTAATTAATGCAGTCTATGAATTCTTTAAAGGATTTGGATATGAGAAATGTATTAATGTGTTGTGTAAGCCAGGTTAAAGAGATGGGTCTTTAATCTAGATTCAAACTGCAAGAGTGTATCTGCCTCTCGAACAATGTTAGGTAGGTTATTCCAGAGTTTAGGTGCTAAATAGGAAAAGGATCTGCCGCCCGCAGTTGACTTTGATATTCTAGGTATTATCAAGTTCCTAGAGTTTTGAGAATGCAGCGGACATGGAGGACTATAATGTAACAAGAGCTCATTCAAATACTGAGAAGCTAAACCATTCAGGGCTTTATAAGTAATAAGCAAGATTTTAAAATCTATACAATGTTTAATAGGGAGCTAGTACAGTGTTAATAGAACCGGGCTAATATGGTCACCCAATAAAGCATTACAATAATCTAACCTTGAGGTCATAAACACATGGATTAATATTTCTACATTTGACAGTGAGAGCATAGATCGTAATTTAGATATATTTTTGAGATGGAAAAATGCAGTTTTACAAATGCTAGAAACGTGGCTTTCTAAGGAAAAATTACTATCAATTAGCACAGCCAGGTCCTGACTTATGACAAAGAATTGACAGAGCAGCCATCAAGTCTTAGACAGCATTTTAGGTTATTACATGTAGAGTAACACCTCTGTTTTTTTTCTTTAGAATTTAGCAGTAAGAAATTACTCATCATCCATTTTTTTAATCGACTATGCATTCCGTTCGTTTTTCAATCTGTTATGTTTCACTGGGCAGCAAAGAAATATAGAGCTGAGTATCATCAGCATAACAGTGAAAGCTAACACCGTGTTTTCTGATGATATCTCCCAAGGGTAAGATTTAAAGCGTGAAGAGTAACGGCCCTAGTACTAAGCCTTGAGGTACTCCATACTGCACATGTGATCGATATGATACCTTTTCATTCACTGCTACGAATTGATGGCAGTCATATAAGTATGATTTAAACCATGCTAATGCACTTCCATTAATACCAACAAAGTTTTCTAGTCTATGCAAAAGAATGTTGTGGTCAATGGTGTCGAATGCAGTGCTAAGATCCAATAGCACTAATAGAGAGATACAACCATGATCAGATGATAAGAGCAGGTATTTGTAACTCGAAGGAGAACAGTCTCAGTACTATGCAGGGACGTTGACAGGAATTTTGAAGGGCAGTTGCTCTGACCTCTGCTCTGTCTGATTATTTAGGCTAAACGTGGCAAACTCAGCCTGGATTTATGAATATCTTAATTCATTACATAAAACTTGATGACAACCCGACAACTGCAACATTCTCCTTCTAGGGCTGCTCATGCAGGCTCAGCTCAGGTGCCGGTTGCATGCAGCGCTGTAGCCATGTGAACAGAGTTTACCCTTCCCTTACTGACTTTCACTTTCGGTGCCTTTTTTGCTGGACCCATGATCACTCCTACCCCGCCAAACACAGCCGCTGAACACCAACAAGCGTCAGCGCGTCAGCTTCTTGCCAAGCCACACGTTGTGGCCAAAAGACCGTGCAAAGCCCCGAGCTCACCTCACTTGACAACTAGATCGTCCCGCCCAAGACCGGGCTCTCTTAGAATGCTGGATCGCAGCAGCAGCAGGCATTCAACCAGCCTAACACCTTTCACCGTGGCTTTGTTTTGTTGAACAAATACGCCCTTCACTGAGCGAGTTTCATATGAGTCTGAACGAGAGCTCTAGATCTTTCGTGAACGAAATGACTGAACCGGTACACATGTCGAGTTGAATGAACGGATACATGTCATTCGTGAATGCTATGAACTGGTACATATCTTATCTCGTTCGTAAACAAAATTAATGAAAGTAAACCGGGTCAGTTGGCCATTTAGCATGTCAATCTTGCAAAATGCAAAGGGCAGTAATAGGTACTGTGCACATACGCTTGTTTTCATATTTAGCATACAAAACATAATTCCACGTTAGATCCCTGATTTATGAATGTGAATATATAGGCCAATATATGAACTGTATGACCAAACAATTAAAATGCTAATTATGCAAGAAAACCTTTAAAAAAATTTAAATAGACTTTATATATTGAATGCAATTATGCTCACATTTTAATAAAGCCAAATCAGTTTTTGAAGAAAGTGAATACGTTCGTTGACTTAAGACATAACACATATGAAATTGACGTTATGACATAACTCTATCGGATGACGATTCCACTTTTAACCACGAAGCAAAGGCTTTTTTCCAGAGTTGTCATCCACACTGAAATATCTGAAGACATTACATTTGCCTCACTGTGCATGTTTAAACTTCACTGAGATGATACAGACATAAGTTTCATGCAAATATTCTGGCAGGATCCATTTATTTAGGGACATATTTCACCATTTTTACTGGCATGATTACTCTGAATTTTTCTAAAACGCAACTACCCTCGTGTTTTGGCGCAGAGCAGTAAGTGTGAGTAAATTTTGTTTACTGTTGTTTTTTTAGGACTGTAATATGAAAAGCGTGCAAGTAAATATCTTTAGAAACCACTTGAATTTGAATATCACATAACTGCAATTAACGTTACTGCTATAGACCTGTCTATTGGTACAATGTTTTACAAAACTAAACATGATACATTGTTTTCAAAAGCCTCTGTTTCCACAGTCCGTACTACAATGGGAAAACAGAATCCCAAATTTATCCGCTCTGGAGGCCATTTAAAAAGGCCGGAAGGCAAAAACGAGAGGAAAAGATGCTTTTCCAACAGGAACGTATTAATGCGGACAAGGCTTGAGCAATTGTCATATCAGGCATCCATTTGCTAAGCTGGAAGCACAGTAGGCTACCAAGACATTTTTATCTTGCCTCATCAAATGTTACAAACCTTTCTACTTTCCCGCAGCCAACAACTACTGTACAGCAGCCGAAGCAAGCACAAAGCTACTTTTACTTGCAACACTGGCCTGCACATCCCAGTATTTCCATCCTGTTACTTCTAACCCCCTTTTTCTTTTCAGTGTCCTCCAGCTCACGTAGGCTGCCTCTGCTAGCAGTGAAGGCTACACAGTTTCTTCAAGACATCACACACCCCAGCCACTTCCCACGACCCACAGCTACAGCAGCTGAAGCAAACGTGAGGCCGCCTCCATTCGTAAAGGCGCCCACAACTCTTCCGCCCCTCATGCTACTAACAAATTTTTTTGTTCAGTGGCCTCCAGCTCCAGATTTTGTCAGGAGGCAGAGGGCACCAAGATCTATTAGTGGTCAGACCGATTATATATCACAAAAGTTCACCGAACCCTCTTCAGCCAAACCCTCTAACGCCAGCCCATCCCTATTCACTCAAACTCATTATCTACCATAGCTAACTCTCCTAACATCCCCCTATCTATCTACAATGGTCCATCCTCACTCCAGCCATCCCAGCAGTGCCCGCCCCCACATGAGCCTTTTTCCATATTTCCTCTCTGCCGCAGCAGTGTCTGCTCCCGCAGAGCCTTTCCTGTATCTCCCCACTGCCACAGCAGTGTCTGCTCCTGCAGGAGCCTTTACTGTATCTCCCCACTGCTACAGCAGTGTCTGCTCCCGCAGGAGCCTCTTCTGTATCTCCCCACTGCCGCAGCAATGTCTGTTCCCGCAGGAGCCTTTACTGTATCTCCCCACTGCTGCAGCAGTGTCTGCTCACGCAGGAGCCTCTTCTGTATCTCCCCACTGCCGCAGCAGTGTCCGCTCCCGTAGGAGCCTTTTCTGTATTTCCCCACTGCCGCAGCCGTGTCTGCTCCCGCAGGAGCCTTCTCTGTATATCCCCACCGCCACAGCAGTGTCCGCTACCTCAGGAGCCTTTTCTGTTTTTCCTCACTGCCGCAGCAGTAGCCGCTCCAGCAGAGGCCTCTACCTATATTTCACCACTGCCACAGCAGTGTCTGCTCCCAGAGGAGCCCTTTCTATCCTTCCCCACTGCCGCAGTAGTTCTCGCTCCCGCAGTAGCCTCAAAATAAAAAAATAAATACAATAAAATATCTCTGATTCGTTTATACTTGATAGCAAAATTATCGCTTACTTCATTAAATAAAGGTGGACCAAGAAAGGAAAAGCCACTACATACAAAATTTTTAATGTCCATTCTCCAATTCAACCTCATCAAGCTCCCTTTTCTTATGTCCAACTCCGGAACGCTCAATCTAAATTTGCGCTGGACCCTCTCTTCATCAACGACTTTGGTTCAAAAAAAAAAAAAAAAACCTTAACTGATCGGGCCTACCCGCAGAAAATTTTCCAGCCACTCATTTCGCATTGGGGCAGCAATTTTAGCAGCTCAAAACGGGACTCTCACAAAATCAGATAGAGGCCCTCGGTTGTTGGTCATCAGGTATGATCAACTCCGCTCCAATAAAGGCAGCCCATGTAGCCCTGACCGGTATTAAAAGAAATTAAATAAAATAAAAAAATTACTTGATTAATGGAAGGCTCTCCTTCCCAATACAGTCAGTTATCGCTTCTTTGGTCAAAGTAAGGGCCCTCCAGCCGTTGTTACAAATCTCCTCACCTATTCAGCATTGGACGGGGTTCTCCCTCCCGGTGCAGCAGAGCCACAGGCCCCCTTCGGTCATTGTGACAGCCCTCAATCCGATGCATCAAATCACGCCTCCTATCCTGTCGCAAGGGGGACTCTCCCTTCCGGTGCAGCAGAGACACAGCTCACTTTGGACGCAGCGAGAGTCCCTCCATCAGTCGCGTTTTCTTGCTTACTCCGCATAGGACGGGGCTCCCCTCCTGGTGCAGCAGACCCATTCTTCATTCTGTCATTCTGAGTATGATGCATGCTCGGCGGTGGACAGGGGATCTCCCTCCCAGTGCAGCAGAGCCATTGGCTCCCTTCGGTCACAGTGGGATTCCTCCATCCGATGCATCAAACCACGCCTCTTATTCAGTCAAAAGGGGGACTTTCCCCTCCAGTGCAGCAGAGCCGCAGTTCCCTTTGGAGGCAGCGAGAGTCCTTCCATCAGTCGCGTTTTACTGCTTATTCAGGATCGGACAGGGCTCTCCCTTCCAGAGCAGCAGGAACGTGGCTCCCTTTGGTCACCTTGAGAGCCCTCAATCCGACACTTCAAATCATGCCTCATATCCAGTTGCAAGGGGGACTCTCCCTTCGGATGCAGTGAGAGTCCTTCCATCAGTCGCGTATTCTTGCTTACTCGACATCGGACGGGGCTCCCCTACCGGTGCAGCAGACCCGCGGCTCCCTTCGGTCGCAGGGTGAACCCCCGTCTGAGTTATGTTGCATGCTTAATGGCGGACAGGGATCTCCCTCCCTGTGGAATAGAGCCGCTGGCTCCCTTCGGTCGCAGCAGGAGCCCTCCATCCGATGCATCAAACCACGCCTTGAATATTCTTGCCTATTCTGCATCTGACAGGGCTCTCCCTTCCGGTGCAGCAGACCCACGGCTCCCTTCGGTCGCGGGGTAAACCCCCTATCTAAGTTATGATACATGCTCAAGGGCGGACAGGGATCTCCTTCCCGGTGGAATAGAGCTGCTGGCACCCTTCGGTCGCAGTGAGAGCTCTCCATCAGATGCATTAAACCATGCCTCGCATTCAGTCGCAAGGGGGACTCGCCTTTCTGGTGCAGCAGAGTCGCAGCTCCCTTCGGATGCAGCAAGAGTCCCTCCACCAGTTGTATTCCATTTAGCATCAATCAGGGCTCTCCCCTCCGGGGAAGCACTCCCGATGCAGCAGAGTCACGAACCCCCTACAGAGGCTGGGAGAGCCCTCCGAGGCGTAAAACCATGCCTCACATCAACCTGCCAAGGGGGACTCCCCCTTCCGGTGCAGCAGAGCCGCAGCTCCCTTGGGATGCAGCGGGAGTCCCTCCATCAGTCGCATCTCTTTGCCTTCTCAGCATCGGACAAGGGCTCCTCTTCCGGTGCAGCAGACCCACGGCAGTGTGAACCCCCCATCTGAGTTATGTTGCATGCTCAATGGCGGCTAGGGATCTCCCTCCCGATGTGGTACAGCCGCTGGCTCCCTTCGGTCGCATTTGGAGCCCTTCATCCAACGCGCCAAATCGCGGCTCGAATCTCATTGCCTATTCAGTATCCGACGGGGCTCTCCCTTCCGGTGCAGCAGACCCACGGCTCCCTTCGGTCACAGTGTGAGCCCCCCATCTGAGTTATGTCGCATACTCGATGGCAGACAGGGATCTCTCTCCCGATGGGGTACTGTCGAAGTGAGAGCCCTCCATCAGATGCATCAAACTGCGCCTCGTACTCAGCCGCAAGAGGGACTCTCCCTTCCGGTGCAGCAGATCCACAGCTCCCTTCGGATGCAGCAAGAGTCCCTCATTTTTTTATATCCGGCATTGTGCTCCTCTCATAAGCGGCACGGAGGGCTCGCCGGTAAGACGTTGCGAGCCGCAGCTCTCGTCGAACACTGCACGTGCTCTCCCAGTCGCTCTGCGGTTTTCTTCTCAACACGCATATTTTGGGGGGCAACTAAATTTAGCTCTCTGGCTGCTGTCCTTTTTGGTTCGGGCAATGCTCCGGGCCCGGACCCCTCCCCCAGGACGGCACGCCAAAATATGCCTGCTTTTCGCTTTCAGATTAGATGTAAGGTTGAACTCGTGAATGCTGACAAACTGGGGAAATGTGCTCAGTAGAGGGTGTTCTAAAAAGAACATGAGCTGCACAATTTAGGACCAACTGGAGCTTACGTAGCAATTTAGAGGGAACACCAGTGAGAAGGGCATTACAGTAGTTTATACATGAGGTGACTAGTACGTGAACAAGAACTGCTGTATTATTGGTTGAGAGAAAGGGACGGAGACGGTTAATATTACGCAAGTGGAAATATGCAGTCTTCCTAATATAATTAATTTGAGTTTCAAAAGACAGTGTGCTATCCATGAGAACACCCAAACTTTCAGCCTGAGAGGAAGGACAGATTGCATTATTGTCAATGTACAAGGAAAAACAATAGGATATAGACAAAACAAATCTAGTGCCAACAAGTAGGGCGTCAGTTTTGTTCCAATTTAAATTGATGTGATGACTTGCGATTATGAAATGAAAAGCTGGAGCAGGACAGTGAGGATATATCATCAGAATGGCAAGGTAATAATAATAATAATAATAATAATAATAAACACAAGCAAAAACTCAGCATAGCCCAGGAAAACTCAGGAACTTTCTGGAACAAAATGCCGCAGCTCCTCCACAGCACGCGTTGACGCAAAAAGAAGAGTGTTTCCCAGAAGCAAAGCCTATCGTAGTCAATGGACAGCCTCAACAAAAATTCAGCCTGCCTGATGAAGGGTAAGTAGTTAACTGTTATTATAATCGTATGATGTATATAACTGTTATAACATTAAGTAATGTGTCTGATACATTAATTATATTTAATTAATTATATATTATATAACATATATATATTAATATATATATTATATTAATTATATGCAAGACTGCGCACTTTTCTTTCGTCTGGGTTTTGAACTTTTATACCAGAAAACTGCAGGTTTATTCAAACGATTCTCACGGAGTCTAGTGTCTGTCGCATGACTGATGTGTGAGCTCAGCTCGCTCGAGCAGCTTCATTCACTGGTCCGATCCGATAAATGGTCCGTAAGGCTTTTCTAGCTTAATTCTAATGATTTCGTCAAACTTTCACATTTCACCTGACATTTTTATTAACTTTAAGTAATACTTATCTAAAACGTTTGCAGCTAATCTTTTAATGTATTAGGCCTATTGCTGGCGAACAAACAGGAATAGCATTCATAATTCAAATATTAATTATATTTTTTTAATACGTAAAACAAAATTGTATTCCCTTTAGTCTGTTTGTTTGACCCAGAAAGTCAGATCGATTAAACAATTAAAAGGCAATTCGCACTTTCAGCGGAAATTTATACCAGTGCCCCAAACTTACATAACGTTACTCCTACAACCAACCTTTAAGAGGGGAGTGTAAAACAGAAGTCATATTCATCTTAAGGGGCGGTCACACTAGACTTTAAACGTGCAAATTTATTTCGGACGCCGCTGCGAAAATGGGCGGGAGCAAAATAAAACGGTCTCTCCTCAATTATCACATGGATTAATATGTGCTTGTACTGTGTCTTTTGCGAGGGCGTCGAAAGCGTCTTATTATATTGTAGCCTACTCTCTGTATCTCCCTCTCTTTATAAATATATACTTACACCCTAAGCAATAAAAGATTATAAAACGTCTTCATTCAAATGTACCATCTGTTCCTGTTTCTGCTGACACTGCAAACCATGCAGCTTCTTTTTTTATTTTATTTTTATAATCTTTTAAATATGTATTATATAAAATAGGACGCTGCGCTACAGCTAAAGTTATATAGCGCTTCCTTCATTTTTTAATTTCTGTAACGTTACAGAGAGTTTACGCAGTGACGTATCGATCTTCTACTTGTCCCACAGCTTCACGTGATGCGAATTCGCAGGTCAGAGTTCACCAAACTTCAACTTTGGAACGCAGCGAAATGCGATATTTTTCGCATGAGCTTGCGTTTCCAGTCTGACGCATTCGCATGCGTATGAATGGAAGTCAATGGAACGAAAAGTGCAGCGTGACCGCCCCATTAGCCTACCAGCCACCGGCGGCGCCAGGGGGCTCTTGGGGGGATCTGCCAAAAAAAGCCTTTTTTCACCCTCTTCCTGATTAAAAAAAAAAATATATATATATATATATATATATATATATATATATATATATATATCCGGGATGAAGATTAAAAAATGTTTCTCTTCAAATAATTTATTCGACATTTATTTGTACACTGAACTGAGAACCGTTTCTGTCAGACGCGTCCGATTTGAGAACCGAGGAGCTGATGGTACTGCGCATATCGGTTCCTCGATAACGTTCACTCTTAGCGCGCTAAGAAGACATCGAAAGATATATCTTACCAAAGTTGTTGATGTTTCTAAGTGTGTTCCCCGAAGTGTCCCTTAGGAAGCTTCTTAGCACGCTGCCTCTTACGTCCGACGTTACAAGAGCGCTGTCCAAAGTCAGGGTGCTGAATTAGTTGGCATTGATTGCTCATGAATCGATTTTCCACTTTACGCGAAGGTGCAATACAGCGTTAAGAAAGACTACACGTTCTATGCAAATGAAACATTCCTCAAATTATTACAGTAACATTTATTTTAACATAGTTTAAGTTATCAGTAAAATATAGACTATAAATTAAATTATCAAAGGGTCAGTAATGTTCACACGATATGTTGTGACGGTAAGACAAACCGGGTATCCCTCGCTAATCATCCATCCCGTTGTGCCACTTGTGCCGCTTCTTGACATGGGTTTAACGACTAATAAAAATTATATAATACACTTTAATATTAATGGCAAGGTACTTTACAATTAGAATTGATTGGCAAGCAGCTGCAGTTACTTCTGTTTAATGCGGTATTGATTGCAATTGGTTTATGTTTTTAATAAAAAGCAACCTATCTACAATGAACAGAGAGAGAGAGAGAGAGAGAGAGAGTTAGATACAAAATATGCTGGGGAAGCAACGTAAAAAAGGGCACCAAGCCTCTCGTCAGAGGAACTTGAAGTGTTGCTGGACCTTGCCACCAGGTAAGATATCACACCCCTATGGTCCACTATAACCTGCACATTTATGGCCGCGTCTTCCTTTCGCGATAAGTAGCCTACGCCTGATCATTCACGATCAGGCGTAGGCAATAGGGATGAGTGTGCCATCCACCAGGATGCAATCCCCGGCATGGCGCAGAAGGGCGTTGGTGACAGTGTGGACGCACTTCCACACAGAGGTCTTGATTAGGCTGTAGCCCTGTCCCACGACCTCGATGAATCTCTCTGTAGCAAAAAAAAAAAAAAGGAAAAAAATAAATAAAAAAAAGTAGCGCTGGGCTTCAGGGCTTAAAGCAGAATTCCGCCGCGTTAGCCTGGCCAGCGCAGGTCTGGGAAGGTCCAGCTGCTCCACAATGAGTTGTCTTGGGAGGGGATTTTTTTTAATATAGCCACGTCAGGCAAAATGTCAAAAGGGCTCAAGTTTTGCAGAATAAAAAAACTGACATGGACTAAACGGCTCCGAGTCCGACTCCGTCTTTGATTCAATACAAGAACTCGTTGGATCGCTGCCATAGTTGGTCGCTTACTGGACACCACCATGCTTACCCATTTAAAGATCTTAGCCATTTAGAGCCAAATTGTTTGCCAGATTTTAATTATCAAAAAAATGATTGCCAATTCGCTTTAATTACATTACGAAAAAGCCTAGGCTAATTACCACCTTATTAGTTCTGTAACCACATAAAGTCAACTTCATAAATAGGCCTGTATCCATTGAGAACATAATTTATTATAAGTCTTAAAAAATAACAGAAAATCATTGTTGAGCCACAAAATTGTCAACATACCATAGTTTGACTTGTACTTCGCTGCGCTGGTTTCTAAAGACTGTTGTACAGTAGCGTCATGAGCTCAAATAACGCTAATAGAGAGCTACGAATGGTCCAGACCAACCTTACGAAAGTATGACTTACAGAAGATATACTTAGCATACGAACGTTTCGGGAACCGTGCCATAAGGTTAAGAGAGAGGTTAAGGAATAGGTTAAGAACTACTTAGCGATAAAAACGTTTTGGGGAACCGGGCCCTGGTTCTTTTGGTGATTGATTCTGAACTGATTCTGTGCTAATGTTATGAGCGCGGGTAAACCGAAGGCTTGAATTCAAGGGCAATCATCACCAATGACGCCATTACGTCGAGCGCACAAGAACCGGTGAACTGTTTTCTTCAACAAGTTTATTGAATCGAACTGTCCGAAAGAACTACTGGTGATCCGAAAACTGATGCAACCGGTTCTTGACTCGAGTACGAGTCAATGTTTTGTTCATTATCTGGCTCGGCTCGGTGTTCATCTTCAGTTCTCTCTTCACAGCAGTTCAGTCAGTGTACTGTTTGAGTAAATTAATTACTCCGTGAAATTGGTTTGTTTTAACTCAGAGGGAGTGTCAGCCACATTAAAAAAGTTAACATCTTAAGTCATTTGTGGATTAATGCTTATTGGAGACGTGAACCGTTTTAAACGATTCAGTTTGAGTTGGTGAACTGGTTCAAGAAGATCTGGTTACATCGAGTTATTCGTTCACCAACCAGATATCACTACACTGTTGTGTTTTGAACTCTCTCACAACAGACACGGAAGAGAAGACAATTCTGAATAAAGTCATAGTTTTTGCTATTTTTGGACCAAAATGTATTTTCGATGCTTCAAAAAATTCTAACTGACCCTCTGATGTCATATGGACTACTTTGATGATGTTTTTCTTACCTTTCTGGACATGGACAGTAGACCGTACACACAGTTTCAATAGAGGGACAGAAAGCTCTCGGACTACATCTAAAATATCTTAAACTGTGTTCCAAAGATGAACGGAGGTCATTAATGACATAATTTTATAAGTTTGAGCATATTGTTTGCAAACTGCAATTGATTAATTAATTAAAAACAAAGTAGTTTATATGCTGTGTTGTTTTTGTTCTTTAGTAGCAGTAATATAAAGTTATTAGCCGTGTCCACTGTATATTTTGTTGGTTTTCAATTAATTAATTTTACAGTTATTTATTTGATACATAGGTTATTTAATGATACATAAGTTTTAAATTTTACTTAGACCTATGACTTCCAAAAATTATGAAAAAAGACAAATGAGGTGAAATAAGTGTATTGCCGTATTCCGTCCAACAACGCTTCATTTCATTTACAGTGTAATTTTGTTCATCCCTACAAGTCCAAATCAATTAAAGGGTAAAGGGTTGTAAAATTTACTCACATTAGCCGCAAATATTTCCACAAATTTTCTGGAGGGAGTGAATACTGGTTTAGTATGTCTCTTAGTGCAAATGATCCCCCACAAACACTGTAAAAATTTAAACCGTAAGCTTAGGTTTTTTTTTTTTACTTGTGCTTTCTCTGTACTTTTGTCATTTAAAGGCCTTCGTGCAGAAATTGTCTTTAAAACCCTTCCTGCCATCTGCACCATACCACACATATGGGAAAATGGTGTGCACATCATACACAGAAATGAAGCAGTCTTTCATTGACATTCAACCTGTAAGTAAAAGCAACACTTAAAATTACAGTGCCTTGTGTAGTCAAGTCACCTTTATTTGTTTTGTATAAGACGCACGTTGTACAAATCGTTCCAAGAAGAAATAAAATAAAAAAATTACAGAATTAAAATTTTTGGGTGAATTATCACTTTAACCAATTTAAATTTGCTATAGCTTTAACTCATTTAAATTCATTCATTTGTGAAGTGAGTGTATCAATGAAATATCATCACAATACATGTTAACTGAACTTTTTTTTTATTATTTTTAGGTCGGCACTTATTAGTGCTGTACTTGAATCATGAGACAAGCCAGAATCTACATGTCCTGCTGATTGGTGACAAGGAAAACTCCTCCCAAGATTTTATTATTTTAAACGGGGAGGCGATGGAACAGGAGACAATACTACAAGCAGTTGATCTGTGTTTCAAACTTTCTTTGTAAATGACATCTATTACCTAAAGCCCTCTGCTCCCATTTGAGAGTTTTTGGAACACACAGTCTTTAATAGTTTCTTCTGCACACTGTCTCTTCCTTAAAAACTTTGTATTTAGTAATCAGTAAAAAACTTTTTTATTTTATTGATCATCAGTAGGTCCAGCAGCTGGTATATTTTTTATTATTATTACTTGATTTTATGATTATTTTTTGTTTTATTATTATATGTTATGTTCATTTTATTTGAAAGTCGTAATATTTGCCAAGTATGGTAACCCATATTCGGAATTGGTGCTCTGCATTTAACCCATCCAAGTGCACACACACAGCAGTGAGAAGTGAACACACCGTGAACACACATCCGGAGCAGTGGGCAGCTATATCCAGCAGTTGGGGAGCAACTGGGGGATCAGTGCCTTGCTCAAGGGCACTTCAGTCATGGGTATTGAGGGTGGGAGAGAGCGCTGTTCATGAACTCCCCTCCACCTACAACTCCTGCCAGCACCGAGACACAAACCTGAAACCTTCGGGTTACTCTCTAAACATTAGGTCATAGCTGTGAACTGTATTTGCACATTTGTGTGTTTTGATATGAATTGAGACATTTGTACAAATAACCCACAGATGGGAAGGTGCTATACCAACCCATAATTTGGTTACAGATTGGCTTATTTTTAACCCAACATTTTTAGTGTGCAAATATCGTAATATTTGTTTCATATTTGTGGCGAATATGTGGCGTAAACAACGCCCTTTCGACCAATTCATACTTATTTTAGGAGGTGGCTATTCGTACAAATTCGTATGACCTCACTCGTACCATTTTGTACGATTTGTCTAGACCCCAGTGTCGGTTAGGTGTATGGGCAAGGGTCAGGTGTAGCTCATTCGTACAAATTCATACGAAATGCAAATGTAAAATACGTACGATTAAGCACAAATTGTATGAATTCATACGAATGAGGTCCTACAAATTCATATGAATTAGGCACCTCATAAAATATGTACGAATTGCCGTGAGATCAATCTGAAATGTCAGTAGTAATTTGTATCCCTGAAAATTAATGTCTGTCGTTTAACTTTTATTTATTTTTATTTTTTATTGTTAACAGTTGGCAAATATTGCCGAATCGTCTCGCTATTCAGCTGCTTGCATCTTACCTCATCTCGCATTCAAATGCCCCGCAGCTCAGCTTCTGTGAACTGTAAATCCCGGTTTCTTCAATGTGATAGGCTATTTCAAACATTTTGACATTGACGAGCGCTGAGTGGCTGCACTGAGCCTGAGTACACTAAAAATGTTTAACCCGATCTCACGGCAATTCGTAAATTTTTCACGAGTTGCACAATTCGTATGAATTTGCATGAATGGCCTACACCTAACCCCGCCCCTAAACCTAACCGTCACTGGGGTTTAGACAAATCGTATAAAATCGTACGAGTGAGGTCGTACAAATTCGTACGAATAAGCCACCTCGTAAAATACGTACAAATTGGTCGTGAGATAGCATTGCAATGTTTGATTCAAGTTGGCCGGGCTGGCTATTCGAATGGAATGATGGAGGCTATAGGCTACATTTAGCCTGCTATAATTCATTCTTTATATTTACGCAATGGGCCAGCCGACATTGTACAGCGGCCCACCGGGAAAACTCACGCTGCTCCAGGTGGCCTGTCCACCACTGGCCCCAAGTGTCTTCTTTCTGAAAAAAGCAGCATTCATAAACTGCAAACATCCTTTATCTATTTCCTTTATTCAAAGGTTACCTATCTAGTTAAAGATGTAATTTGCCTACATTTGAAAACTTTTATTATCATTATCACGCACCCTTACACCATTATAAAGCCACGTGGACCAATTTTATCATTAAACATAATACAATAATATTCACACTCTGTTCCACAATCGAAGCTCTGTTTTTATAAAATGTCAGAGTGAACACCAAAAACAGACAAAACTAAAAAGGCACTATAAAGAAACTGTGATTCGAGGTCTTCTGAGGCCATAGGAGGATTTTATGGTGTAGTCCAACTTTAGTTATATTTAACTGTCGTATGTTTTAACAAAAGGTCTAATTCTGGCTTAATAAGCGTTGTCTGTCAAAAAAAAAAAAAACACAATGTACCTCAATGTTTCAGTTTTGCATTATTATGCTAAGCGGTGTTACAATTTTCTCTGTGCATAAATGAAACGGTAATTCACTTTTTAGTCACAATCCACCACTAATTTATAAGCTTGAAAGTGATTTCAATGATATTGGTTAAGGTGTGGATTCCGTTAGTCTCTTAGAGTGAAAGCGAATTAATTTTTTATAATTACGTTTTTTTTCCATTCTTTTAGAACTGTGATTTTGACGATTTGCTTTACACCACATGAACTAGTGACATACAGTTAATGGTACAGTTAGACTACCATTAAAAAGAACAGTTAATGGTAAACACAGTTTTAAACAAACAAAATCCACCTGTGAAACAGAAACCCTGACTCAATTATCAGTTGTGGGAAGTCGTGGCCTAATGGTTAGAGAGTCGGACTCCCAATCGAAAGGTTGTGAGTTCGAGTCCCGGGCTGGCAGGAATTGTGGGTGGGGGGAGTGCATGTACAGTTCTCTCTCTACCTTCAATACCACGACTTAGGTGCCCTTGAGCAAGGCATTGAACCCCCAACTGCTCCCCGGGCGCTGCAGCATAAATGGCTGCCCACTCCGGGTGTGTGTTCACAGTGTGTGTGTGTGTTCACTTCTATGTGTGTGTGTACTTCAGATGGGTTAAATGCAGAGCACAAATTCTGAGTATGGGTCACCATACTTGGCTGAATGTCACGTCACTTTCATTAAAACCTTAATCCATACCTTTGCAAAAACATATCTGCAAATAAATGTAAATTGTCACATTTGCGTTTACGATAATAACATTAATTGCATTTCTATTTAATGTTTCAGTTATTGTTTGTTTGGAAAATGGCATCCCTTGAGCATCTGACATTCATAGTGGGAGAATTAATTTTTTATTACAGATTTATCTACATTCGACTTGACTGCATGCTGCAATTGCCATGTAATTCATGGCATTGTGAAAGGCATCTTAGTTTTCCTGCTTTCTGTGGTGTGTCAACAAACTGCAGGCTTTTTGTTAGGGCGGGAGAAAAAAACTGCAGGTTGTCTGGTCTCGGCTCTAGCTGTGTGCTTTTGAGGGCTCACAGGTGTTTAGTATTAGTGCCTACATGCGCACAAAATCGAGACCTATACTTGACAAAACCCCAAAAGCAGTGGTTAGCTTTGGTAGGCTAAATCATAAAAGTGACTGTAGATCTCAAAGTTGTTATGAGTATTAGAATCCTAAAGTGCATCATAAGAAGACAAACTCCAAACCACAAAATTACACTTACACATACTTTTAATACATTCTTCATAAAGACTTGTTTAATTCAATTCAATAAATAATTTATGTGTTGCAACACAATAGTCTTTCCATGCATTTTCCTCCTTTCACAAAATCGTTTTACACACACACACACACACACTTTTTTTTTTTTTTTTTTGTGTTTTTTTTTTGTTTTGTTTTTTAAAAGTGGGTTCATCCCATAGGCGTAATGGTTTTTATACAGTACAAACTGTACATTCTATGCCCCTACACCAACCCTACACCTGACCCTAATTCTCACAGGAAACTTTGTGCATTTGTACTTTCTCAAAAAAAAAAAAAAAAACTGTATGATTTATAAGCATTTTGAAAAATGGGGACATGGGTTATGTCCTCATAAGTCATCCTCTCCTTGTAATACCTGTGTAATACCCATGTCATTATACAAAGTTGTGTCCCGATATGTCACAAAAACATGCACACATTTCTGAGCCACCTAGCTATATTAAAAATATTATAGCAGTCCATTCTGAGATTCAAATTTAATTTAAATTATGGCTAATGTCTAATGAGACATTTCCATTGCAGTGCTGCCTAAGCTAAAAGTTTTGATTGTGATTGAATAATTGTAAAATATATCAAATAAATGCAAAACCAAATTAAAAAAAGTTGTTTAACCATGTTTATTCCCCTGATTAAACTACCTTAAACTAGGTTCACGCATAGACAAGTGAAAACTACACTGTGGTGTTGTCCAAATACATCTTAACTATTTGCATGTCACATGGTGACACTATCCAATCAGGTACCAGGTTATCTGACCTACGTAAATAGTCCGCAAAATAAACATAAAAGCTATTTATAAATGGAGATTGTTCTCTCTGCACAGTTTTCCTGAATTTGAGCTCATAAAATACTTTGTGTTAAATTGCAAAGCATTATACGCTTTGTGTGCAAGTAAATATGGAAGCAAGGGGGTTAAATGAGGAGTTAAGAAATGTTTACCCGTCTGCCTTCAGGGCGCACTCAAGCCGGTCAGCAGCAGAAACTCCGGTGTTCTCCACGGCGGAGCGACCCACTTCGACAAGCGCTGAGTCTCTCACTCCTTACGTTTCTTTTCCAGCCAACATTGGCACTAGCTCCTCAGTCACTTTTGGATGTCGTCTCGTAAGTTGTTATGGTTGCAAAGTTTCACAGAACGCCGTGTTTCCGTCTAGTGTTGTAAAACAGAATGCGAATGGACAGTCTGCCAGTAAACCCGTGGACTATGGCTGGCTTAAGGAGGTCGCTTTTTACCAAAGTTACACAGGTTCCTACCCTGTCTATTTTGATTTACCTGTAGTTCATAAAACAATGGCCGGAGATTGCAGACATGAGACGTGTTTGACGATGGAAGGCCACCCACCGTGGAACTGGTCAAACAATTGCAGCGGTCAACTTTATTGCTCCAAAGACCAGACGCAGAGCCCGCATTTCTGGAAGCCATCATTAACAGGTAAAACTTGTCATATCTGCTCTGTGAATCACTCCTCGCCTCTCTTCATTAGTTTTGACACCGCCTTATTAAATGCCACGATCATGACCGTATTAAAGTAGCCTAGTTAAAATAATTCTTAAAATAAATAATAAGTACAGGCTATGTCCGCCGAAATTAATCAGGACAAAAATTAAAAACGTTCCCTGGTAAGTAAATAGTGTTTCTTTCTTTGGATGGAAATTTACAAGACGCCATTTATTTTGGTTATAAATTAATGTTAACATTTATATTATTGGAAGGTGTTTCTTTGAAAGGCTGTTTTAAGGTAAATTGCAATGAATGTTACATCATTGTTACTCCTGGAATAATAAAAAGATCTTTTAACAAAAGGCAGCCCTATGATTATAATGATTTGTATTTCCTCAGAGGGAACAGCGGGTTCATTCTATCCGCGCGGGAGAAAGAAGCGGGTTCCCTACACAAAATTGCAACTGAAAGAGCTCGAGCGGGAAAACACCAACACTACGTTCATTACAAAAGAAAAGAGACAACGGATCGCTTTTTCTACAAACCTGTCTGAGAGACAAGTAACTATATGGTTTCAAAATCGTCGGGTAAAGGATAAGAAGAGACCTAATGTCAGCATTTAATTTTAAACCTATTAAAAGTTTACTCATGTATATGCTGATTTATATAGTTTAGAGTTTAGCCCTATGTTCTTTTTTATTAACTTGAGGGGTTTTCCTCCCAGTTGTTTTATATATATATATATATATAATTTGAGTATTGTTAAACAATTGCCATTGCCGTTATTTCTACACCATAAGCCAGGCCACTGATCTTTCCTTTCAGTCAAAATGTTGTTTAATTTTCGTTTCATGTGAGTGCAGTGCCTAGTCTTGAATAGTAGTTTTATGGACGGATCTGTAACTTTGACACTAATATCAAGCGTAATGTTGATTTAAGAGATCCGAGCGACTAAAACTAATTTGTGTTGAAAGACTGAGGCTGGGTTCTACGAAGCACCGAGTAGCTAATAGCGTGAAAATTGCAGTCTATGATTAATTCAGTATTTGCGAGTACTTTTGCATTTATAATAAAGTTATTCAAGTGTTTTAATTTATTTATTGCAATTGCAAAGCTACTGAATGAATCAATGCATTTATATAGAACTTTACTGTGTATTGCTGTACACCCAAAAAGCGCTTTACAATCGTGTATTCAACTGCTTGAATTTAATGTTTAACAGTAATAGACCTACAATTTTATGTAGCCCTACTTTGAGAAACATTCATGAATTTCAGTAGAGGATTGATATTCATAATAGTACGGATGCACAACTGTTTAGACCTGCAGCGGTCTGTTGATGTATTTTAAACATGAATAAATGGGAACTCATAGGCTTCTGGTAAAATGTAAGCTATGCCTCAAATGTCCTCGAAGTCGCTTTGTGTAAATGTGATAAATGTAAAGAGTAAAGTTTTAGATACAATATTTAAGTGCGATATCCATACACGGTTATTATTTTGCTAAATCGGCCCACAAATAATTGTTTTAGTGTTTGACTGGTTTTTTAAAGATTCACTGAAAATCTTTGAAAATCAAAAAAGGCAAGAGAAAAATCTGCACAACACAAACCTTTTTTGTTTCCTTTCAAATAGAATTGCATTATTTAAAACGTTAACATGTTTTGAACTGGGTCTTCTCACTGACCTTGAGACGTTTTGTCAGACTAGACCTTGACTTCAAGAGGTCTCGTGAATAAAACTGGCAACCAATTCATGAATCTGCATCGCCACCTACCGGTTAACGTGTACCTTACCTTTAAGCCCAAATACATGTCTGCATTAAAAGCAAACCATTCTGAGAATTAATTCAGAAGCTTTGATCATTTAATAGAAAATATGGCGCTTTAGGGTATTAATAAATATGTAACATGCAGTGGCAAAAAAAAAACTTGTAGAGCTAAAAAAGTTATATTTGTTGGTCGGAAAATACTTTCCCTGGGGACTCTCATGGCAACTCGCAGCGGTTTTACGTTTTGCCGAATCGCTGGCAAATTCATGCTAGGATTTAACAACGGCTCAGTATCATTTTAAAGAAAAATGTTAAAGTTCTCTGTCACGCTGTTTTCAGCTTTTATAAGCGATGCTTTTCATCAAATTTTCTGTCTGGTTGTTTGGGACAAATTGTAAATGAAATTTAGACTATGACAAACGGGTTTACTGTGGTTTTTAAATGCACTTGGACTTGTTTTTGGTAAATCCGCGTCTGGACTTTGACCTTGAACTATACTGATGTACTACAATATCATTTTCATGTACACATTTTTTTTTTTAAGGTTGAACAAATGATTCTGGGCTTCTGTGTTGTCTTTCCCAACAGCATGTGACTTTCTAAAGCAATCAGACTTTAAAGGTTTTCTTGAATTTACTGGACCCGTAAAATGTGGGAGGTTGTACTGTCTCCACTCTTTCCGGAAACTGCCTGTTTACAATAGTCACTTTGCTTGCACGTGCGTGTATGTGCACATTCTTAAAACCGTGTTTTGGACAAATCTTTGAAGGTAAGATAAAATATAACTTGTGTTTCCTACAGTGTCAAATGTGAGGGACAGATTACAAAGAGAACCCGATATCTAAAGTAGTCTAATGTTTAATTTCTTGCGCCGATAGGTGCGCATCTCAAGACAACTTTAATGTTTATGTAAGATAGCCGTTTTTTTTTTGCACTTCCCATATTTCACAGAATAGAAATAGTGAATCGTGTTTTACCTAAACCTTATTTTAAATTTATAGATTGAAATGAATGAATCGAGTTAAGATATCGCCACTCTGTAACGAATTTTTTTTTTTTCAGGCATTTTCAGGCAAAAAAAAGGGATTTTTAATTTTTTATTATTGAATAATAGATAATCCTATATCAAAATTGTAATAGGCTATTTCACAGAAAAGATTCAAACCTTTTTTAAGCATGTGTTTGTGAGCTTAATGTTTTTTAAACCCCTGTTTACTTAATAAAACACGAACGCAGTTTTTGACTATGTAGCCAAACCAGCTGTACTGCATTACTTATATATATATTGAATTGAATTGAATTAATCTTTATTTCGAACAATTCATAAAAAAATAAAAAAATAAAAATGAAAGCAATTCATAAGAAATATCCATATAAATAAACAAACATGTATAACATAATAATATAATAATCAACCTGTTCGAATATATATATATATATATATATATATATATATATATATATATATATATATATTAGTAATGCAGTTTTACATATGACATGTTTGTATGTGTGTATGTATAACACACATGCACACACACACACACCATCCAAATGCATGTTTCCCCATAAGCAAGCCAAAAGCACAAGCAATCTTACTTTCTGTAGCCTAGCCTTCATTATTTAATAAACGGTATCATTTTATGCAAGTTTTATTTATATTCTTATGATTTTTATTTTCTATTGTTTTCTATATTTTTTTTTATGCATTTGCTTGTACAAAAAATATTTTATTTAAATAAATAGACCGGAAATTTGTTTGCAAATGCTGTTTGCTATTTTATATGCTTTTTATGCAATGCCTATTTCTGACTTTGCCGCACTACCCTCACATGGGCGTGACCAAACATTTGACTTTGCATAACACGTGATGGTGCATTAACAAATCAACAATTACCTTGCTAGTATTCTTTAGGGGTTACTAAAAACGGTTTTAAGAAGCGTTCGGGAAAGCTCGTCAGAAATGTGCGAGCACAATCTTCTTAGTTCTGGGTATGTTGCTCCTCTTTTGAATTTTCACTCTTCTGACTCCCTGTATCTCCAAAACTTGCGAGGCAATGGAGTCCATCTATCTGGGCTTTCGCAGATGTCCTATGGTAGAAGAGAGCTGTGCTCGCTCCCGTGGACTTCTCCAAGTTCGTGCACTACTCCGGCCCAGAGCCGCGCCTACAGTGGCTACTCTCAGACGTTCTTTAGCAATTCAGCCTCTGTGAGCGCTAGCCTCAACACTCACAAGAAGGGCTCACTGGAGGAATCCGGGAGGTACTACTTTCAAGATGTCAGCCACAAATCAGAGGAGCCTGGACGACCTAATGCATCTTACGCGAGTGAACAGAGACTCACTACTGACTCCGCCAGCAACGAAGTTTCAAACTTGGAGAGGCGACAGCAGAACATGCTTGCACAGAATGAACTTAACTTCATTGACCAGCCAGTGACTGATGCTTCAAAGCAGTCGGTCAGTTCCATCGCTCAAATGCAACCATCACTGGACACCCTGACTATTAGATCAGCCTTCTCCGATGGTAGCCTACACAACTTCTTTCTTGATTTCAGGGGATTTTACTCTGTAGTCTTTGTATGTGTGATGTTATAAAACCGTTTGCTTTATTCGGTGATAGGCAAGCTGTTTCAGCCATTGAGTTTTCCACGCTTAACTTTTCAACACAAGTTTGTTTTCAGAAAGGAAAAAAATACAAAGAATAATAATAATTAAGCATGCCCCACGATTTAGTATAAATGACAGTTGTGTTTTTAAGGGTTATCATCGATGAAGTTATCATTCAGTGGTTTGCAAGAATAAGTATGAACGGTTAATATTTTTCTCTCTCTTTTTCCCAGGACTGCCGTGGTGTCCCTCACAGGTGAGATCAAAAAAAAAGAGGAAACCTTACACGAAGACACAGTTAGCCGAACTGGAGAACGAGTTTATGATGAATGAATTTATAAACCGACAGAAACGAAAGGAGCTTTCTGAAAGATTGGAACTGAGTGATCAGCAAGTGAAAATCTGGTTTCAGAACCGCAGGATGAAGAAAAAAAGACTTATGATGCGCGAGCATACCTTTACTGTTTACTAATTATTTTCTTTCTTTCATTATAATAATAGTCAAGGATTTGTTTTTTTAGGTGGTGACATCATTCATACAAGTGACTTTTATGACGGAGATTGAAGCCCACCAAGCCCTTCTATCTGGAAACGATCATATCCAGAAAACCTATGAAATGTAATTTAATATAAAATAAAATATAATAAAACTGAATAAACTATGGAATAATTACAGCTGAACAATTTGACATTTATATGTATTAGCCATGAAGTCGCTGTATTTGTATAGGCTATGTCTGGATGTATGTTTTTGGTGGAAAAACGCTAATTCCAAAGTGGTAATGCTAGCTTGCTATATATAGTCTAAAAAACCGCAGCTAAAATTAGAATAGGAACGTCATGTGTATATTGGGTTCATAGCATACATTCTGGCGTCATTTAAAAGTGCACTGGGCAGCTAACATAGCAAACTGGAGTCAATAAACTGTCAGACATTCCAATCTTTAGTCATTTTGATGTAACCTGGTTTGTATCTTCCGATCTAAAAATTTAAGTTTTGTTGTATTTTAACCAAATGTGTTACGTGTAATATTTATTAAGTGTTCTGTAAATTATGCATTACATTAAACTTCAGCTTCTTGTGCGATGTTTGTCTGGTTTAATTCGATGGGTGATTCTAAAATGCTCTTCTTAAAAGCAGTGGTGCCTCTAGTCCAAGCTCAAGTTCGTTTATGCTAATACACAAACACCGGAGAGCGAATATCTTTATTCCATGAATCGCCATCATTTTATATTTTCTGAAATTATATATTATTGAATTAAACTGAATTTTAACGAGCTAACTAAGTGCTGTAACTATGCGGTAATGGTGTATAAGTCATAAAAGATTGAACGGCTAAACAATTATTTCGTCACTACTAGTATTTCCTTTTGTAGATATTTAGTACAATCTTATTATTTTATCTCTTTTTTGTTTGCTTCAAATAATTTCTTCACATTGCGCCCGTAAATAAACTTGCTGATTATTAATTGGAATAATTATTCATTTTGAAAAAGTATATGGAACAGGGAAATCAGTGGTACCATCAGTTGCGTTCAAAGATAAAACTGGCCCATACCAAATATATATATAAAAAAATAGATATTTTAATATCACTATGACAAACTAGTGACATATGGACCATGTTCAACGCCATCTTTCTAATCCACACGTAATGCACTTATACTGTTTTTCTGCAATATATATTGGTAAACAATGTGGTACAATTATAGTAAAGCAAAAGGTGTGCACACACACACACAGTAGTTACATTGTAAAGTGGTTATTATTCTTCGCAAGTTAAAATCATGATTGCACAACACTACCGCTGTACAACCTCACCAAATATAAGTATATTACCAGTATATTATTTCATTGATATTATCCACTATTACTACAAATATTACATAGTTAATTTTGGTCCAAATAAATTGTCTTGACAATTCCCTTTAAATGCGATAAAGACCGAACTGTGTTGAAAGACTGGAAAAGCAAGAAACAAATGGAATGAAATTTTCTTGAGATCACTGCCAGACGTTTTTCGACCTCTGTAGTAACTGGGGGCGCCAATACAAAGTTACGGTCAAGTTAATGACCGAAATTGTCAAATGAAGACAAATATAGAAATCACACATGCACACACACAAACTTTGTGCATTTTTGCTTTCTCAAGAAATTCTTTATGTTTTATAAGCATCTTGAAAAATGGGGACATGTGTTATGTCCTCATAACACACCCTCTCCTTGTAATACCTGTGTCATACCCATGTCATTATACAGAGTTGTGTCCTGATATGACACAAAAACATGCCCACACACACAAACACACACACGCACACGCACACACACACACACACACACACACACACACACACACACACACACATATATATATATATATATATATATGTAAAATCTTTGTATTTGGTGTCGAAAAATCTTTGGACATCACATCGACTGTTAAACACACGGTTCTACACAGAGCAAAGGAGTAGCACATGAAAAAAACTCTTAATTATGGATAGTACAAGATTTCGTTAAAGACTTCACTGCGCGATTCAGCTAACTTGCTATTTATGCGCACATGAACTTTAACATCTGTTAAAACTAAATCAGATTTATTTATTCGTTTATTTATTGTGGAATGTTTATTCATTGTAAATATAGAGGCCGTGCGAAAATTTAACAATAAAAACATTATTATCTGTATAAGTCACAATAAGAAGATATGCAGATTAAATAATAATAATAATAATAATACATTTTTAAAATAAAACCAGTACAAGTCAGTACAAAAACAATGTAACTACTTTGTTTGTTTATTTGTTTTATAAGCTAAACACCAACTTTGTATCTCATATATATATAAATATATGAGATGTGTATATATCGGAGGGAAAAAAACCTGTAAAGTTGAACTTTTTGTGTAGTCTCTCGGTAGGAATATACAAGTCACTTTTTACCTCCACCCAGGACACTACACCATAGCACATCCTTTTGCTTGTGCAATAAAATGATTTGGTTGGCGGCTGATGGTGATTGCCGGCTGCGCATTGTCTCAGACCACAGACGTTCAAAGCCAGAACAGTTGTTTTGTACTTGGCAGTGTGAATCTGTGTATCTCTTCCTGTTATCCCTTTCAATCATTGTGTCGAGGAATTTCATTTAAATCGTGGCTACGGGAATACATTATCAGACTAAAATGGAGATTTTACTTCACGCTAAAAAGAAAGGTACAGTTGAAAATGTTATTATGCTTTACTAGCTTTATATTGCACTTTGCCGTTTTTGGAAAAGCATTCTCGTACACCGTTTACACTGTGACTTAATTTTTACTTTCTGTAGACTGTGTAGAATAATCAGAAAATGTTTTCACTGGCATCACGACAGATAACTATTTGATGAAATGCATTACCTTTTTGTTGGCTCCAACATTTTTTCCTACTTATTTTTTTTCCTCTTCTTTTTCAGTCTTCCATATGTCTTGTCTGTATAGCCCAAGGTAGAACAAAATATGGACTTTCCAGGAATCTTCTTAAAAGAGTAGGTTACAGCTTCAGAAACTTGCATATAAACCTTGTGTTTAAAAAATGTACAGTGCATTTTGATCATAAGGCATGATTGTCTCAGTTAACGAGTATCGGGAACGAAAGAGGTTAAAACATTGCAGTTTTGCATCAGTCGTCGAAGTTTTCTTTCGGCCGTGATGGTAAGAGGTTGGGAAACCTAGGAAAATCTTAAAATAAAGCAACTGAATAGTCAAACTTAACATGGTGCGCTGGAAATAGATTACTTAACGTTGTGATAAAGGTGCTTTATTTTTATGAACTATTGTATGATTTTAAACGAAATATTTAATGTGTTTTTTTTTTCTGTGATTGTTTACTAATGCCTTGTAATGCACACTAGGAAATCAACAAGGGAGTTTCAAAAATGTAGCCAACCAATGACCTTCTCCATGCGGTTACCTATGAGCCGCTTACTTAATGACTGATATTGATATATGGTAATTTTTTTTTTTACCGGATCACATGACACAATTACCTCAAGAATCGATCAAGATGAATTGCACGTCAGCGTACGTTTCCGATTTTTTCTTCCTCGCGAGTCCTATCCACACGCATATGGTGCAATAGATGGGCAAAGTTTAACAGTCAAGCAGACGATTTTTCCTCTAAGGCTAAAGCGAGCAATGACGGACTACGAGGATCGCAGCAACTGTGCATCTAATATGTATTTACCGTACTATGTTTCTGCTCCTGATTTTTCGTCGGTCTCGACGTTTTTACCCCAAACTACAGCGTGTCAAGTCAATTTTCCCTATTCCTCCAACCTAGCGCAAGTCCAACCTGTTCGTGAAGTGACTTTCAGGGACTATGGACTGGATCATCCGAGCAAATGGCATTACAGGGGCAATTACGCTTCGTACTATTCAACTGAGGAGATAATGCACCGAGATCTCCTGCAGTCATCAAACAGAGCGGAAATGATTTTTAAGAACGATTCCATGTATAGCCATCACGGTGGTACTAACTCCTCGTGCAATTTCTTCACCAACGTCGGCCAAAATGGGGTGCTTCCACAAGGATTTGATCAATTTTTTGAGTCTGTTAACTCTGAGAAGCCCAACCCTGAGCAATCCAAACAAAAGCCAGATACGAGTGTCCCCGGAGATGCTGCATGCAATGTGTCTACAGACAGCGCGGAGCAGACCAAACGAAACCCCACCGAAACCATGGAGGAGGAATCCTCAATATCAACCTGCGACGAAGAAAAGAACATTGACTCAAGTAGGTCCACGCTTTTAAATGCGATTCACTTCACATTACTTTATCGGTTAGCTTTTATGTGCCGCTTTATAAGCATGCAAAAGTTTTTATGTAGCTAGTAAGATTCTCTTTGCTGTTGTAAATATCTTAACGATGTGGAGGAGCTTTCGTCGGATCATTATATATAAAAAGGTTACATGAACTATATGAACTATATATATATATATATATATATATATATATATATATATATATATATATATATATATATATAGCCTATATATTTTCGCGGGTAAATTGTTGCAAATATAGAAATTATCGTTGCGATACGAATCGTGAAAGAGCACAATGTTTTAAAAACATTCAGCTTATTGCTTGATTCAGTGGTAATTACTTATATCACAAAATATTTTAACTTAGAAGAGAAACACTTTAATCTAATTACTCGTGTGCGCTTGCGTGCATGCTTTTCGACGTTACGCGCGCGCGCGTGTGTGTATGTGTGTGTGTGTGTGTGTGCTTGAGCGTGTGGGCCGCTGGCATGCTTGAGTGTATTTCATGTGGCAGAGCTTGTGTTGTTTTAAAGTTTATGTATACATAATCCCGTTTCTGCAATTGTTTTTGTAACTGCAATGTGAATTACACAATAGAACAGTTATTGTGAAAACGGTTTAGGAATTGCATTAGTAGCCTATCTGAAGTATCGAATTGACTCGAACTTTTAATGTTATCTCCTGACGTATCTACAGTTGTATTGCAAGCGAGTTAGACTTCTAATTCATTGTAATGTAATCAAGTTACGTTTCTCTTTGTAGGTGCAACAAAGTCCAGAAAAAAGAGATGCCCATATTCGAAATACCAGATCCGAGAACTTGAACGAGAATTCTTTTTCAATGTGTACATAAACAAAGAGAAACGTCTGCAGTTGTCCAGAATGCTCAGCCTTACAGACCGACAAGTGAAGATTTGGTTCCAGAACCGAAGGATGAAGGAGAAAAAGTTGAACCGAGATCGTCTCCAGTATTTCACTGGAAATCCATTGTTCTGAAAGCCATGATATTGGCCGATGAGACGATGAAACGATGGATATTCTATTATGGCATAATTGTGGGACATCATCCATTCGTCGGACACCTGGGTTTTTTTTCACGTCAACTCTGTATTTTAAAACTATGCAAAATATTTGCTATCAAAAATTAATGAGATCTGCCATTCAAATTCTGCACAAATGATCTACAACAGTGTATTCGCGATGACGGAAATTATGAGTTATCAGGAACAGATAGGTACCTTGACAATCTCTTCACACTCTGTGTTAATGCCACTGAAATGCAGTAGCTTTGTATTTGTATTTATTTATTGTGTTTTGCATTGTTCCATGAAATACATTCAAGTTCTGCATAAGCAGCAATGCGTTTGGTTACATTAAATCAGTACGTAATTTTGAGGTAGAACTGTGTATGCATTTATTCGTTTGAAGCATGTAATGTATCTATGTATTAAATAAATAGAAAAATACACCATATTTCTATCTGTTGCTGTGACGCCTTTTGTGTGTGATAGTGCGCGTGTAAGTCAACCACATAATTTCATATTTAACAGTTATTTGTTATTAAATAACATTCAAGTTATTTAACAGAGTTGCATTTCTTAGTGTTCGGCCTTCTTATTTTTCAGACGAACACTATATGTTTTTGATCATTACAGAGGATGAAAGAACGTGAGGTAGAGAGAGGACTATTTTCAATGGTAACTTTAGGTCTTTGACTAATTCCCTTCCTTGTATGTTGTTTTACACTTAGGCTATTTACTAAACCTTGAACAGTCTAGACAGTACAATAAACTGTGGGCAGTAAATTAAATTGGGGCTATTGGACCCACTATCCACTTCTACTGCGACTTTGCCCTGAAACACAACGGGTGCAGATGTTTTGTTTTTCTGTCTAGAAAGATGTGAACTTAGTATGTGATAAAATAAAAGTTTTTAAAAAAGTGTCTTGAAATCCTCGGTGTAAAATCCTGCGCACTACACATCACCACCCTTCTGTAAGCGTTACCCGGCCGGTTTATAACAAATGTAGCACGATAATACTCACAGCAACTGGCTTTTCCATAGTGGTTTAGAGAGTTAGATGTCGTCAACAAATGTAAAACTTAAAATGAATTATTGCATTTGAACTTCTGTAATGTCAAGGTCGTCACCCTTAACCTTTTTGAATAAGTAAAGGCGCCTTTTTGAGGTTCTCTTTGAAAAACTACGCCCTCTCAGAGGCGCCGCAGTGCAGCACGGTTCAATATGGCCGCTGCATCCACTCGCTATACTGGCAATACTGACCTGTCTTTAAAGGCCTCCATGCAGTTAGACCTACCTCTTAAAGGACTAGGTTAAATACTACCGGCAACTACACATAGACGCCGTTTGGCTAGGTGAATATAAACCCATGTAAAATAAAACCATATAAATACAATCATATCACTTCCTCCATAAGGCTTTTCTCTCATAATAAGGATCTAGGCAAGAGTAACAGTGCAGTAATATAAGGCTACTGCGAGTGTTTCGGTGGTGTCTTCTTAAGACTATTCTTAAACAACCAAAACGCTTACAAAAGACTCTTGGTGCATACATTGTTGATTATTATCTCATCTGTAGACATATATTTAAGAAGCGACTACCTCTGTGGAAGCAGAATATAATGGAAACACAAATTTGATTTCTGTAGTGCTACGCAGAAATTTACTAGCAATTTTTCCCCCTAGATGTGAGTTTCCTAAATGTTTTAGCTGTGTGTACCACATATCCAAGTTAGTTAAATATTGTTGTGTGTTTTGTAATTTATTTCCTGTCATAATAAGGAATGTTAGACATCCCTTAGTTTATTTACATTTTGTTGATACTGCTCGAAGCCACGAGAGGGCGGACTTACAGCAATGATTTGACCTGGTGCTATGTGTAGTAATCCAAGTGTAGCTGTTCTCAAAAACAATGACTATGATATTGAGCGGAGTTATGTGATCTAATATAATGTTTTTACGCCCGCGTACTGTTAATGGCAATATGTCACTATTCACTTCTATCCTTAATTAGATTTATGCTGCTGCATTATATTTCAAAAAAAAAAAAAAATTACCTTAGCAAATATATTTTAGTTGTGTACGGAGGATTTATTTATTGGGAAGACAATTTCGGTATTCATCTGCCTATTCTCATTGCCTTTTACACGCTTTTTCTCTGTCCTTTCAATAAAGAAGATCATACATAAACAGAACCTTATTATTAAAACTATTATAACTAGTATGATTGTTCTTGTTGGTTTGTTGTTGTCGTCGTTACGTTATATTGCAAGCATAGCCCATTACAACGTAGCATATTTTTAAGGTCTTCCTCAGCTTTTAGTTTTATAATATATTTTGTAAACCGTTCTTTGCATGGGAGACGGCAGATTTGCGTGTACACTGGAAAAAAAATAAATTATTTTCTACGGTTGTTAAACTGTACTCATCTCTATGGCATCCTCTTATTAATCGTAGGTCTATTTTTATTCATTTCATCTATTTATTACCCACCAACAATTTAAATAGCCTAGACAAAACCTTTGTCAAAAAATCATAGCCTGCACTATTTACTAGAGAGTAAATGAGTATAAATGTATTTACCTTTAAATTTGAAAACCGAGATAAATTATGCATTTCGTATATTTGTCGGCCTATTTGACATGTGTCATCATCAAATTATTATATTTACAAATATGAAAATTGTGTACCGGCTTGGTGTTTATGTCTGTTTTCACATGTCAGTCCTCTGCAGTGATTCTGTATTTTGTATTAATTATTTGGGGAAACGGATAGTGTTTACTTCAGTGTATGGAAACCCACGTATTTAGCTCGTGCATGCGTGCTTTTAATGTTTTATAAAATGATGTAAAGAATTTGCCATGATTATTCCTTAATTTAAAATTATGTTAAGATTTCTATATAAACAAGTTCATAACTCTTTTACATTTTAGTTTTTATGTATACTATATAAGGACAATATTACTGCTTTGTGACAATATGCACACTGCCGATGATTAATTCAACAGCATATAAAGATAGCATTTAATTATGTGCGCATTTTCATTAAATCAAGTTCTGAGATCATTTGATAACCTTTGTAGATGCTGTTTAATTCTGCAGACATATTTGCATATATAGTCATAACGAATATTAGTGTGCATCTTTTGACAGTATTTTTGTATTGTAGCATATAACGTTTTTGCTGAGTAAGTGAAGTTTTTTAAACCATAGTGTTTATCCGTTTTATATGTGTGTGTGTGTGTGTGTGTGTGTGTGTGTATATATATATATATATATATATATATATATATATACACACACACACACACACACACACAAGGCACGATCGTATAAATGGATTTATAAAAACCCTCTTCAATTTGAACATTTATAAGAACTGCATTACTTACGCAAAGATAAAAATTCATTAAAACATTTGACTTCCGCTATAATTTGGTATGCTATATAAACAGCCTTCCTTACATCTTTATAATGATAATGTGAATGATAACGTGATAAAACACACAGTCTGGCTAACATTCAATTCTTATTTAACAAGTACAATGTTTATTTAATTTAATTTAGAAAATAACTGCAAACAACAAACATGGTATTACACGAATTATTATATAGTTATCACATTTGAATTTCCTTTGCGTATGATAAAACGGCCTGACTGCAAACAGGCAACATCAGTGGTGTAGAATAGAATATGGATGATAAAATCAAACAAAGAAAAAAAGAAATCACAATGTTGCTTTTCACCCTTCATCCAGTTAGCGGTGTTTAGGTCAGACGCCTCATTTTGTTCGGTATTGTTCTCAGTATTTTGCCTGCTGAAAATATGAACTACGAGAAATTCCTTCTGCGGTGTCTGCCGACATTTCTTCTCTTGACCTTGGAGTTAAAGTAAATACAAAGTAGACTGTGTTGAATTCTGTCTTTTGTTTTCCTGGTCCTTGCACTTTTTTCAGAAGTATATTTTAGTCAAATTTCGTCACATTTTTGTCTTAATTGTATATGGTATTCTGAAAATGGATTTAACAATGTTATTTTGCCCGTCTTGGGACCAATTTTAAGTCCTTGTTCTAGGTGTCGCTGTTGACCACGTCTAAAACTTCAAACCGTGTCAGTGCGCCCACGTGACGGGGAAGAGCCTGCGTCTCAAGGCCATTTTCAAATTTCATTGGTGAGAGTGTCATGTGGTTGCAGAGAGACTCTTTGGGTTGTACAGGGATTGTTTTGCTAGATATGTCAGCTTATAGGGGACACTTCTCTGCTTCTTAATAATAATAATAATAATTACTCTGCAAAATGTCCTTTCCCAACAGCTCTCCTGTTGCAAACACGTTTTTGGTAGATTCCTTGATTGGGGCGTGCAGAACAGATTTTTATTCCAGCAGTAACATGTACATGCCAGCCACTGCAGAAATGGGAACCTATGGAATGCAAACCTGTGGACTCCTGCCGTCTCTTGGCAAACGGGGGGAAGTAAACCACCAAAACATGGGCATGAACGTCCACTCGTATATACCTCAAACTGATAACTGGGCAGATCCAAGCAGGTCCTGTCGATTAGATCAACCGCTCAACCAGATGTCCACCTGCACATTTTCACAAAGCATAAAAGAAGAAACTAACTGTTGTATGTACTCCGACAAGAGAGCAAAGGTCAGTTCGTCCGAGATACCCGCGTACTCCAACCTGATTCCCGAAACATGTTCCGTTGATAATCCCGAGATTCCTGTCCCTGGATATTTTAGACTAAGTCAGACTTATGCGACGGCGAAAAACCTGGACTATGACAGCGAGACGATGAGCCCGAGCACTACGTTAATGCAGCTGAACAGGGTGACTCCAAAGGCGCAGTCAACGCCCTTTGTCGAGGTGGAAAAGAAGCTTCCGCAAGATCGGGACACAAGGAGCTCTTCCCCTGCGCAGACTCCGGAGCCCAAAGTCAGCACGCTGGAAGAGAAGAACTGCTCAACTGAGGCGTCTGTCTCCAGCCCTGAATTGCCACACAGAGAAGGCAAAGGTGGGTACAATAAACGGATTAATCGCGTCTTGGTGTAATGCGAACGCTCCGGCATCATAAAACCCAATATAAAACACAAACAACCCGAAAGTCGTAATGTTTAATGGGAGTCTTACTCAGGTTGCAGTAAAAGCCTTAACAGGAAACAGCGCTGCGAGGGCGCGTTAACATCAAATACCTTTTGTTGCAAGTGACTTGACAATCTTTGCTCAATATAAGCAGTAGTGTCTCGTTGAAATGTGTTTGCAGCTTTATCCATTCAGTACGAAATGAATGTACTTTCAATGTAGCAACCATTCATTGCCATATATTTGTTACTAACCGCAACATGGTTAGTAGGCTATGGCTTGACAAAATCATATTTCTGTTAGTTGTAGGCTATAATAAGTGCATTGTTATAAGGGGTAATTTAGCTTATTAAAACTTATTGTTAACTGAAAAAAAGAAAAATAATAAAATTAACACAACAATTCAGTAAAAGCACGGACCAAGGACCAAGCGAGGCCACATGGGCTATTATTTAGACTCAGTAGGCTACATTATAATGCACTGTAGGCAAAAATGGTTTGATTATGATAACTGTTTTAGCAAGAATACTCTTTCTATTTTTTCATGCAAAAACAGTGTCTTAATTTCCCTAATTTATTTTTGTTTTGCAGAGTCTAAAAACGACACACCGACGAGCAACTGGTTAACCGCGAAGAGTGGAAGGAAAAAAAGGTGTCCGTACACGAAACACCAGACCTTGGAATTAGAAAAAGAGTTTTTATTCAACATGTACCTGACTCGGGAGCGCCGTCTAGAGATAAGCAAAAGCGTCAACCTCACTGACAGACAAGTGAAAATCTGGTTCCAAAACCGCAGGATGAAACTCAAGAAGATGAGCAGAGAAAATCGTATCCGTGACCTCACATCCAATCTCACTTTTTCGTGAGCATGAAAACGAGCATTTCAAAAACTTACCTCCCGTCTCGGTCCGTCTGTGTTCTCCTGTATAATGTTGACCCGAGGGCAGTGTGCATTGTTTTGGCTACTTTCACGTTCCAATGTTGTGATGGTTGCTAAATCTTTGTCATTTGTTGCTACATCTTTGATTGCATTTGAAATGTGAAGCCTTGTGTATTTCAGTATGTTTCGCAGGATATAAAACTTGTGTGTGGTCTTAACTTATATAATAAGATGGAAACAGATTGTTCCGAGCGGTTTCATTTCAGCAGGGACAGATCAAAAATGTCGCAGAAACATTTTCGCTAAAACGGACATTAAAGCACATTTGAAAGTAAAGGGTACCCATTCTTTCTCCAGTGAAAACGTACATTTATCTGAAATAA
The DNA here is from genome assembly GCF_963082965.1 of Carassius carassius. Classification (NCBI taxonomy): domain Eukaryota; kingdom Metazoa; phylum Chordata; class Actinopteri; order Cypriniformes; family Cyprinidae; genus Carassius; species Carassius carassius. Next base: position 2,935,143 of record NC_081773.1, read on the forward strand.
TTACGTATAAAAGTTTCTGTATAATAGATGTTTAAATGTGTATGTATCAGTGCATGTTTGTGGCATGTGGTCAATTGACTAATAAATTCATTATGTCATAATAATGTATGTTGTACAATTTGTATAAAAACGTTTCTAAACCACAGTTTAATCAGGACCATATTACATTCCCCAATACTACCCTCAAACACAAACACGCGCACAAGAAAACATAGTCCGTTATTATCAATCCAAAAAAACATGTTAAATATGTGGGCAAAACAAAATCATTTAAAAATATGATCTTATGTTAAAATACAGTCCGTGTTTGGGTCTGAATTTATGTCATTTAATTTTTGTACTTTATTTTTATTTTTTTATTTAAGTCCATTGTTATGAAAAGGTCCAAAACAATTTAAATGTTTTGATCGACGAAAAAGCCTTGGAAAACTAACGTGCCTGTTCATTCTTTAAATTAACATACAATACAAATTGAAATAAAAAAGTGACTTAGAACTAAAAGTTCTTAGTTCCTGTATGCCCAGAAAAGAAACCAAAACATTTACGAAAATGTAACTAACTATGCATGGATCAAACTTCAACTTCATTTGGTCAGATTTCTGTTCAAAAGAGACCAAATACTTATTTTCGTATCTTATTTTAAGATTATAAATATATATTAATGTTCTACATTTTCCTTTCTATAGCATTGACCACTCACTTTCTAATGTGCATATAAACAAACACATGGGAACGCAGATTATCATTTTGACCAAAACTGTAACAGCTGAGCTCTTAAGTGACAACTTTTCGACAAATAACATTTTACCACATTGCAAACAACATTTTACCACTCAGATTATTTTCCAAAATAAGGAAGACATATGGAATGAATTAGGCTATGTTTAGCATCTCTTTAACACAAATGATCTACTCTTTCTTGAACCTTTTTGTTATTTTATTGTAATGTGACGTAGCAACATCCGCTTTATGGCCATCAGTTATTCCACACAGTCGTCGCCACCTTATTCATTGTTCGAGTGTATTATCTAAAAAAAGACGAGAATATTCCCATATTTATTATTATTATTATTATTTAATGATAGACACGTGGGTCAAGACACTTTGAAATGCCAAGAGTCTTTTTTATTAAGGGAACATTAATACATAATCAAATGCACCTCATAACATTTTTATTGATGCACATAAAATAATATGACTCGGTTTTCAATATGTACCGAAAATATACACAAATATTACTTCCTGTGTCAATCTTACAACACCTTACAGTCAGTATAAAACTTACAACAACTGAATTGCAGATCTTAACACTAAAGCAGCGAGGAGCGTTTATAAAATATGAGAATCTGTGAGGCTGCTGTGGTTCGTTGTTTTACAGCATGTTATTACATTTATTTTACGAGGACTTGCAACTCGGAACTCTATAAAAAACTTTACAAGGCTAGAGTATGACATATCTTATGACGATATTTTGCAAGATTTTACGCTGCTGGAATCGTCTGCTTAGCTATCAGTGGCGAGGGCTGGCACTGATATAAATGGATGCATTAATATGACCTTGTTAAAAAAATAAAAATAAAATAACAGGTTGAATGCAGAATATCAATACAGCTAAATTAAGATGAAAATATTTTTTTTATCTTATTTTTTAAGAGTACAAATCAAGCATACCGTTATCAGCGGACTGATTTACTCTCTGTATTAGTAAATATGATCACGTGATTCATGTAACCAATCACTGGAGATGAAGGCAGCAAAAATACTATGATTGTTCAGAGGCAAGGTTTCGGAAACAGAGTAACGTTTTATATGCGTTCGAAGGGATCCAAAAATGTCGGGTAGTTCAGCTCTCAGTAGCTATTATGTGGACTCTATTATGGGGCACGACACGGAGGATGTGTACGGAGCGCGTTATGCCCAGGGCTCACACACAGTGAGGCCGTCAGGTGTGGCGGAAAATGCGGACTTCTCCTCGTGCAGCTTCGCTCCAAAGTCAGCCGTGTTCCCTGCGTCCTGGACCTCGGTTCACCAACCATCTACTGCTGCTGTGTCCGGACTTTACCATCCGTACGTCCACCAGACCCATCTTTCGGACAACAGATACGTGCGCTCCTGGATAGAGCCAGTCTCAAGTCATATCTCTCTATCGGGGCTCCACTCCAGCAGTCGGCACAGCGGCACAAAGACTGAAAGTTTACCCTCGAAAAGGACTGAAAGCGCGGCGTTTGAAGCGGAGACACCGGTGGCTCCCGAGTTCAGCTGCAGCGCTGTGTCCGAGAGCGCAGACCAAGCGACCGAAGAAACGGTTACAAATGATATTTCGAGTCACGGTGAACCTAAAGACGAAAAACAACAACTTGACCCAAGTAAGTAAAATGAATTGCCCCTTGATTTACAACCTTCCAACTGTCCTAAACTAGAGGTTTTACAAACCTATAAAAGTGTCTGAGCTCTTAACACGGGGCCGAAAAATTTGTCTGTGAGAATATATATATAGGCTATATATATATATATATATATATATATATATATATATATATATATATATATATATATATATATATATATATATATATATATAAACAAGAAAAAATAGTTGCATTCACACTCACTTTAGAATATTTTAATGGATACATAACACAAAGTTATCTTTGATATTGGCATGTGTTGTCTAATCAGTTGTGGACGTAAAGTTTATTTACGTGCTCTCTTCTTTCAGGCAACCCGGCAGCAAACTGGATCCATGCGAGGTCAACAAGAAAGAAACGTTGCCCTTACACAAAATATCAGACTCTGGAATTAGAGAAGGAGTTCCTGTATAACATGTATTTAACGAGGGATCGTCGTTATGAAGTTGCACGAATCCTGAATTTAACAGAGCGGCAGGTTAAAATCTGGTTTCAGAACAGAAGAATGAAAATGAAGAAGATGAACCGAGAGAGAAGCAGCAAAGATCCTTAGTGAACTGTGTGCTTCAGGCTCAGCTCAAAAGCTAATGCGCGTTCCTGTAATATGCTTGGTTTAGGATAGATTTTTTTTTTAAATGTAAAATTTTAATTTACTTGTTCAAATGTCATATTCTGTTTGTATATATATATATATATATATATATATATATATATATATATATATATATATATATATATATATATATATATATATATATATATATATATATATATATATATATATATATATAGTTATCATTTAAATTACTCGAAATAAATGGATATTCCACAATAAACTAGTTATATTTGGCATAAAACGCCTAACATCTGTTTCCCAGCACCATGGTGGAGTACTGCATTCAGGATCGGAGAACTCAGTTTCGTTAAATTCTGAAGTTACTTATCCTAACTCATAAAATTCCTACCACAAAAAAAAAAAAATTAAAAATAAATACAAATAAATAAAAAATAAAAATAACTAAAAAAATATAAAAAAATTAAACATTTTAATTTAAAATAAACTAAAAATAAAAATAACTGTCTTAATGTTCAGTTCTTAATGTGCTGTTCATTCAGTCTTTTAATGCATGCTAAACCCGCTCTTCATCTTCATGCAGCCACATTTAATAATTTGTTGTGCCTTTAATTTCTATTTTTTTAAATTGGACATTAGTACAATCTCATATTTTTAATATCTCTTTTCTAAACTAGTGTATTTCTAGTTTGAGCTCTTTCGGTTGTGGTAGATGCATCAATATGGTCTAGATTATATAAGAAATTCGAACTTTTTAATTGTTATTTCTTCTTTTTTTATTTCGTTTTGTTTTTCACAGTGAAGCTTGTTTTCAGTGCTGTATAGTGAATTTGTGGCAGGCTTTGTTAAATACTCTACTGGTGCACCTAATGTGAAAATGTTCCCTTTTTTAGACCATGTTTTATAAATAAATGGCAATTTCGACTGCACACTACTGTATGTAAATACCTTTTAAATAACAGCAATACGATTTTATGTTGCTATACCCTGCAACAAGACTATTTTTGTTTCATGCTGAACACAAAATGCAGATTCATTGTTAGGCAATATTGCTAAAAATGAAAAGGTGTTGCAAAGAACCTCAGTTTATCGTCAAACCTGTACCAAGAATTGCTTTAGAGCAGGAAGAAACTGGGTCCAATAAAGCTATAGAAAGATCTAGACGTCTGGTCTAAATGAGTTTATGGTATGGACTGTAATTGCTCTTCTCTTTGAAACTAACTACACTGGTTCTTTGTGTCTGTTACTTGCACACAAATACGTAGACACTTTTCTACGGGCGTCTTGTCGATGTATTATTGATGGTGAGACTAAAGCAACATCGACCCCCCAGTACACTGAAAGTCACGTTTATTCACGAAATGCTCCACTCTACAAACATTAAATCTTTGACAATCTTTTGGGGTGTACCTATTACAACAAAATGCAACAGGATTTTTTTTTTCAAGAAAAAGGTCAATTAAATACTCAAGACAAGCTTGGTAGCTAATGTCAGTCATGCATTCATAGCAACACCCATTTTAGATTCTGAACAAATAGACTTCAAAATATATTTAAATGACTGGAAACGTAACTGAAAAAAAAGATTGCATTGTATCCTGCAATTTTCAAAGAATGCAAGATTAAATAGGGGGTGCACATTATTGCCACTAGAGGGCACAGTTGATCTGTGAAAATAATGGGCTGCCCGTGGTTGTGCACACTTACTTACAGGAGCTTAATCAGATATCAAAACAGGGTAACTACTGGAAAATAAGTTAAATACGAATTTGCTTCCAGAAAGTCGGGACAAACATATGCGTTCAGTTTTCCCAGTTTGCATCCGTACTTTTCATTGTCTGTTTTGAATAAAACTATACATGGTCGAGAAAGGGTTAAAACAAAGAGTTAGGCCAGTGAGCATGAATCTCAGTATGGAGCAATGTGTGGCTAAACAGATTAATGTATATAGATGAATGGTGTGGATAAAATATACTTTATTATGACGATTTTGGGGTTTGAGCTCTCTATCAAATTTGTATTTGCTTATTATATTTATGAGGACACATAACAATTGGGCTAAAGGAGTTTAGGTACTAACAGAGGTAAGCTTACAACAGTTTATTACACTTTACTTTCGCTTTGACATAATGTTTCTTTTCTTTCAACTACAAGTGCAATACAAATAGAATCATCAGGAGAGCAGCCATTTAGAAAATACATTTAAAAAAGAAGGCTTAACTCAAAACAGCATAGAGCAACATGTTACAAAGCCGTTTGTTTTGTGTGTTTTAAGCATTAAGGCACGCTGAAAAACAGCTATTATACTATTATAGATACGAAGGATTTTGTTTGTTATATCGTAGAATATATATTCTACAGTACATCTGTTACAAAACAACTATAAACTAAATCTAGTTTTAAATATTTATAAAGTTACATCTGAAAAAAATATATATATATATATATTATATATTTATAATGTTATAATTATATAGACTATAACGTTGGTAATTCAATGTTTCAACAAAACAACACTTTCTAATTATTATTATTAGTAGTAGTAGTAGTATTAGTAGTAGGCTAGTAGTAGTGGCCTAGTAGTAGTACTATTATTATTATGAATAGTAGTGGTAAATGAATACATGTAAATGTAATGTAAACCCAGTATACACCGAACAAGTACAGCGTTTTACTGACTCCAAAACTTAGATGGAAAAGAGCAAAACATACACTTAATCTAATTTTCCTTTCCTCTCCTTCCTCTCCCTCCCTGTCCGTCATGTGATCTATAACTAAAAGCAAACGTGTTTTGAGGCATGCTGTAGCACCCTGACCGCAGAATTTGGCTGTGGGCCTGTTCACCAAATACACCATTCAATAACAGCAGCTCTCAATCATATCTGATTCCACTGGCATTAATACGTAACGATCTGACACCATCAATGAGTTCTCACTTTGTCGTCCCTTCACATAACACACTGGACGAAGTGTATCCTCTCCTGCGGATCAACATTTCCACCAAATGCTGAACGGTATATGGAGTATTGCGACGGCCAGCTCTGATGCAATCATTCTATCTGCTTGGGAAATCTGCGACACAGCTATCAGACGAATCCCGGTGGAATTACGTGTCACTGCTACCGCTCTAAATTTTACGCACACGATATCTTTCAAAGACAGCGGGTCTTTACGACGCTGCGAGAGGCCGGGTCCCCTGTAAATCGTCATTGGCTCGGCACCAGCGGGCCTAAATCAGCGCGCGCCTCCGTCTCAGATGTTTCCTTGGATGAGACTTCAAGGTTGTCGGGCATACTGTAGCTTCCCTTTGAATATAAAGGCATTCCTGTTCAAGACCCCCTAAACCTCTCCATACGCCCTTCATTCGAACCTTGAGTTAAATTATACATTTCTGAAAGAGATATGTCAGAAAATAAAGGAATATGCCTTACCCCGAGAGAAGGTATTTATTTGTTTATCTATTTATTTATTTATTTATTTATTTATTTATTTATTTATTTATTGTTTAATTTCAATTAATTCGTTTACTTATTTTTTTTTTTAATTTAGAATTTTCAGAAGCACGTATGCACGCAATAATGATATTGTCCCTCATATAAAACATGGTGACTACAAGCAATGATAAACCCGAGTAAAAAAAAAAAAGAAGAAAAAAAAATACCTGCAGGTTTTACCTGATATATCCAGAAGAAAATACATTAAGATTCGATTTCTGTAATTTCTGTTACTGTCAAATAAATTTGAAACGAAAAATTTAGAGTGTTATTTGATTTTAAATTAGCAGTTTAAACATGAAAAATATTCATTTTAATGTCATTATGTACATTATGTAATGTCAACAGCTTTGCACAATCAAAATACATACAGTAACGATTTCTGTCCGTCAGAGCTCGTGTCAATCTGCTGCTCACAGCTCTTCTGACACCTCCAGCCGCAGAACTGAACATCACCAGTGCTTTTGACACACAAACAGAAACACAGGCAAATGTGTTTAGCCTACATTTTAAACGCCGACAAATGATTACTTTACAAAATTTCTCCCACTTCAAATATCAGTTTAATGAATCGATGCTCTGTTGATTGTGAAAAGAACTATATTCAGAACTGTGTATTTCGATTGTCGTTTATAAAATATATGTATATATAATGATAAATTATTCAGTTTAAATAAAAGTATTAGCCTACACATTTACCTTCCTCGCAATTCCTAGCGCGTTTTCTAATATTATGCATTGTGAGCATTAAGGTAGTTTTAAGCTAATTATTAGGCTACATATAGTTACTATTCTTTATTGATCGCCGGTGCTTACTTTTCTAGGCTAATAGCTAAAATTAGTTTCTAGGTAGGCATTAAATGAACTTAAACTAATTTAATTATATTACATTTATGCTTACAAAACAACACAGACGAAGTACATTTTAGAGTGCCTTTACAATTTCTCTATCTGTCTGTCTCTCTCACTCCTTCTCTTTTACTATCTTTCACACACCCACAAACACACTCTCTTTCAGCAGATGTCTGTGACTGTATTTTCTTTGCTGAGGAAGTGCAGCTGGCTCAGTCATTATGCGCAAAACACTAGAGGCTTTGCGGCAGCCTAGATTCCTTTTTGTTAGAAGACAATTTACAGCTTTGTAATAGATCTTTTTATGAGCCTATTTCGTCTGTCATTGGATGGCACTGGTCATGTGCAAGACACAAACGTCTTCATGACCCCTTTTCCTGATTTCCCAAGCGATGAATTTTCCACTACATAATGTGGCTAAAGGCTCCAAATCCAAAATACATAGTGTGCTCATATATTTTTAAACATGTAATTTTGCTGTGTACTGCTATCTGTGTCAGAGATCCAGAGGACAAACTTTAGGCTTTGCTAACGTGTTACTGATTAGGTATGTTGTCATATGCTATGGGTGCTACAAGAGTTGTATTTCTAACCAGAGCAAGCAATACAGTACTGGACGACTGAGTTGAAAGAAGCTTCATAATATTCACCAGCAGCGCGGGATGCAAAACATGGATTACAGGGCTTTGTTTGGTAAGTTTCGATTTTATTAGATTGTACGTGCTGGACAATACATGCCATCGTCATAGCACAGTCAGAAATTACCAGGAGGTTTTTGGTTTGCGATAATAATTTCAGATTGTTACAGCAACATAGGGATGTTGATTGAAAAAAAAAAAAAAAACTCACAGTGTATTCTCTGTTTTGCATTTAAAAGAGAAACCAAATAGTAAATGTTGTAAGCTTCCTTTTGGATTCTACTAAAAGCTTTTATTTTTTATTTTTTTATTTAATGTTGGCCTAGCTTTACTAGATCTTCATTTTAATCATTTGACAGAAATGCTCGATTTGACTCACAGCCTTGAATATGAACAATACGAACTTTCTGGAAACATTCTTAATTCAAAATAACCGATTTTAGTATTGCTGTGCTAGGATTTATCTCGTTCGAAAAATAAAGAAGCAAATCTTTAAAAATTCTAAAATGAAAAACAAAACGTTTTGTAATTTTTTAAATGATGACTGTTCATTGGTTAATTTTATGACCTATTCTTCTTGTAATTTTTTGTTTTAATGTTGACACATCAATTTTATATATTACAATGATATATATACAATTGGAAAAATAAAATAAGTGTCAGCATTACAATGTAAAAACGCAAGAATTATTTATAGCCTACATACTGTGCATAAAAACAATTATTTACATCGACTTAAAATATTCAGACGTTATTGTTTATGTAGCTTTAATTACTGGATAAAAATAGCATTCACGGAGTTTAAGAAAAATGTGGAGAAATAGAGAGATTCTGAAAGTGTGTAAAACTGTGGAGGTGCAGTTGTTGTGTGTTTTAATGTATGCCTCCCTTAATGGTGAGAATGGCGCAGTTTTTTGGGGAAGGGAGACAGGGTCTGCGGAACAAAGACAGTATTTCACAGTCAGCTGACAGGCCGCTGCAGAGGTATTTACAACCCCACTGCAATGCGGCAGAAGAAGCAAGAGGAGCCTACAAACGAGATAACCGAAACCAGAGCAATACCCACTCATATCGGCCTACACATTAAATGCAATTACTTTAGGACGCACTTCAAATCAATTTTTATTTTTTATTATTATTTTTATTTTATCACAATACAAACTTGAAATGCTAGCAAATAATTTATTATAATATTAAACTGGATATGTACGTATAATTCTCGTAGAATAGTTACAAATTATTTTCATCTGTTGATAATCATGCGATGCGCATTGTTGTTGATGTATCTTTTGTAACCAATAGCTATACAGTGTTATTTACAGTGTTGCCTTTTAACAAAACAGATCACATTATACATTAGATATTCTCAACTGTGCATGTGCAAATGTGTGCAGCCTAATGTAGGCCTAAGCTGTATTCTTCATACATTATTTGAATAGTGATGATATTCAAAGTATGCATGCAAAATAGTTATGTAAGCACTTCCTGTAGTTGTTCAATGCACAATTTCTGTATGAGCAGCTATGCAAAAAATATATGATCCGTGACTAGGTATACGTTAGCCATGTACAGAGCACCTAGGTATTGTCTGCTTTTGTCAGCAGGCGGAGCTGTTGTCTAACACTCTGGGATTTGCTTGCCCCGCTAGCTGCAGCTTTGTCCTCGAGGTCGTTTCCTGTATCTGTGATTGGTTGTCGCAGTCACGTGATACAAAAGTCACACAGTTCTCTTATTAACTGATAGAAACACACATTTTTAGAAACAAAAACAATACTTTCAGGTTCTGCGCGAGAATAGTCGGAATTAATTCATATTTTATTTAATTACTGATTGTTATTTAGCCGATTCAGTTTCACGTCTCATCATTTTTTCACTGTTGGTTTACAAACAAAAGTTGATTTACATTTTAATAGTTTCAGCATTACAATCATAGGCTTTAACTATCCAAAATATTAGCATAAATAATAATAATAATAATAATTATATATATATATATATATATATATATATATATATATATATATATATATTACAATATCCAAGTGTGTTTGAAAATCTCAAAACACTCACAGTCACTGCCTTGTAAACACATCTCATGTCTCTTGAATGAGCTGTAAAATATTTTGAGTTAGGCTATCAATCGACTAATCAGTTGACTTTATATTCATCTGGCTGGATAAAAAAAACACTCTGTGGTGAGAAAATATATCCTACAGTAAATGTTACTTTTTATAGCCTATGTATTTATGTTTATATGTATTTACATTATATTTATTTATTTATTTATTGATTTATTTATTTATTTATTTATTTATTTTACTCAGTGCACAAGAACTTTCCCAATGGCCATTTTACATAAGTCGACAACTCGCCATATATTGCGCTAATGCCCCTCTCTCTCTCTCTCTCTCTCTCTCTCTCTCACTAGGGATGCATTATGAGTATTTTTTTACCTTGAATTTACAGTCAGAAAAAAAATCTCTCATTAGTTCACACATCAGATATTTTTTTAAACACCTCATTTATGCTAGAAGTGAACTGTGGCAAAATAACGTGCCAACTTAAGCAATGTTTTCCACCCTTTTAAAGAAATTGCCTACAACACCGACTAATGCTACTTGGACAAGAACGACAAGAAGTATATGCCAAAATATCCTATATCTCAGACATTAGTCTGCTAGGATACAAGAAATAATCTCTGGTTTTCGACAGTAGTTTTCCCCCCTTTGAGTGCAGTGAATGCAAATTGAACCCCGTGTCTTTATTTCCTCCTGAGATCAGAGTAATCGCCATTATTGAATAAGTGCAACTTTCAGGATTATTTATGGCACCCGCGCGCTGTCATGAATGGCTGTGGGGAAGCACGTGATACCATTAAACTTTGTTTTATGGCCAGGGAGTTGACAAGCCAAAATATAATTCACATTGTATATTAGAAAGGTCGTTCAGACGGTTTAGGAAAGATCCCAGTATGGCTGCAGAGCAAAGAGGCTCCTCGCTTATTTTGATCATGGATATACAAACTTATCGATGTGCTTTACGTGATACTCCTGCTTCTGGAGGTAAGCGTGTCCTCAGTGCGTGGCTGAACTTGTGCGTGCTTGATCTGTGCCATAATGTTTAAGGTGGTTTCATATAGTCAGACTCCAAACCAGCGCTGATTTGTTTCTGTGAACTCCTCTTGTGTTGTTGTGCACACTTTTGAGTGGTTGGATAACTTATGGAGAAAAAAAAAAAAAGGTTGTAATGGAGGTGACGTAAATGTTATGCAGTAGCCCGGTTTTTTGGTGCAGTTGTGGCGCCACGTTATGAAAGATTGTTCCCGTCGCTCTTCATGGAGTTAACTTGTATTCAATTCAATTATTATTATTATTATTATTATTATTATTATTATTATTATTGTAGCCTAAGTTAAAATGCACATTTTCGATACAACGAGGGCAAATGTATATTGCTTTACTTTCAAATTATTTGTTTCTAATTATTTTGTTGGATTCCAAGTGCGAAATACACATAGGCCTATAACGAGAGCTGTCTTTGATTACCACATATTTAAAAATACGACCAAACCTTTTATATATATATATATATATATATATATATATATATATATATATATATATATATATATATATATATATATATATATATATATATATATATATATATATATATACATTAGACCTGCAAATTATTGCTACGTAGTTACACCTGTTGTGCAGTGCTCTTCATTGTGATAAAATAGTGTATCCTACTGTTTATTTCTAGAGAGAAATATGGATAAAAACGAAAACCAACTAAATCATTTAGTCGATACACGCGCTTTCATTACATATTACTGAACCTTGTAATAAGCAGGGTTTCTGGTTTTTATTGGCCAGCTCTCTGGCGCCCCCAAGCAAAAGAATCGTACGTTCTGGCCCTAAACAATCTATACATTGTGTTAATTATTTTTTTCCTGAATAAGTGACTGTTTAGATTGTTGAGAAAAACACAAAAGAACAAAAGTCCTTTTCATTAAAGCCTGAATTAAATGGTCTGAATTAACAATAGCAAAGATGTCCAATTTAATGTGCATGTTATAAAGGTAGCCTTGACAAAAAATACACAATTTAGTCACTGTTTTATCCAGCTTTACCATTCCAGTTAAATAATGATTGAGAGTTTAAATTTGCTATTTTTTTTTAATTAAACATTAATCAGCTAAAATATATCTGTGCATTCTAATCCAGATATTTTGAACTAAAGCGTTTGAGAAAGATCAGATATTTAATTCGATGACAGCCAAACTGGGGCTAATTCTCTTGTGAGTCAAATATGTATTTATTTATTATTATTTTTAAATAATTAAATCATAAAACTGTCGATTATTAAATAATTGACCATCAATCCTTCATACAAAAAAAATATTTCCAACTTCAAGTCGAGAGTTAAAATAATAAAAACGGTTCGTACTACAGAAATCGCAATGTAGCCTACATGCGAATTATTAATAATAATAATAATAATAATAATAATAATGCAGCAAGATATCTTTTCATTTAAAATCAAAGGTCACTACAATTGGTGGCTGTCTCTTTCTTTTGTTCATCAGTAACTCGGCTTTGACCCGCCTGAACAAGTCGCATAGCAAGGTGAAACACGGGTCACGCTGTCTAACTAAAAATACATAAATACATCTATTAAAAAGGTACACTGTCTAGCTGCTTGGTAAGTATATAAAATACAAAAATTAGTATAAATAAAGTTAATATATTTATAATAATAATAATATCAAGAATAGATGGCCTGCGGAATTCTGAAACTATTATCATTTCTCTTAAATCTAAAAAGCTATGATCACCTGCTAAAGCTCATGCTCTAACACAGTTAAACAAGATACAGCTGGTCAAATTAATCAAGCTATGTATTTTGTATCTGAATGGAAATTCATACGATTTTTTTTTTATATATAAATAATGCTAAATCCCTATATAGGAAGATAAATAAAATATATTAACGTCTTTGTTAATAAAATTTAGATGCAACGACAAGCATTGGAAAATATTTTTAGATACCGAGAGTTTTGGATCTTATATTTTTTAATAGATCCAAGCTTTTGGGGCACCTTTTCTCTGGTGTCCGCGAGCGAAGGACCACAGGAGCTGGTTATCAGAGAGGAGGTCATGCATTATCCATGAACTTTCCTCCTTTTCCGGTACCGCTGTCGCCTTGCAAAAAATAATGAAACTTTGTGATGTGTGTTGTAAATGATTCGGCTTGACCTTTCGACCTTTAGCCTTCCTTTATATGCTTCTTGACGGTATCCAAACAGCACACGGTTTTGAGGCCACCTGATCAATTTGAACGCAATGACAGCATCTCACAGTGAGTAGAATTTAGCACAAATCATATACCTGGATGAATATAATAATGTGTTGTATAGAGATAGGCCTATAGAATGAGATCATTTTTATTAGTGTGATTAGTCACCATTTATTTCATAAATTTGAGCGCAGTGCGCAATGTCTGAGAAACGGAGCTACGGGGCTCTATTTGGAGATTTCCACCCTTTTAAACCACTGTATTATCAAAAAGAGTGTTAAAAAGCACGGAACCTTGTAGTGTAATCTTGGAAATGAATTATACGTAATGGGACACTTTTAGAACGGTTGCAGTAACGAATTCAATGTATAAAGAATTGTAATTTTTTCGTTTTGTCTGTTGAGCCAATTCATGCCGTCGTCTATATATACCCTGTAGAACCGAATTTGTGTGAAAAAAATGACAGTCACAGATTCGATCCTAGGGGAGTATATGGTCGATGCAAGAACCTCGAATAAAACTTTGTGTGTTCTGAATCATTTTCTGCCATCTAATGTACAGGGGATACATGCAAATGAGCTAATAGGTGCTTTGGAAAACGGCATCTGGCAACGAAGAACCACTTTCTTACTGGAGAATATGAAATGATAAGCATTTAATTGCTTGATTGCATAATATGATTATATGATTCTGATTACGTGAACTGTCATGAAACGCTTTGGTCAGTTGTGTCAACCTTGCCTCTGTTTACGTGCTGGTGCTTTGTACTGCGTTTCTTTCTGTTTTCAGTAAAACAAGTCAACATTTTTAACCTTTTATAGCGTTGAACTCTAAGTGAGAGACAGGACAGAGGGCAAAAATGAACGTGAGCAATATTTTGAAAAACTTTAACAAACTTTGCACATAGTCTAACCTTATGAACTGCCAAGTGGCTATTCTGTTGTATGTGGTGTTTGATTATTGATTGGCACGGCGCATTGAAGGCGAAGCAGGGCGCTCTTTACAGAGAGCTGAAAGGATGAGAAGCGCTGGAACGATGAGACTCCAGTAACTTCTGCGTGACCTCTACATGACAAAGACGGTCTCCATCAATTGTCTGCTGGCTTTATGTGACTCTTTTTGTGCCTTGGGCCGTTTTTTATCTTTTGTCTTGTTTTGTTTGTACCAGTCAAATTCCCTGGGTTGGGTTTGATTTAGCTTGGTTGAATATTAATTTACTAAATGGACCAAATACACATATGTGATGCACATACATGTTTTTATATGATATCATGAAATGTGTAATAAGCAGGGATACTCTCCCATGTGATGATGGGCATTGCCAACTGGATCTCAATACACAAACAGAATTTGTCTTTTTTTATTTTATTTTCTATCACAGATCGGGTATTAAATCAATTCATTTTTTATTTTATAGCCTATTGTTACCGTCCTAATTGAGAGATAATGTGAAGTTTGTGAAATCAGCTACTAGGTGTGCACAGCTTCTTCTCGGTTGATGGAGTCCCTCCGCCTCGATTGGCCGAGCTGGTCACATGGTAGCCTAACTTTATTCAGTTGACAGCAAGTAGGAGGGCTTTATGGAGGGAGGAAAAAAAGACAACTCGAGAAAAATTAGTATTTCCTACCTTCAGAAATTAATGGCCATGAGTTCGTACATGGTGAACTCCAAGTATGTGGATCCAACATTTCCTCCTTGTGAGGAATATTCTCAGAACAGCTATATACCTGAACAGAGCCCAGGCTACTACAGTCCGTCGCAGGACACTGATTTCCAGCATCCCGGCATCTATTCACGGTCAAACTACTCTGAGCAGCCTTACAGCTGTAACACTGTCCAGGGCTCGTCGGTGCAGCCTCGGGGTCATGTGCAGGATCCAGCCGGCCACCCGAGCCCTTACCCCGCACAGACAGAGCAGTGTCCTGCGGTCCAGATATCCGGACCGAGGACTTGTGGACCACAACAAAACACAAAGAGCCAGAACGGGATACCAGCCAAGCAGCCTGCTGTAGTTTATCCATGGATGAAGAAAGTGCACGTTACTACGGGTAAGAGTCAACTCTCTTCACTGTCTGTTTGTAGGCCAGCCCTATTCTGCTGTTTTAGTCACAGTTAAAACCATTCATTGAAATATTTATGGGTTCCTCTGAAGGGGCCGCCAATTACACCAGCCATAAATTTTTATTGCTTAGGAAATAGGCCGCTAGCTGTGTTGGACACTACTGCAGCCCATTGAGTCCACTTGGCCCAAAGCTTTGAACTGAATTATTTAGCAGTGGTAAAGTTTGAAATTATTCCAGTGCAGAATATTTTTTGGATCAAGTTCGAGCAAGTGGGTATTTTTTATTTTATTTTATTTATTTTTTTGTTAAAGTTCACGCATTAGGGAAGCGATTGGTTGGGTTGTTTTATTTTTTTTATTTTATTGTTCTTTTGTTTTAAACATAAGTGTGTTTTTGTCTTTCTCAGTGAACCCGGATTACACGGGACCAGAACCCAAACGTTCTCGGACAGCCTACACAAGACAGCAAGTTCTCGAACTAGAAAAGGAGTTTCATTTTAACAGGTATCTAACAAGACGGCGTCGCATTGAGATCGCGCATACCCTCTGTCTCTCTGAGCGACAGATCAAAATCTGGTTTCAGAACAGAAGAATGAAATGGAAAAAAGATCACAAACTCCCTAACACGAAAGGAAGATCGGCGTCAGCTGGAAATCAGCATGCACAACACGCTCAGAAGGACAGCCAGACAGAGATTACAACTTTATAAGTGGATATCTCTCCCTCCCGCCAGATGTACAGATGAACTGTATGTAACAGACAATGCTTCATTTGACATTGCATGGTAGCAAATCATGACATGATGGGTACAAGTGCCAAAAACTGAGAAGCAGAAGCACACACCACGACTAAATGCAGCGTAAAAGCTGCTATGCATTAAAATCCCAAATTTCGATATTTACAGTATTGTAACCCTTTGCAACTGAGGCAAAGAGGATATGATGCATCGAATGATGATTCACATGTCACCACGAGGTACAGTAAAACATTATAAAGCTCACGCTATTTTACACAAACTTGCCAAATTTGTTTCAGAGCATGGTTCGTTTTAGTGTCCCTATTTACACTTTTATTTGTAACTCTGTATATCACCCGTTTCCTCTTTTTAAAAGCATTATGGCAAGTTTACGCCTATGGCGAGTCAATTTATCCTAACTTAATCATTAAAGAAAGTAAGTAATGTCCAGCATATAATAAATTACGAATGTCCTAGGTGTTTTATGTACTTAAGTCGAGTGGTAAAATTAAATAAAATTAGTTAATACTGAGGGGAAAAATCGTTGCCTGGGAAATTATTTATTTGTAGACTGAAAAACTGAAGACATTTCCTTCTCAACCTCGTTTATTGTGCGCGCCTCATTAAAGGTTTACTTTCTAAAAGCCTATATCTCGGTCAAAGGATTTTATTGTGTAATTTTTAAGAATTTCGTTACAGACGTTTTATATTTGTTTATTGCAGCTTTTAAAATTTGTGTATTTAATCGAGAGAAAAAGTCTCTTTTTTTACACGAATATTCCATGCTTTATACTCCACTAGCTATAAATCTCGCCCGACATCTTTGTAAACAATATAGCTACAGTTGCAGAAGCAGTATTCCTGTCTTCCAGATGTTGCCTGAAATTCTTGAAAATCAGCTTTGTATTTTCATTTTAGATACACTTTTAGTCCTCAAGATGTTTGAACCCTCTATTTATTAAATGTTAAAAAGCTTTATGTTCTACGTGAACGTAAGTATCCGTTCAGTAATTTTCAAATTCAGTTTTTAAGTTCTTAAATATATGTATATATTTCTGTATATTGTGCATATTTTCTACATGCATATTTTGCAGTAATTAAATAAATAATATGCAGAGAGGTTTCACTCAAACTCCGTCATATTGTGTTTAAAACAGAAACTCAGATTGGAAAAACACGTATCAAGCACTTTCATACACATGGTATTTTTGAAAAGGAATTGGTGTTAAATCTGAAATGTTTTCCAACAGTGATTAAACTTAGTCGCTCTGCTATCATTGTGGTGTGTTTGTCTCCTTAAACAAAAACTCGAGGCGTACATGCATTGCGAAGGAGTCTTCACACTGAAGCCTTCACGTTGAGAGCATGAAAAGGTATTTTTACAGAAGTTCAACAAAAGCCTCGCGGGCAGGTTCATCTAGAGGACAGAGTTTCTGTTGCATTAGACGCTTCTGAGCCTCGAGCATTGACCTGTACACTCTTGACCTGATGGACCTTCAGTCAGTTCTCCAAGACGCTTTTGCGCACAGATGCACAAAAATGTGTTTTTGTGGAGGACGGGGTGCTATAATTTTTTTAGGGCTGTATTTATATTGGCTTGCCTTACAACGGTGATTATTTGCCACACCGTGTGACATTTAGAGTTTGTAGCGTGCTTTATCAGTTTCTGCCTGCGTCCAGTATATTAAAACCACGGTTATGCTGCAGCTGCCCACGATTACGATAACTGTGAAACTACAGTCCATCAGCTTAAGGTATTTTGCTTCATCACGAAAAAAATCAAGTCAAAGCATTATTGACAAACTGGAAGACATCCATTTTGGTATCCGTATATTATTAAAAATACAGAGAATTGTAAGCGATCATTAGGCTACTATGCTAAATAACAACCGTTTATAACATTCAAATATTACACAAAAACGTCTCTTAGTTTTGATTCTTTTCTTGCTTTTGTTCTCAATGCCTAAAATTGTTGTCCATCAGCACTTGGAAATGTTTGTGCTTGCGGTATGTGTGTGCAGTGTGTGTTTACCACATTTTGGGAGGAAAATATGTAGCCTACCCTGAAGTGAGGTTAACATGATAAAATCTCTCAAAACCTCCGTTTGGAGGCGTTCTCGTTTGTAAAAGCATTGGGTCTATATGAAAATCATAAATAGAGGCTTTTTAAAAAATTGTACAAATGCCTAAAGTTTTCTGTTAGGGTTAGGTTATAATATTTATAATTAGGTGTATATAAAAATCATGTGTCCATTTAGGTAGCCAAGTAAACGTGTGTGAGAGACAAAAATAGTATTAATAATTTTATCAACTTTTTCAATTATTTGCAAGTAAATTGTTTGTAGGTCTATAATTTAATGTTACAAATGCTGTGGAAAAGTAAAGACCTTTTATGTCAATAAAAGCCACTTCTATCACAATCAGAGAGCGAGAGAGAGAGAGAGAGAGAGAGAGAGAGAGAGAGAGAGAGAGAGAGAGAGAGAGAGAGTAAGTAAAGCAATACGCACTTTCAGGGAGGACAAATGTAAAGTTTATTTCAGGCGAAACATCTACAAACATGCATGTTGAGTAGTTTTCTGAAAGCATTTTTTACAGCAATTATTTTGCTGAAAAGGGAATAATATATTGCATATGCATGGTCAATAGTGTACCGACTATACACGTCTCTCTCTCTCTCTCTCTCTCTCTCTCTCTGTGTGTGTGTGTGTGTAAATATAATTTCTTATTTATATGTTGATATGTTCGTGTGTGTGTGTGTGTGTGTGTGTGTGTGTGTGTGTGTGTGTGTCAAAAAGCACATATACAACATCCCAAATATCTATTTTTGTTTAATAAGCCTTGTGCCTATGGTGAAAACCCGCCACGCAGGGGATCGCTCCATTGTCTTCGCTTCCAGTAAGGCTTTCTGAGTATTGACCTGGATGTCTGAACAGAATAAATGAGAGCCATACGCAGTTGCATTTGTAATGACACTGCACCGATATAACGCCGCTAACACAATGCTTCTCAAACGGCCATTTTTGATTTCCAGCTGTTCGTTGAAAATGTCTTCGCCCGTTAACAACCCGTTAAGATAAATCAAACTGCGCTGTCGACATCCCAAGATAGAATTCGGTATATGGTTCCGTTCTAGCCTATATCTTTTTTGTTTGACCACGTGATTGTCTAAATAATTAATGCAGCACGTCCCCTAGAAACACGGCGTCGTCATTAATCGCAAGGACTCTATCAGACTTGAAAACTGAAGAGATCCAAGAAAATAATATCCAAACGGTCCTGTATCTCACCCCATCGCAACCTGGACACTCGTACAGCTTTTCAGCCAATGGAGCATCGGTAGGTAAACATTTAAGATTAATATTTGCACCGAGACAGCGACTAAACATATCTGTCAGAATTTTGATAAATAGCGTCCTTTGATTCGGTCTTCTTCGCGGACAGACTGAAACAACTTCAGGCTGATTGTGATTTTTTTTTTTTTTTTTTTCTTGCTTAAAGAGCCTCAACATGAAGCGCTCCCAATCTAAATCTGTATCAATAATAATACAAATTGTGAACTAATTTTATTTTTAAAGCACTGAAGACAGACTTTAAGGTAATTATTTTCTCATGTAATATAATGTTATATTGATGCATTTGTGTATGAAAGATGTGGAGTCCAGTACGATAGTGTTTATTGTTTAGCCGCCAGGTCTTTAACGAAGGCCTCTTTGTGATTTATAATCCGTCAGAGATGCTGTTCTTTGCCGATTTAGTGGCGATTATTTGCGGAGACGTATGTGTTTGCTTAAATAAAAAGGACATGCTAGAATTCATTGTCTATCTGGGAAATCATCACACAGCCCAGTTACTGACGTGAAGTATTGCCGGAATAAATGCATGTTGGATCCTGACAATTCTACAAAAATTAAAACAAAAACAACAATAGCCTATCAACAAAACAGCATAAGTAGTACACACACACAGAAAAAAAATGGCATCGATCCAAAAACAACATTTCATTGATGTCAAAAACCCCACAATAGCCATTCGTTTAGTAATGGAGCGTTATGATCGTGGATCTATCCATAAAGTGTCTCGAACTGCTGGAGAGGGATGACGGTGATCTGCATCGTTGTAAATCATGCTCAGTAATTCCTGAAAGGGCGAGAGGCTGTTGGGGGCCGGGCGTGGACTGTAAATCTTTCACTTTTATTAGCCCGTGAACATATGCTGCAAGGGGAGACGACTCGCATCCTCTCCTCAGGACAAGCCTGCGCTCGGCCGCGTTCCCAACCGTTTCATCTCCATCTTACCATCCAGCTACACATCCATGCAGCACAACCGTAGAACAAGCATTCTGATTCAGATAACATATAACATAACCGACCTGCATTTAACCTCTCAAATTCTGTTTTATGGGTATTTGCATTTGTACTTTAGAAGCAATTGGAACAGAGAGTTAAAAAAAAAAAAGTAAAAAAAAGTATTTTAATGCACAACTAGTAAAGATATAGGCACCGAATACCCAATTTTACATTTCATGCTTGCATATTGATCAACACACACTCTTGCTTTTTGAGAAGAACAATATAGAATTTGGGATGATTTTGATGAATCTCTTTGGTTGAGGAGGTCATACATTGCTGTCATTGCCTAAACCATAATAGTCAAACAATATTTCAGTGGTTTCTTGTAGCCTATAACAAACGGAGTTCTGTTCTAAACAGTACTGAGCAAAGAGGAACAAAAAATAAATATATATGATCATCTTCATTAAATTAAATTAAACTAAAAATGCATAATGATGTTGCTTTTTTAGCAACAGTCTAATCCACACGACTATAACACTGCGTTTAATGTAAAGAATTAAAATGAATAAAAAGGTGAAGATGTTCAGTGAGTCATTGGGGTGTGAAGAAAACTAAAGCAAATGTTTCACAGATTATCCAGTTATTTGTCTTTCAATTAAAGACAACGCAGTGCTACAACCTTTTTTTTTTTTTGGCTTCATTTGAATATTGGTTTTATTATTATTTTATTATGCCTGGGTTTCAAATCCATAATAGATAAGATACACTCCGATACAGTGGCTGAGGAAGCAGCGAGTTCTTGTGCAAAATGATTGTACAATGATGCGAGGCTGGAGGGAATGTTAGTGCTCTTGCTTTTAAAAATGTATTTGTGAGGTGAGGCTGGTTGGAGTAACAGTCTCAATCAGGACAATCTGCGATCCGGATCACGTGAACAAATATGCTTGTATTTTAAGGCAGCGCCTTTATTTGTCATGATAAGGTTTCCGAAATATACTAATGTTGACTCATTTGGCGAGCCTGCCTCTGTAAAACGTTCACTTTTTTTCAAATGGGAAGTTGATTGCAAGTAATATTTCGTTTTGGAATAAGAAGACCTTCTTGGCTTTTTATTGGTAGCTGAGTGAGTGGCTCCCATTCTTTCGGGAATACTGTCTGCATTGGTATATGGAAATGCCTGGAAAAGCGCGAGATCAGTTTTAAGACAGTACTGTCTATAGACAAAGGGTGAAGGATATATCCGAGCAGCCAAACTGAGAGATATTGAGACCAAGAAGCACGGCTTTATAATAAATTGACATCACAGGTAAGCAATTGCATGGCAAAACGTAACCTTTAAGCGTGGGTTTACAATAGGCCGGCGTGAAAATATGATTTATTCCATTCAAAGCAGCTGATCTTTATTAATGTCGTCGCCTTCCAACTAAGCAAGTGCGATTTGAAGACAAAAAGTGAGACTTGTTTACAGATTTGCGCAACCTTGACTATTTTAGATGGTTTGCATGTAAGCTGATTTCAGTCATAGAACATTAGAGGTTATTTTAGCTGCTTTATTTGACATATTCTGCTTTTTGAAGTTTGCCATACACAGCATAAAACATCTGTGTCATACATTGCGAGATCGTTAATCACAACATGCATTTATTCAGGCAATACTTCACGTCAATAACTATGTGATGACATATGTGGGATAGGGAAGACTATTCTTTTAAACATACATGTTTCCATAAATTCAAATCATTTCAGTCTCTGATTTCGATTTAGTCCAAATTACTAAGATTCAAACACTCAAAAAATAACATTGCATAAATTCAAATTCTGAATGGGAACCATATTTCTCATGCAATAAAAGAGTCTAATAAGAGTCTCATATGAATTAATTTCATATGTAAAATTAAATTTAGGATACGAAGTAGATTTTATTGTTTCAAATGAAGCAAAAGCATACTATGCCAAGACAGCCTAGATGTTTGAAATCTAAAAATATATGGTGGTTTACAATTAGGTTTTAAGACGTACGATTTCTAAACTATCCCCGAAAAGAATTATTATTATTATTTATGTTAAAGCCCGTTTTGCAATTTAATGCTATTATTAATAACAGGTTTTTGGTTTTGATAATTTATAGCCTACATTTCACAAAACATTAAGTTCTGTAATTGCATGCTTCTGCATTGTGCGATATCTGGTAATTAAGTTTAAACTTTGGAATTAAAACCACAAGAATTTGTTTTCAATTTCTCGCATTTTTTACACATTACTTCTAATATAGAATTTTAAATACTAGGACCTAAAGTGATAGTCATATATAAAAATTCTACAAAAGAGACAGACTTAAGCATCCAAAACAGAAACAAATATACATGTATATATTTAGAGACCGACTTCCAGAGTCCATTATTTTTACAGCCCATTGTTCTATTATGAGTACCAAACTTACCGTGGGAGTGCGTGGGCGAAAACACTGTTGCCTAATAAAGACAGACCGTGTTCGGCTGCACTGGTCGCTACATTTATCCCATTAAGGCTTTGAACATGACACATACGTTGAAAATACTGGCTACGTACATTTTCTTGTTACCGGTACTTTTGCCAACGTTGCGGTCCATCACCAAACAACAATAATATTAATACTATTACATATCCCATAGCCTTTATCAATGGTGTTGTCCTCGTCTCAAGATTTCGAAAGGATTTTCAGAGGTGCATAGAACAGGTCATCTGTCTAGTTGGATGAAGATTACAATCTCGTCTTCAGGCTCTCGCTTGGTTTTAAAATCACCGGTGAAAAAGTTATGTGGTGTGGATTGCATTGTGACTTAAGTCCCTTCCGTCCGTTGTTCATTAATCAGTGAGTTATTGGAGAGGGAGCCAAAGGTCACCCAAAAGGCTTATGAGTGCTAAATATTTTGGCCAGCATCTCTTTGTGTAAAATCGCTTATGTCAGTTTTTTCCCCTCTCCCAGCTACAGCTTTAACTGCTCCTAAAACTATTCAGGTCTTCTATAGAGGCGAAATAAATTCGTTCGTTAAAAAAAGGGAAATCATGTAAAAATGTTATACATTTGTGGTATTAAGAAGTCAACGCAGATGGCCTTGAATTCACATCTAGAATGGGAATTCTGTCATATTGCAATTGAAAATGTAAGGTGTTGACCATATTCCTACTCAGAGGCAACTTACAGAATCATGAATATAACGGGGAGCTGGAAGAAAAATCCGATCAAGAAACTGAGATTTAAAATATGTTTTATTCTTCAGGTCGCCGTCTAAATTATGAAGATCGCTTGAGGAGAAACAGAGGAGAGAAAACCACAGACTGCGGTAAGATATGTCTTGATATTTTAATTTACACTGAAATTAAATAATAGTAGCTTTATAACCTGCGGTGTATTGTCCTGTGTCTCTTATTTCACAGCTTACAACACAGACAATAATAGGCCTGAAAAAAGAATATACGTGGTTTTTGTGTAAATACAAAATTCTTTTGAAGCTCTGGGCTTAAACAGCAAATTAACAATTTAACTTGAACAACAGTTATTTACGCACTTTTACCAATGCATTTTGAGGTACACAATATATTGTACACGATAAATACAACATTTACACTTAAAGCAAAGTATAAATGCAAAAGCATAGCTCTCTTAGATATATAAAATACATTTAAAAAAATAACACAAACATGCAAGCAGGAAAAAAACAAGAACAAATATTTCCATCCGCACTTTCTTCTTAATCTAGAGTATGTCCTTTACTAAAATCCACATCTCTCCGCGCAGTTGTGCAAAAGTGTGTTCCATTACAAGCGGTTAAAGGAGGTTCAAGACAGGAGTGTGTGAATTAGTGCAGTAGCTGGATTTATACTGGCGGGCTGCTGGCGCTGGCTTTAGCGGGACATTCTTGCCCCCAGCCATCCTCCTACGCTTAGAGTTTTACCCCTCTGACGGTACCAAGTCTTGAGGAGAGCTTTTCTTCTCACCCTCTGTGAGGCATTTACGGCTGTAGTATGGCCAGTCATAAATTTTGGCGGCCTCCACAATGACAGGTGCATTGATATGTATTGTGCGGAGCTTCAGGCCGTCTAATAACTACTGTATTGAGCACGAGCTACAGTCACTTAGGTGAAAGCTATCTTTAGAATAAGACTAGGAGGAAGACGGCCAAGTTACAAAGAAAGAAAGAAAGAAACAAAGAAAGAAAGAAACAGAAAATCCGTTGTGTCTTTGTGGTGTATTGCAGATTTGAATCTCAGTTTGTTGCTAGCAGACTTTGCTATCACATACGAACCAAATCTTATTTGCATACTTGAGTGCTCCACCTCTAACAACTCACATCATTTTAACAAGACTATCTCCGACCAAACCATGCCGTAAAATAAATATTAAATATTAACTAGGAATTTAGGAATCGATTGAGTTCCGGTATTACAGAGTGTCCCAGAAGCTCCCTAACAATCCAATAAAAGCTATACACTGTTTATATGTATTAGGTGCGAAAGGATGACATTACTGACACTAATTTGCGTCCCTATAATTTATATCTCGGACTTTGATTTATTTCCATAAAGGCTAAAGATTGCATTTTCGTATAATGTTCACAAATCCAAGAAATAGAGTGCATGGAGCCCTGTCACCAGTTATATCGAAATTCACTCGATGAATTTGTAATGTACGACTATGCTATGAGGCCGAATCTTTACGTAATGTCAAACTACGTGAAAGATGCACAATTTCAGGTTTTAGACAAACAACCGCTGATCTTATATATATATATATATATATATATATATATATATATATATATATATATATATATATATATATATATATATATATATATATATATATATATATATATATATATATATATATATAAGTTATTTTACAACTGGGAGATTTATTCACACACACGTGTATATAAATATGGATTTTTTTTTTTTTTTTGCTTAAATTATGCTTAAAGTCTCAAAGAGTCAGGGAAGAATGGGATATTGTTTGCAGAGAAATGCTGATTCTCCTTCTGCTGCCTTATAGTTTCACTCAATGGGGTACTTTTAGCACAAGTTAAACTTTAACCGCCTTGTGGCATTCATGCCGAAGTTCTGAAAGTGAAAAGTCAAAGGGGTTTATCTTACAAAAAAAAAAAAAAAAGAGAAAGCCCCTTGGTGAAAGATGGATGGAAGTTGGTAGTTCACAACATATTAACTTTTACTGTTTTATGTGCTTTAAATATTCTAAAACATTTAATTTAAAACATGGTGCAAATCTGTACATTCTGCCCTGATTTGAGAGGCAGGAGACCATATGTTCTGTAGAGCAATAAGACATTGACTGGACACTTAAACAAAATGACAAAAAACTACAGTTGATAAGTCAGTTAAGGGAGCAACATACACTGAATAATATTTTTTGAATACTATTTTGAAGTATTTTTCACTACACAACTTTGTCCTGCCATCTTTACCATAGTGCATTAAGCAAACAACAACAACAGGTAAAAAGAAATGAAAGAAATGAACAAATTTAAGAGGAGAAAGGGAATACAGCTGACTCCAGAAACTAGAGTTGGGTAAAAATCTATTTCCATCTCATATTAAATATTGAAAATGCCATGGGCTGTTCTCAATTGCAGTGTTATATGTTTAGAATGAGGAAGTATAGTTCTGTGTATGCAGATATGGAGGTTTTTAGTGAGTACCACAGCATATCACTGTAGCACCTCATGACTGTTTGAAGTTTAAATTCTTAGCTGATTCATTTTCTTTCTTAACAGGTCAAAGGACAGAAAATCTGTGGGAAGCTCCTATCACGTGATTGACAAGTCCATGCAACTGGACAGGGGTTCACAGGCTCTCTTAGTTTGAACCTTCGCAATGCAGAAAGCCACTTATTATGACAATGCTGGACTTTTCGGAGGATATTCGTACCCTAAATCTGACTCCTATACATATGGTCCTACACACCAAGGCTTCTCATCCTCCAGCATGGAGAACGACTTTCAAAATCCAATCTGTCCCATCCAAACCACGTCAATCCGGCCACCAGCACATAAAAATGGAGACATCAGTGGCAGCTGTATGCGACCGAGTGCCAGCCAGGGCAACAGCCAAACAGAGAGTATCAGTGAGCAGCAGCAAGCCGCTCCTTTAGCAGCCAGCTCACCCAGCCCTAACAGCAGCTCCACACAAAAAAAGAAATCTCCCAGCACCACTGGCTCCAGTACTGCCACCCCAGTCATAGCCAAGCAAATTTTCCCTTGGATGAAAGAGTCACGCCAAAACGCAAAGCAGAAAAGCACCAACTGCCCAGCTGCAGGTATGGATTGTTTGTGTGCAATGCTTTTCTCTAAGACTGGAGAGAGCTCCTATGATTATGACCTAGTTTGGTTTGTTTACAGTAGGCCGTCTCTCTTTGGCCTTTAAGTGATGTAATAGGCTGTATAACAATTAATGCACTGCTCTGCTCTCTGTGTTCAGGAGAAATCTGCGACGACAAGAGTCCACCCGGCCCTGCCTCGAAACGAGTGCGCACTGCCTACACCAGCGCCCAGCTGGTTGAACTGGAGAAGGAGTTTCATTTTAATCGCTACCTGTGTCGGCCCAGAAGAGTGGAGATGGCTAATCTGCTCAACCTCACCGAGCGCCAAATAAAGATCTGGTTTCAGAACAGGAGGATGAAGTACAAAAAAGATCAGAAATCTAAAGGCATAATGCACTCTCCCTTAGGACACTCTCCGGACAGAAGCCCGTCGTTAAGTGGCTCGAATCACATTGGATATTCTGGTCAGCTTCCAAACGTAAACGGCCTAAACTACGACGCGCCATCTCCTCCGTCCTTCGCCAAACCGCAACAGAACATGTACGGCTTGGCAGCCTACACGGCGCCACTGGGCGGCTGCATACCGCAACAGAAAAGATACCCGGGAGCAGAGTACGAGCACCACAGCATGCAGGGGAACGGGAGCTTTGCGAATGCCAATTTACAAAGTAGCCCTGTTTACGTCGGGGGAAACTTCGTTGATTCGATGCCAGCGTCGGGCCCAATGTTCAACCTCGGTCATCTTCCCCATCCCTCATCCGCTAGTGTGGACTACAGCTGCGCGGCTCAGATCCCGGGTAACCACCACCACGGACCGTGTGACCCCCACCCCACATACACAGACCTCAGCTCTCACCACGCGTCTCAGGGAAGGCTGCACGATGCACCCAAACTGACGCATCTGTAAGGATCCCATCAGTGTTTAAGCGAAACGTCGCGTTTTTATTACCTCACTAGTTAAACTAATTTATAAAACTACACTCCGAGAGAAACATAACGTATTATCCTGTATTATTCTGATTGATATTACTATTACTGCTACGATTGTCATTATTTTTAATAATAGCTGAGGTCCATTTCTCTTGACTGTTGAAGATACACACGGATGTTTGGTAGTTGTTTGGTTGTCTGAAGGACTGTACTGGCAAAATGAAGGCAATTTCCATAACGTACTGTTACTTGAAGGTAAGTTCTGTAGATTTGACGGTATAGGCATCCATCTTTATAGAGATGGGATTTGTAGAGGAAAAAAAAAAACATTGCATCTTTGTTAAGTCGTCGGTTCCTCGTGGGTTCTTCATTTGATCCATTAAAATACCATTATTTATTGTTTTCCTCCAAGATTGTACGACAGACATTTATCTTGAATGAGTACTATATTTATTATTTATCGTTTTTAATGCACATTATTTATCTTCTCATGTATACTATTTATATAACAATTGTAGAATTTATTTTGAGCAGAAGCCGTTGACATTTCGTTGAACTGGTGCAAACAAGGTGATAACGTAGGACTGGCGAATTTCTTTCTTCATTCGGTAATAAAATATTATGAACTGAAGAATTAAAAATAATTTCGAAATTGTAATAATTATTATTACATCCAGTTATTGAAAATTTGGCAATCTCTGATTATCGCCATGTCATCATGTTGCTTAAAAACACCAGCACAGAACGACACATCCTCACGTTCATTATAAATGTTATTTTGTAAGTTGCACTGTCCAAGCATAAAATGATGAAATGGTAACGATATGGAAATGTTATATTTTATTGTGTTAAACATTTTGTAAATAAAGTGCTTAAGCTAAATGAAATTGCAAATGCTACATCAATATTAATGTATTTTCTTTTTCATACTTAGTATATTTTTAGTATATTTGAACAGTTTCATATTGTGTGTATATGAATGGATTTCAAACTTGGGTTTTGCTCAATTCATAAGGCGGAGACGCCATTTTGGAAACATAAGGATAGTAAACAAAGGAGACACCTTCTCTCTCACCCCCATCCAGATGCGCGTGAATGTGCGCGCGCACGTATCACGGCTGTTCACAAAACACAAAAGCAAACCTCACCATTGCATTTATCTTAAATTTGAAGAGAACTGCATAACCATAAAACGTGAAAGAGATTAGCGGAGGGTGTATTATGATTTAGGAAATTGAGTTTTCACAAATATAGATTTAAGATTTCCCGCTGGTTAGGGTAGGCTACTTATTAAATAACTTAATGTAAAGATTATGCCTTTCTATGTTAAACTGGTGCAATGTGCAAATCTAAATTGGATTTTCTGGATGGTGTGCACAAGTGTTGTAATCTACATCCCAAGTTTAAAGTATTGTTAATACTTTTTAATGTTTTTTTGTAGACTGGGAGCTCAGTAGAAATTGTGATACATCATAAGGCCCAAAGCAAGTGTTTTGTCTTATAAACAGTTTGATATAACATTAACCTGCACCATTGCGCAAGCATTAATACATATAGGTCTATGTATTTAAAAAATGCACCTTATAATGTGGTAATGAATAGCCTAAAGCGTCACTGGCTTTGTAAGCACTGGCAAGCCGTCTCTAACAGAATAGGCTCTTTCCCGGCTTCCCCCTAGCGAGGCATTTCAAAGCTCATTAATCAAAAACTCGTCGCTTTCAGTCTCGCTACTGATTCCAGCTCCTTATGAACAAAGCTTTTTGCTTTCTCAACGGTGGAAACACATTTCAAACTGCAAGAGGCCAAACTTTTTCCTAAGAGAGAGAGAGAGAGAGAGAGAGAGAGAGAGACTGTGACAGCACACTCTGGATGAGAGAGAACTCAAAGCGTAGTGGCATAGAGCTGCAAAGGCTTTAACCACAGAGGGTAAGGACATAGATTTTTTCACAGTCTCGGTTATTAAAATAAAATATCGGTCTATTTAATAACGACTAGATAACAAAGAGCAATGCCTACATCGAATGGGGGGTGGGGTCTAACTAAACAAATTTTCTTAAGATTTGTGCACTGGAGGAAAGTGTTTAAAAGAAAAAATAAAGGCCTCTTATCAAATGTAACATTTGTTTCCTGTGGCTATATATGCTGTTTTGTCCATCTTTAAAATGAATTTTGCTTGCCCTATATAGTGAAACGATACGTTTTCTTCGATCATCAGGAATTTATTAGTATTTTCAGTATTTATAAGTTCTATTTACATAGGCAGGTATCAATTAGATGAGAATGTAAAAAAAAATAAAAAGTTAGGAAGGTTTCATTGCACTGCCGCTTAGGAAAAAAATTATTTGACACAAAAATAAGTTAGGCTAATCATAAAAAAGTGAGTCCTAACATTACACGCCTCTTTGTACTTCTGTAATAAGGGATAATAATCAATAATAACACATAGCCTACAGCCTGAGTAAACCAATTAACAAATAGCTAGCCTATATGACAAATATATTCATAGGATATTTTCAAAAATATCGGGACACGATTTTATATTTCTGATTAATTGGGCCACATCAATTGGAAGCCAGCCTGCTTTGATGCTGCTATGAGAATGTTCTAATAATAATAATAATAATAATAATAATAATAATAAAACACATTTAAAATATCAAAGTGATATTTAGGTCATCTTGTCTCATCAGAACAAGAAACAACCCCCCAAAACGGCCTGTTAGATTTGATTAGCAGTCAAATCATTGTCTCTTGAGCTCTAAAACACCAACCCACTAACCAACCATCGTTAGCCTATGTGAAAATCAGGATTTAATCGTGCATTTGTCTTATGGATATAGAAAACCATGCTTTCCCTCAACGGGTTACAATTTCTCACGGGTCTGTTCTTGAGCAAGTTGAACAGTGCGGCTTGCTCATATTTTTAATGGGCTTTGACATAAGCAACCAATTCACTGTTACGTTCCATAATGTGAGCCATTACGCTTTATTTCACTATGTTCTATCGGCTTAGAATAAAAGCGCGTTTGATAACACGTTGCAGAAAAATAGTGCAAGTCTTAGTTTGAGCGCTGCAGTTGTCATGGGTATTTGGTAGCTTGAGGTCATCAATCACTGATTGTGCACAATTTTCCTCGACAGCAGTTCCGAGTCTTCCGAGGGCAGAAGCCAGATGCGCTGCGTCTATCTTCAGCTCAAAAGGGACAAAAACCGCAGAACCAAGCATTCAATTCATCACACGCTATAATGATGAGAGAAGCATTTAGAATATTTTAGATTATTCTTACCTATGATTCTTGAACACAGAACACAGTATAGCCGGAAACAAACATATATTAGTTGAATTTAGATTAACTAATAGGTAGAAAATATGGCATTAACCCCTGTGAAGAGAGTAATTTATGCGTTTCAGCTTAATAATGTGCTTTACTGTTAATGGCCTGTGAATTCGACATTGAGGCTCCTGACAATCCTGCAAAAGAATTTCAGTTCGCTAGCAAAGCAAATAATGTCTTGGGGTTGGTATATAAATTCATGAAATGAATCAGATCCAGATTATTATTACTACGCGGTGAAGCGCTCTGAGAAACAAAGATATAGACTGAGCACTATAAGCCCCCAGGCCAGCCGACACATGGGTCGCTCTCGATTGGTCAGAGTAAAGCGAGGCCCCTCCCCTCGTTGTTGTAGGCAATATTTACATGTTGAGACAGAAAGTACAGTTAGGTAATGAAGACAAGCAACGCGAGCTATCATTCACCGTTTAAAGTGTCGCTTTAAGAAACATAATGACCTCGTTCTTCAACTGTTACCCGGGTGGGAACTTTATGACTTTCACGGCCAAGTACTGTCAGGATCAGAGGAAGAGTGCGCCCCCGTCTTACCCCGGAGGCACCCGAGAGGGACTGACGAGAACCATTCTGGATCATCATGTCAACACCCGATTAACCTCGAACCTGCTTCAAGGTTCTTTTGAAGTGCATTATGATAGAAACGCTCGTGAGTTTAACTGCAGTTTATGCATGCTGCACGGAAACCTACACTCATCTCAACAAGCATTGCTCCAACAATAACTCTGGAGAAATACAAGTTTAGGCAATGAGATAAAACGCATGCTTATTAGGGTGGCAGCTCCCAACGTTTTTCTCAGGTAGGTTGCGACATTAGTTTAGCCGTCAGAGCAAACAGTAGACTTGGATTGATATGCCAAAACAGTATGTTTGGATGACGTTTGTTCGTTTTAAAATGTGGTATTATACCTACAACACACAATGTTCATATATATTTTTTATTGCATTGACTATACTTTTTTGCAGGCAAACACTGCTGCCCTCACTATTTTCACCAAACAACTCACTGAACTGGAGAATGAGTTTCACTTCAACTACTTGTTTAACTACTTAAACAAATTAAGAAGAACCGAACAAGTACCTGTGCAAATCAAGAAGAACTGAAATAGATCGCGCTGTGCACCTGAGCAGGACCCAGGTGAAGATCTGGTTCCAGAGCAAGCAGATGAAGAGAAAGAAGGAAGGCCTGGTTCCCCCATCTGCTCTGTCACCACACTGCTCTCGCTGTCAAGATGAAAGTGCCTGGAACTGTAGCTACATCAAACAAGCAGTTCATTCAAACTTTACTCATGGTGTAGATTCTAGCATCTAAATGCCCTTACTGATTTGCATGAATATGTCATGAATATTAAGCTATCCTGAAACTGTGCTTTTTAAAAAATTAAAATTTTGCCGCTTTAATTTTCAATAGTGGATACATTTTTAATCGTTGAACATTTGCTTTGAGTAGAGAGTTTATGAAGTGAATGTCACTTCACACTTCACTTTTCACAAGTGCACTTTTAATCACAACAATACACTCCTAGATTATTTTGATCTCAAGTGTTCGGTGTTACTCAATTTTTATAAAAGTTCTTATAAAATCACTGAATTGAAGTCATGAACTAATAATAGAAAACAATTTTTCTACTAGTGCTTTCAAACTTAATCGCGATTAATCGCATCCAAAATAAAAGTTTTTGTTTGCATAATATATGTTTGTGTACTGTGCAAATGTTTTATGTATATATATATATATATATATATATATATATATATACATCATATTTACATGTCTATATTTATATTCATATAATTTATATTATAAATGAATATATTCAATACATACTTTTTATTTCTTAAATATGTACATGCATGTGTGTGTATTTATATATAAATAATAAATATAGACAGCACACATACATATCTTATGTAAACAAAAACTTTTTATTTTTTTATGCAATTAATCGTTTGACTGCAATAATATCTACCAATCCATGTTAAGTGTCCAGACTGATATTATTATCAGCAGTGATTTTTTACAGAGCAAATGCAGCGACTTAATTTCAGGACTGCAACACTTTTGTATTCCAGTTCGAGAGACTGAAATATTCCTACAGGAAATGTTAACAAATGACAAGCCAGGTCTTCTTTCAAATAAAAAAGTTGATTACATTTTATGTTGGGTGTGAGCTCAAACAATTAAAATAAGAAAAATGAGGGGGTTACACAGGGTTGTACACAGATCAGTTCAATAGAAACAATCCAAGAACTGTCATTACTGAGCACCATATCCTTCTTTGTCCCCTCTGTGCCCTGAGTTTGACATGACATGATCTTGTCAGCCAAAACATACTACTCTGAGAGCAGTGTGTATGACCGATTAAACAGCATAGCTTGACTCATGTATAGTTGGTTCTTTTCCAGGGAACAGTATATTTGCTCTTCCTAAAAGTCAGCATATAAGGTCAAACATGTCTGAATCATTGCTGAAAAAGCACATTCCTGAAGTTTAGTTGTAGAGCAATGCCCTTCCACCAATTTCTCTCTTTTTAGAATGAGAAAACGACAGAGTGAAAAAGAGTGGTGTGGCTCGTGTTAATGTTAGCAGGTCTCCATACATCATCACATTATATTATGGCCTCTATTTGAGGCACAGCTACAGTTGTCATAAACCTGAAATTAATGAAGACTAATAGATACTAGTTACATATTTGCACACACAAACACACAAATTATATATATATTTATATATACTTTTTGCTTTATTTTTTTTTTTTATTCTTCTACATTTTGTTCATATTTGTTTATACTTGCTTAATCATTTGTGATTATCTTAATATTAATTATATATATATATATATATATATATATATATATATATATATATATATATATATAATACAATTCTTGTGTATGTTTTCACGTGGCATCACAGTCATTTTTTTCTTCTTTTTTTCCAGATGTGCAAGATTTTCAGCATACTGTATATTTGACTGACCAGCAGTTGATGATTTTGATTTATATTGATCATTAGGATATTTAACCCAGCATAATGCTCTCTCTCTCTCTCTCTCTCTCTCTCTCTCTCTCTCTCTCTCTCTCTCTCTCTCTCAGAGGCCAGTCCTTTCTTTCTCCTCCACCAACCTGACAAACAAACAGATCACACAGGAAAGATGCCATAAATTACAGGAGCACTTTACCACTCCACATAAAAACACCACACCCCACCCCCACCCTCAATCCATATGGATGTCATCCTTTATGGAATTCTCAGTGGGAAATTATGACGGAATAAAACACATCTTCATTTATCTTTTATTTGGCTCTGCGATGAGAGATTCAGACACTCCGAGTTCCACAGAGCATCATCGTAGCCCTCAGACGTGCAGAGAAATTGATTGTTTTTGAAAATGAACCTGGCTTCGCTATAGATTACACTTCTGGATTCTGAGCTGTGTGTTATTTTGCTTAAAACAGAGGCTGATTGAATTAATGCTCTAATTTATGTGGAGTTACAAGTGCACCTATTACAGTAACAGGGTTTGGAATTTAATCTGTCTGCATGATAAAGAATGAATCTCTCTACTTTTCATTTGTAATCCCAGACACGTTATTTCTGTAAAATGGCCTCCCACTATTAAATATGAAAAATGGCTGGCGGACAGCTTTGTTCATGGGTTTGGGTTTTAAACGTCACAGTCTTTCTATTTAAAAAGGAAGCTTAAAAATGGGTAATTAAACATCTTATCAAGAGCGAGAGACACCTATGTAAGATCTATTCTGAATGGTTACCTGAGCACAGAAAAGATCTTTATCATACTCACTTCCACAGGTGACTACAGAGCACACACATCCTGTTATATTCATGCACAGCTCCACGCTCCACTCCACTGCATTACATCAGCCACTTTTCCTAAACCGACCCGTCACTGAGGTCTAGACAAATTGTATAAAGTCATATGAGTGAGGTCGTACAAATTTGTATGAATTAGCCACCTCTTAAAATACGTACGAGTTGGTCAGGAGATAGCGTTGGTAATGCTGATGCACTGTAAGTAGTGGTAAACAACAGGCTCATTGCAAATCATAACTACTGTACATTTGGCAAATTGGTGGCCATTCATGTGAATTAGTACAATCTCATTCGTATGTTTTCGTACGATCAACTTATGCCCATAACATTGGTCGTGTTTAGGGATAGTCCTTATTGGTAGAAATTGTAATTTCTAACATGATTTACATTGTGAAGTGAGAGAGTCCACTAGTATTAATATTTTTTTAAAGGCGGCTAAAGACATATCTCTTTAAAGTTGCTTATGAATATAGTAGTGTTTGTAGTGTTTAATTTTTTACAGTTTTTTATACTAGTTTTTTGTGTATACTTTTTGCTGTATTTTTTTTTATTCTTTTACATTTTGTTCATATTTGTTTATACTTGTTGAATCATTTGTGATTATCTTAATATTAATTAATTATATATATATATATATATATATACACACACACACAAGAGTGTTTGTGAAAGTATGTACAACACTTATTTACAATAACACTTTCCTGTATCTCTTGGTCTCTTTCCGTAGAGCTCTTGCTCAGTCAGGAGTCCTCTGGGTTGTGTAAGGGGAGCTCGGTGTGAGCCGGATGGGTAATTAGTGGTGGGCAGACTGGGTCCATTATGGTCCATGTTATGATCACACAAGAAGGCTGATGAAAGCCCATGTCGTTTGCAGGGGATCTCAGGAGTGTTCTGAGATTGCCTTCATTAGGAAATCTGATTCTCTGCAGACCCATATACAAAGACTCACTGGATAGATACATATGTCTCTCTCACACACACACACACACACACACACACACACACACACACACACACACACACACGCACACACACACACACACAGTACTTGATGATAATGGAGATTTAGGGTGATATGTCATAATATTGAAAAACGGGGTTTATCTTCATGGAAAAGAGAGTGATCATTGTGTTTGTGCAGACTGTAGCAAGGATGACCATACGTCATCATACAAATTTGCTGATGCATAATGTATGCACGAGAAGGGTGAACTGAACAGGTTATTATCTGTTAGTGGCAAGAACATAGTAATGCACTTAATCAATATCACATTCTCTCACAGGGACAACCTCGCTTACACATGACAAGAAATGACAT
The DNA here is from genome assembly GCF_963082965.1 of Carassius carassius. NCBI lineage: Eukaryota > Metazoa > Chordata > Actinopteri > Cypriniformes > Cyprinidae > Carassius > Carassius carassius. Next base: position 2,971,256 of record NC_081773.1, read on the forward strand.
GGAGATATATCGAAGCACAAGTCTAAAATCACTGGCTTTTTCTTACACAATCTAGGGCAAAAACTCTAAGTGACATTGTAGTGATAAATTCACAGAGCTTTTGTACGTTGTATTTTAATCATAGTGCAACCGCACGCACACCCTTTGTGAGGTTAAATTATTCTACACTCTAGCAGTATCCATTTGATTTCATTTGTAGCATGTCTTGTGGGCAGCAGGGGTGAGAGACCCTTGGCAGTACTGGGAGTGGAGCAGCGCACATATCTAGTGTGTGGAGACACAGAATTGACAATGCATTTATCTTTGAATAATGTAAATGTCTGGAGAATGCAGTGGCTGAGGGGGACAGAGTGAGCACGGGACACTGGGGGGGGGGGCCTGTGCTGTCAGGCTGCTTCCAGCCCACACCCCCTCCCTCCCTCCACCTCACCCCTCCTTCCTGTCCTCTGCTACCGCTCCACTCGTTCCGCTGAGGCCCACGGCAGCTCCTCACAGCTCATTTGCGGCAGAAACCAACAGGGAGTTTTCAGTAGAAAATGCCGCCAAGCCCACCATTTGTGTTTCTTTCCTTTTCTCCCATCTGCACACTTTCTGTTTTCCTTGAAATTCCATGCTTCCCACACCCAAAGGGATGAATTATAATTTCTGCCCTTACCAAATGAAAATTATAGAGCGATTCCTGCTGAAAAAACCCCACACATACACACAATAGAAACCATCACAGAATTTGTAATGGTTTTACTGGTTATCATGGGAATTGTACTGGTTTTAATGGAAACTGTGATGATGCCTATTAGACTGGTAACTGGTGGCCTTCTGTTGGTGGCTTGTTAAAACCATTGAATCCTAATGTCCCAAAATGCACTACAGGAAACCATTTTCTAATGGTTTTAATGGTGAAGATGTTTTGTAATGTCTGTAATGGTCTTTGTAGTGGAAACCATTATAATATCTGTGATGGTTTCTATTTTTGTTTGTTTTTTTAAGAATTTTGTCTTTGCACACTATTTTTGCTTTAGGCCGAATTCTACAGCAGCCGGTAAAGTGAATTCAGTTCTTATATAGTTATTAAAAGTTAACGAGTGGTTCAATCATAAATTCAGAAGACTTGAACTTCAGGCTGTGGGGCGGTGCTACATGAGGTCTATATTAAACTGCAATATGAGAAATCTGAGCATCACACGGCAACATTTCAGTGTAAAAAACAACAACCAGAATACTCATCTTTGAAAGAAAGCGAAAAGCATGACCTTTAGCATGTTAGCAGGAACCGCTAAATGTGATTCCAGATGGTGTTCGTTACAAATGCTTTGCTTGAATCATATGTTGAGTCAAGTCTGTACTGTGTACACATATATGTGTCTGCGTACAACATGCTTGTTCGTTTCAGTGTGCGTCAAGTTTGTTGGTGCCCGTTCAAACAGTGTATGTGTGTGCGTTTTGTGTTGTGACGTATGGTGCGAACAGTGAAATGGATGGGAGCTGGCAGGCAGACAGTGTTGTTCAGTGAGGCAAAGTGCCAGTAAATTGTTTGTCTTCTGCAGTGCAATCCTATAATTCTTCTGGGAGCGGATGACATTGTGCTTGCCAAAGAGAATAATGATAAATGAGCTAAAATCAAACAGGGAGATTTTGGGATGCGTCCTGAGCAGCAGTACGTATAATCTGAATACATTTGCTGTCCCCTGGCTGATCCTTGTCCCTCCTGCTCAGCACCACGCTGCCTTTAAGGTGTCTGACCCGCATTTCCACACAACAGCAGAGGACACATACAATAGTGCAAACATTTACATTTTATATGTGTGCCTTTAATCAACATCTAGAACCATCTGTATTGTTTTCAGACGGGGGGAGGAGCAGTGCACTTACACGACTGACACATTCTGTTCGGTTTAGTATTGTCCCGCTCCTATGCATCGAAGAACAATATGTCTGACTGTGTGAGGGCTCCTATGACCAGTAGAGTGTGTGTTTGTGTGTGTTTCGCCATCTGTTTGGTCCCCTGAGTGTCATGGTTCCACCTTGCTAGCGCCGGTCGCCAGGCATGGTGGTAGCACACTTGTTTATGCTAAATGAGAAAAAAGCTTAAATATGGTGAGTGTCTTAAAAAGATTCCAGGTTAAGTGTGGGTGTGGATGTGGTTTTAAACATTTCATAAGAGGAATATTAGGCAAATCATGCCGACTGGGAACCAGTAAAGCAATGAGGTGTGTACAGAAAGAGCTCGGGAGCACCGTTAAAGACGCCCCTGGACCTACACACACAATTACACAATTCAGTCCATTTAACACATCGCCATAGCCGTGGGAACACACACTGATGCTGAAACATTCAATGATATTACCCACTGTTTAAATGCATAACTTTGGAGTCCTAAATAAACATCATACAAAAAAGGAGGCTACTATTGCATTACAGTGACGCTTTGAGATAAAAATACTGTGGTACTCCGAAATATACCATGTAACGAGTAATTATATTGTACTTCAGAGAATGCCAAGAATACATGGTGCATGTGAAACACAGCATAAAAAAAGAAAATAATTATCTATAGCATAGCGTGTTAGCAATAGTACAATAGCAAAATATTTGTTTAGAAAAAATGCATTCGCTATCTTAAATGTGTTCTGGTATGTTTTCTAAACCTGGAATCTGGAAAACAATATACTGGATTAGAAGACTTTAGCTGCTCACAGAACATGTTTATTTAAGAAATGAATTGTGGTCAGAAGCAGAGATTCAGGATGAATTATGAACTAAAAGCACACACCACACCACAGTACAATACTGGGCAATACAGTACAATTCATCACATCACAGGGTAACAAAAGCACTGCACAACTCATCACAGCACATCACATCACATATCAGCAAATGACAACACAGGGCAACAAAGCATAACACAGCATACCAGCATAACATCCACCACAGACAAATATAATAAAACACATCACATCACAAAAGCACATCACATCACATCACATAACAGCATGACAACATAGTGCAACACCTCATATCACAGAGCAACAAATCACAACTAACAGATTTTTTACAACTATAGTTTTTTTAGAGGTTATTCTTATATTAAAGTATATGGAACATTCTTATAGCATTATTAATATTTGATAAACATTCTTATAATGATGACATTCTCAGAACGTACTCCCGTTGTTATTTGTGCTTAACTATTCTCATAACACCGAGAGACAACATTCTTAGAATCTTATAAATAAACATTGATTCTGAGTCAAAATAATGTTATGGAACCAAACAATGTTAGAATCACAACAAGAAAACTGTACATTTTAACATTCTTAGAAAATTACAAATGAACCTTCAAAGAAAGAAAAGTTTTAAGAAACATTTTTTGTAACCTTCAACTAATGTTATAATCACCTATTTAGTAACCTTAATTTGTTACGTTATACAGTAGCACAACACATCCCAGCATAGTACAGTATACATAACAGACAAATATATTAAAACAGCACATCACATCACAAAATATCCCAACATGATAGGGCTTGGCACAATACATTACATCCCAGCATATAGTACAGTAAAGCATAACAACAGCATGTACAGTTCTCTCTCCACCTTCAATACCACGACTTAGATACCCTTGAGCAAGGCATTGAACCCCCAACTGCTCCCCGGGCGCCGCAGCATAAATGGCTGCCCACTGCTCCGGGTGTGTGCTCACAGTGTGTGTGTGTGTGTTCACTGCTCTGTGTGTGTGCATTTCGGATGGGTTAAATGCAGAGCACAAATTCTGAGTATGGGTCACCATACTTGGCTGAATGTCACGTCACTTTCGTCACTTTACAGTATACCATCATACACCACAGACAAATATAATAAATGACAAAACATCACATCACATGACAACACATCACATCACAGTAAATACACATAAAGCACAGCAGCATACACAGCGTACACAACAGACAAATATAATAACACAAGTCACATCGCATAACAGCACAGCACATCACATCACATAACAGTGCAACACATCACAGAATAACATAGGACGCAGTACACCACCGTACACCACAGACAAATAATAATACACAAATCACATTACATAACAGCAGAGTGCAATACATCACACTACAGGGCAACACAGTACAACTCATCACATAGCAGCACATCTCAGAGCAACAGAGCACAACACATTACACCACGGCACAACGTATCACCACACTCCACAACACAATGCAACGCTCTCAACACTGCACAACTTACGTGCCTCAGCCTGCCTCCCACAGACTCACTCTATCTGTCTCAGGATAATCAGTCTTATTCTGTGGTCGCTCCGTCTGCTCCACCACGTCTCTGTGCTATTTTAATATAAAGCTATAAACTCCATTCCCACTATCATCACTCTTCTCTCGCTTCAGTCTCTGATCTGTGAGCCTCCACTGTCAGTGCTGATTACATCAGTGTGTCTTTGTGTGTTTACACTGCTGTGTGAGTTTTCAGCACAGCCGCTCCAATTTATTCAATACAAGAGAGAATCAGGCCTGACCTCACATCTACCTGTACATGTGCAATGCACATGCACGACCCTATTATTATGTTTACAGCAAAAAAAAAAGTGCTCATAATGAGCAAGGCCTGCAGTTCTAGATCAGAGATGTTTTTAAATACATAAAAACAGCAGTATATAATTTCCTGTGTGGAGGAACAACTATAAGCACATTATAATGTAGTTGATTTGAATCAACTAGACCTCATGAAACACAAACCATTCCAGCGAGAGTCGAGAGACATACACACTGACGAAGGACTTGAAATGAAAGAGAAAGGCTAATCTAACAAAGTCATAAAGCAAACATAATATAGATTAAATACTAATTAAATCTAAACCTTCATGGTTCAACCAACAAACAATTGGACTGAACGTATGTTAATAAGTATACAATCTTTCATCATAATAACCATTGGTGGAAAAGGAAATCAAGTTATAAGTATTTCCAGGTTTCGGTCCTTCGGGAAACTTTATGTCTAAGATAAATGAGAGTTGTACATTTTTTTTTTTTTAGTCAACGAGGAATGAGGATTGTGATCTGCTTTTGCAAACGCAGAGAGATCTGTGCGTTAGACAGCCGACTCTGAGCCACTGGCAATATTGTCTCAGACTGTGCTGCTATATAAAAAGTCTCTGGACACAACTTAATTTCTGTCAGAGCTGAAACAGAGCTAGCACAATGGATTTCTTTCAGCATTTTGCTACTGCCTCAAACTGAGTAGCTTTGTTTGGTGCAATTGCACTCATTCTCTGGCTCTGATACTCTGTCTCTACCATTCATTCATCCTTTCTCTCTTTCTTTCTCATCCCCTCTTTCTCAGTGTCTAACACACATAAGTGGGATATCTTTTAGAAGTTCTGTACTAGACCATGCTTAATTAATTAATTCATTCATTCATTCATTCAGTCATTCAGAATCATTTGGACCAATATAAACGAATGCAACTTAAATTATACTGTCACCTGTCTTAAAACTACAGGTAAAACAAATGTTTTGTTGTAATATGAGTAGCATGCAGTCTATCGAGCCTCATCATCACAGCCATAAAGATCCATTGCCAGTGGTCAGTCATTGCTTGAATAGTTATATGCTTTTGTATGAATATACAGTTTTAAAAATCAATTCAAGCAAAAAATTAAACATTCTGTCATCATTTACTCACCTTCATAAGACTTTCATTCATCTTAAAAACACAAAATAAGATATTTTTTATCAAATCTAAGAGATTTCTGTCCCTCCATTGACAGTCTATGCAACTACCACTTTGACACTTCAAAACCTTCATGAAGAGATGTAATACATATCCACAAGAACTGGACGGTTTAGTTTATATTTTCTGAAAAGACTTAATTTAGGCATTTATTCACATATTTACAAGGATCAGCGAACATAAACAGAAGCTTAACCATAAATGCTTGATGTGAGAGAACAAATCTCATTAGCTCTTGTAAAAGCTCAAACGTACTGCGTTACGCATGGGAATGAACCTCACACTCTCAGAAAAAAGGTCCAAAAGTTGTCACTGGGGCGCAACTTTGTACCTAAAGAGTCCATATTGGTACATCAAAGATACTTATAAGTACCTAAAGTGTACATATTAGTTCCTTAAAAGGTACAAAAGGTACCTCCCCAGTGACATCTTTTGTACCTTTTTTCTGAAAGTGCTTAATAACTGGTGTGTGTGTTGATTCTGCATGGTTTGTGAATAAAAGGCTAAATTAAATATTTTCTTCTATATATATATAGCGAACAAATCACTTCACAAAATTTGGGCTAAACCGTTTAATTCATATGGAAAAGTTCCCCTGGATTTCATTCCAATATCTCCATTTGTGTTCCGAAGATGAAAGAAAGCCTTATGGGTCTGGAACAACATGAGGGTGAGTAAATGCTGACAAAATTTTATTTTCGGGTGAAGTATTCCTTTAAGAAAATGGCTTGACTTATGAAACACCATAATATGAATGTATCAGATTCTCCAAAGGAGGCATCTCAGTGGACAGGCTGCGTTATTCCTGCCTCTGAATAGTCTAGAGATGAACAAGGACCTGTTTTGAATGAACGGTCCCGAAGTGAGAGAGATCTCAAGACAGCATCTGTGTGCCAAGCTGTAGCACTTCATTAATCCCTGCTGACGCACTGTACCACAAATCAATCTCACAATCTGTGTCCAAGAATGTGTATCACAGCTGACCTCCATCTGCTAAAACAGTGGATTCAGCCACCAAAACAAACCTTCTTCTGCTGAACCCACAAATACAAACCTATAGAAAACTGGTCGGTAAGAAAAAATGTTGTGTATTTCTAGAGGTTATCAAAGAAGTTCTCCTTCCCTGCTAGACTGCGTTTGCTAACGGCCCCACGGACGGCCACCCAGGACTCTCTATTGATCTGGCTGCGGTGTGATTAACTACAGTTTTACATTAAGGTCACTCCACTGCCTCTCTTTTTTCTCTCTCTCTCCCTCCATCCTTCTCTTTTTCCTGAAAGGGACACAAGTGCAATGACAGACTTTTCTTCAGCCTAAAGCTTAAGGACCATGTGTATGATATAGTGTTGTAGTCTTAGTCCAAGACCATATTGTCCATACCAGAAGCGGTCTCTGACTTTTGGACCCTACTGTATAATTCCCTTTCATTTTTAGTGTACTGCACCAACATACATATTCTGATAGCACAGCTTGAAGAAAATAAATGACCAAATCTATGTAAACAGACACATTATATAGGACATCAAAACTCATTTTAGTCATGTACTACTAAACGTGACTTTAAATCCCATTAATCAGAGGAATTAGAGAAAAAAGCTGGGGATGAACACAGAAGGAATATATGTGAACTTGGGTAGAGTGTGTGTGGTTGTTTGTTTGTTGTGTGGCGTGAAACCGGGTGTGTTCACGTGTTTGTGCATGTGTGTGTATGTGGTTAAATGTTTTATTTAATTTGGTGCGTTTGGTTGTCCTGCCCAGCGGTGCCAAAACGATCATTTCTGGACTGGCAGGTAATAAATAACACTCTCTATTATGATTAATACTGTTCGCCAGAGAAAGAGAGAGAGAGCAGGAGAGAGGATAACAAACATTCTCAACTAAAACAACACAACCACCAAGCAGGCAGGGAATAATTGTTGCAGTATCATGGGAACTAAGATGAAAAAAAAATAGCTTTCCTTTCTCATGTAAAATTACACCTCATATATACATTCAATTCTCAATGTGTATTGCTTGTAACTATCAGGAAAAAATAAGAAAGGTATGACCTATGAAACAAGTTATTTTTGTACTTTTGTAATGTGTTTGACAGCAATTCTATTTTTAGTAAGTGGGCAGAAAACTGAAGAAGAGCTGGATATCAGCTTGGTTTACCAGCTCACATAAGCTCTAGACATGAACATTCAATGGCTCTGACTTAGTTTGCATACAAAAAACAACAACAACAACAAAAAACAACAACGTCATTTTAAGGTGTCCTTAATATAGTGTAATTATACATTTAAATACTGAGTAATATTATTTAACTACAAGTACTTACCATATGGTTAGGGGGTTAGGATTAGGGTTTGGTTTAGGGTTACCCGCATATAATTAGGCATAATATATATATTTTTTATTATAATAGTAAATACATTTAACATGTGTAACAAGGACAACTTAAAATAAAGTGTTAACCAAAAATTTCAGTAACACTTCAGGTTAGGGAGCAGTTCTCACGATAAGCTATTTGCATGCATATTAATAGCATATTCACTGTTTATTAAAACTTATAAAGCACATATTAATGCCTTATTCTGGATGACCATATTTTAGATCCCTTATTCTACCCCATACTTAATAACTACTCTACTAACTATTAATAATCAGTAATTAGGAGTTCATTGAGGCAATAGTTAATAGTGAGAACTGGACCTTTAAAAAAAAAATCATACATTTTCTTAAAAACCAGTTTGTGTGCTGAAACATGTCTGTTTGTAATAAAATATTTCAACAAGCATTGCTGGTTTATTTTCTCTAATAGTGGACTGCTGCCATGATTTTATGTAGTTTGATACATGTTTTTTTTTGTGAAGCTGCACCAGAATATTTGCTATAACTTTACTAATGCTAAAAACTGTAGACACCTATTGCACAGAGTTGTCGTAATTGAACTCAACTGGAGTTAAAAATGAATTCGGACTCGGACGCACTTGGATGGATTTGTGCTCAAACCTGACATGGACTCAGGCTTTTTCAGACTCAGATTACAGTCAAATACACATCATGTATAACATTAAATAAACAGAAGTAACAATATAAAATTAACATATAAACATCTACCACTCAAACTCAGTTAATTAAGGACTTGGACACAAGTCAAACTCAATAAGGTGGTCTTGGACCCAATACTGCTGTTGCATTCCCGGGTCAGTTTTGACCCAGTTGAACATGAGCTTATAAAACAGTCTTTTTTTTTCTTTAACATATTTCAATTCAAACAATATTTGATCTGATTAATAACTTCTGAGTAATAATGAGTGAATGTAAAAAATAAATAAATAATAAAAAAGTCTCAGCTGATGTGCAATTTTCTTTAAATGGTTATATAAATATAGAAAACAGACCTGAATGCAGTAGGTTTACTGTTGACTATAATATCTGGTACTTATTGGTATATATACTTAATCTGGCTAAAAAGTGCAGATTATGTGAAAGTAATATCAAGCAAGTAGTTATTTCTTTGATGTGTTCATTGTAGAAAGCTGGTATATGGTTCTAAACATAATTTAGTTTTTTGCAAAACCTGAAAACCCCAAATCTAAGTCGGACTCAGTGTTTTAGAATAAGCTCCTTAGTGCTGTGTATGAGAGTTTCATCATTGCCATGTTATTCCTGCGTGATTTATTACATAAACACAATTTATCTAATTTCCGTCCATCATAAGCTCCTCTTGTCCTCAGCTTCTCTCGTCAGTTTTGTTCATCTGTGGCCCACACAATGACCTAAGCCATCCATCCCAGAGTGGATCCTTGCTTTGACCCCGGTGTCTGGTCCAGATAGTGACCCCAGCAGGGTGAGGCGCTGGTCACCGAAGGCCTAATGAGTTCACAGTTCCTCAGCTGAAATGAAGGACTGTTGATTGAACTGTGTGTGAGAAAGCTGCAGGCTACAGGCTGGCTTTGTGCTCTCAGAGCTGCTGTCCAGTGTCACATAGAGGGCAATGTTGTGGCAAGACGACCTGGATGAAGCTTGAGGGTTAAGTGGTGTCACAGTGCATGTTCAGCCTTTGCAACAGTCTGCCTGTAGGCAAGGCTTGAACCCGGTACTCTGAGAACCAGGCGACATGGTGCCTGACTTGACTGAGGATAACCAGAGAGTGACTGGCCATCCCCAGTCAACAAACTAAAATGTCTCAACACATCCCGATATTGGCTAGGTTAGCTGCAGAGACTGAAACTGGGAATATGGTGATTTAGTATGACGTACTTGCACTTTGGTCATTTCATTATTTAACATAACTAATAAAATACACAGAGATCAGTTCATACTCATGACATTTTTAAATAAAATAATTTCATTTTAAACAGGCAGGCTCATATGACCGCAGCTGTCCAATGTCTACTGAGAAATAATTGTTTTATTTTATTTTATTTTTTGGTCTTTTGATTCACCACCAACCAGAACACTCTAGCAACCATATAAGATGTGATAAAAATCGCTGCAGAACACTGTAAGAAAATGTGTAGCGATGCCTTGGCAAACACCTTAGCATTATGGCACTGATTTTTGTACAGGCAAGCACCACTAACTTCTTAGTTTAGTTACTTCACCACTAAAAATCTACTTAGATATGACTGATGTTTGGGCAATGTTCTTAAGTTTCATTAGAGTGATGTTCTTTCTTACAATTCCTCTACCATTAACACCAGAAGTCTGTTTTCCAAGTGCTTCAGGAGTATTTGACGTGCTCAGACCTGTCAGTGTCTGGCTCCCGTCTAACTCGCTTCTCCTTTCAGATTTATCTGGAGACCAGCTGCTACATTTGTACTCACTTTTCTTTGTGAGGGTATCGTGCTTAATCTGAGACACCTTTATAAGCTTAAAATCTAATATTGCAGATCTTGCTGCTGGCTTTGTTGTATTACTGCTGGGAATCCAAAGGCCAAGATTGTAGATCTGTTGGCTATGTTTGGAATGGCATTTACCATGTTATTATTACCATTTATGTAATAATTTGCATATTATTTCAACTGCTGTTTTATTTGTTTATTTAAAAATTTTCATATGCATGGAATTGCATTTGCCAAAATATACAGTAGTCTGCTAGAGTATGCATGGGATACTGTATCCCACAACCCATACTCTTGAGTTAACCTTACATTTTCAGAGAGACATTAAACAAAAATGACATTTTTTTAATCTTATAATTTGGCTCATAATATTCTCAGATCATCAAATTTGTTTTTACCATTTTTTGGATTAAAAATGATTTGTAAAACACTGAAGTAAACATACAAGGTGACTACGTAACTACAATGTGCTGTAGCATACTACTACCAACTGAATGTTTTTATTATATTGAGATATTATTGCTGTATACTGTGTTACATTTAGTGCATATTGTGTGCTAGTTTTCCATAGCCTTTGTGTGTGTATATGAGGGGTTTGCTCTGCACAGAAGAGGCTTTGTACCACATCAAAGACGAGAAAGTTTCCAGACGTTCCTCTCGGTACTGTACAGCTTTAGTTCAGCTGCTGCTAATGATTCATGTTCAAACTGAAGGAGTACAGAACTCAGCACCTTTAACCCTCAGTGCCCTTCAGTGCACTCAGTAATTTATCAGGATTCAGCCACTTCAACATGCTAATAATGGCGTTGATGAAGTTCATCATATTGGATACTCTGACTACCAGCCCAGATCCTCTCATCCTCAGCATATAGCATTTAGAGAGTTCAGTTTCCCATGAACCCATGTGTTCTGTCAAAGACATGCCACAGAAATCATAATAATCAGCAATAGCACCGGGAAAGGAAGTCATGTCTCACACACACACACACACACACACACACACACACACACACACACACACACACACACACACACACACACACACACACACAATAAAAAATAAAATAAAATGCTTCTAGGCTGAATATTTCTGATTATGTTTAGATATTTTACTGCAAAACAGCAAAAATGCAAGTGTAATATTGAAGTAACAGCCCTAAATTTATATAATTAACCAAAACTATAAACTCACCTTCCACCTGGAACTAAATATTAATTGAAACAGAAACCGAGAGAGAGAGAAAGAGACAGAGAAGAGAGAGAGAGAGAGAGAGAGAGAGAGAAAGAGACAGAGAAGAGAGAGAGAGAGAGAGAGAAAGAGACAGAGAAGAGAGAGAGAGAGAGAGAGAGAGAGAGAGAGAGAGTAGTACTGTGCCCAGTGTGAGGTCTGATGTTGAAAATAAAGTGTACGGGGAAGCTCTCTGGTCCACATCAGCTGCTGGCATTTTTGTAACTACATTAAATAAACCCTTAGAAGGGTTCAGTGATGCATTTTTATTATCACAATTTATTACACACTCCCCTAGCTAAGCACAGGTCCAGTTGTCATTAACACATTAATTAGAATTTCCTCACTTTGTGTGTGTGTGGTTGTGTGAATATGTGCATGATAATGTTTGTGTGCACGGGTGAAACGAACCTTCCCTCCAGCCTACACGAACCACAGCACCATTTTTTTTTTTAATTATTATAATTTTCTGCACAACGTCATCTTCTCTTGTAGAGCTTGTGTTTCTCTGTCTTGTGTTCTGTAGAGAGGGACACACAAACTCTGTTACATGTACTTCTCTGTCAGCAACTGTCACCTCTACTTTGAATGAATGAACTATGAATTTTGAATTAATCAATTTTACCATAAATTTATTTTTAAAAATATCACAGGCAAATGGCAAACTGTTATACTCGTGCTAATTACCTGTAAATGAATACACCACACGCTTTTCTATTGAAAAGACCAGCGTGGTCACCAGCAGATTTGTTTTGGATGCTGGTGTGGGTTTGTAACTATAGCTTAACCAGCAAATCTCTCTCGGTCATAGAGTTTGTTCAAAAATGTAATATTTAACAAGATGCCCATGCCGGTTCGCTGGCTAGACCAGTACCAAATCTGCATGGATCAGTTTAAACCTGCTTGGACCAGCATGGATTTCCATTTGGTCAAAACGTTTTTACCTGTAGTCCTTTTTTTAATTGTAAGTTATGAGCAGTTGGAAAGGTATCGGTATAAAAGACTTTAGAGTTGTGTTTTCTGGCACTGAGTTATATGTAATGCAGTTAAAGTTGCACGTAATGAATCAAGCCAAGTTTGTATTTACATCACCTATACTGCTATGTTTTTATAAGTGATTTTAACTCATGCTGTTCCTCATTGCTGAAGTCAAGAGTCATTTGTTTTTACCACATTTATTTACTTTTTCTGACTGTGCTCAATCTATGAAGAACAAAACAGCTGATAAGAGTCCTGATTGCTGTAAATGGTAAAGATGCATCTACTTTCTTCACGGGTTTTGGCTTCAACAGGGCCACACACAAACTGTAGCTTAATACAGTTGTCACCTGATTACGTAACTCAGTTGGGTCTAATTTTGCTCCTGGAGGACCACTGTCCTGTAGAATTTAGCTCAAACCTGCCCCAACAGACCAGCCTATATGTTTCTAGTAAAGTCGTTGCATAGCTGGTTAAAGTGGATTTAAATTGGAACTAAATTTTGGAAAAGGTGAACGACAGCAATTTCCCAAAGCATCCTGCAACCAACTCCTGCTTTTCCATTTCACACTAATTTAATGGCTCAATATGTGGTCAAATTTACTATTGTTTGACACATCTTCGTGGGTCAAATCTACTCATTTTGGACCAGAATCCACAAGATCAGGAATTTCATGCAATTATTAATTCAAGTTTCTCAAGTAAGGGAAGTTTATTCCCGAGGCGAAGAAGGCAGTGTGAGATTCTCTTCACTGATTGCTCTGAAAGAGTTCGCTGCGTGACAAATGTATATTACAGTGATCTGAGTGATAGATTTTGCTCTGAAGTAAAACAACTGATTGATTTCGCTTAGAGTGTTACAGTTTGGATGTGATGCAAGAATGGCTGTGTGACAGAGTTTTGATGAACCAGGCCCTTAAAGGCCTCGCTGAACACGAAGGAAAGAGAAAGTATGAAAGTGAAGAAGAACATTTTTGGGAAACAACTCCTGCGGGGAACACATAGCTCAGTCTGCAGAATTGTTCATATTTTATATGGTTCCTCTACTCACACAGGTTGTCTGTTGTAAATAGTGATCCATTCACAAACTTTTTTTTTTAAGTGAACTGGACATAACAGGATGACTGCTCACAGGGATTGAAGTCCTACTTCCAGAACAGAACCAAACAGATTTTATACAGTGGACTGACTTCAACTACCCACCTGTTATCCAATGGTGTTCCACAGGGATCAGTACTTGGTATTCTCCTTTTACACAAAATCAATTAGCAAACTCATCACCTCTCATGGCTTTTTCTACCATTCTTACGTATGTGATTCTCAGTTTTCTCTTTTCTACTCCTCTTCAATTCAGGAGACAGCAAAATGTTCCCACACAGAAAGACAAGAACGTCACAAGACAGAACTCCTGCAGACTCAGAGCAGTGTAAAACAGTAGGCTAAAAGTGAAAATTCAAGAGGTGCATGTTCATTTTAGCCTGTTTGTAAAAATTTAAAATATTATTTTACATTACTAAATTAACCAGAATACATTAAATTAGTAGCTCTTTAAATAGCTATTTAATGTAAAAATTGTTATGTGTTGCAATTTAATTCAATAGTCCACTTTAGAAATTCTACTAACTATAAATATATTTGCAACTACGTCAACTAACACACTCAATACAATTCTTGATTGCTAACACACAGTTCATGAAACAATTCACCATTTTCTCACAACTATAAACACAATCTCAAAACAACACACCAGCTTGTGCAAACTTCCAAAATACTGTTACAAAAACCTCCTTTTGGAAAATAGGAATACTATTGCTAGACGATGATTGTTACAGTATGTGGTATAAATAGACAGGTGCATATACAGTAAAATTCAGAAATAAACTTTAAGAAGAGTTGACTGTCATTGCACCACTGTAAAGAGATCTTACAGTAAATGAAAAGCACTACAAGAGAAAAGTTCAAAGACCAAACAAGTAAACATACAGTGAACACACACTGGAATATACTGTCAGTTACTTTATAGATATAAATACAATTTATATTTATAAATAAATAAATAAGCACAGTAAATAAATACATTCATTCATTCATTCAATCAGCATCCTCTGCTAATTTGCATTAGAGTATTAGCAGTATCCTTACAGTATTTGTTATAGCAGTTTTAGTTTTCTGACAAAAGACGTCTCTGCCTCCCCTAGACAACCATCTCTCAGTTCTGAAAAAATTGAGTATCTGTAAGGACTACTTGGCTACAAATCAGTTCAAATTCTTTTAATTCAAATTCAAGTGAATAAAAGTTCTTTAATCTGAATTACTGCTTCTATGTACAGTAATTATATTGTATGTGTCAGTAGTATTGAAACCTTGTAGATGAGCCTGTTGGCCAACTTCCCTCATGGTCAGTCCATGCAGAAGAACATAGTCAACTATAGTGCTTTGTAATTCATCATGAACAAATGATCTTTGACCTCATCTCCTTCGTTTTTATTTTCCCCTCCTATTCCTCTTTGTCTCCCCCTAGCAGGATTCATTTTTCCAAAACATATAATAATTTGTGTGCCTGTGCATATCATCCTAAGATTCTGACCTGTGTGTCATCAGTCTAGCTACTGAATGTGGGCTGTTTGAGTAATTTTTTACATTGTGTGTTAGTGTTTTCTGAATGAGAACATGGTTAAACTTGTGCAAAATAATGGTGTTTTTGTGTAGAGATTTGCAGAAAACACTGAGCAAATTGGAATGTGTGTGCTGTGGTGAAATGTGTTAAAAGTTTTGAGTGTCTTTGTTTCAAGAACTGTTTAGGAAATTTGGCCAAATTAATCAGTTATAGAGTGTTAGCAATCGAGAAAAACAGTAACATTACAAAGGCAAACTTACAAAGTTACTTATAGTCAGTAGATTGTCTGTTGAGGATAATCAATGCTATCTCACGACCAATTCGTACGTATTTTACGAGGTGGCTAATTCGTACAAATTTGTACGACCTCACTCACGATTTTATACGATTTGTCTAAACCCCAGTGTTGGTTATGTTCAGGGCTGGGGTTAGGTGTAGGAGTTGTGCAACTCGTAAAATACGTACGATTTTGGAAAAAATCGTATGAATTTGTACAAATATGGTCATACGAATTCGTACGAATTAGCCACCTCCTAAAATATGTACGAGTTGCAGTGAGAACAGGTTGGGATAATCAAAATAAAGTGTTAGTATATTTTAAACAAAGAGTTTACTAATAATCTAATAAGAGGAAGTTGACTTGCAGTTGCAGTTAATTAAAGTCAGTAGAATGTCTCAAGTGGACTACTGAAATAAAGTCTTACCCAAAAATAAAGTCTCACAGAAAAGACACACTGCAATGTTAAATAAAGCTCAAGACCTGGGAGCAGAGAAAGCAGCTAGACAGATATTAGAGAAAAGAACAAAAGCATGCAGTGAACGTGAGGGCCAGAGACCTGCTGGATTCATGAGCAGCTCAACCTTAATGATGCACTGAGACCATCACTGCTCAACTCCATCTTTCATTTATGAGGGAGAGAGAGAGCGAGAGGGGCTAGGATGAGGCCGATTCATTAAAGATTAATTAAGACAAATGCAGGGACAACACTTACCTCCAGTCGCTTCAGTGATCTCCACAAACTCTCTGTTACACACATACAACGAGGGATAGAGGGAGAATGAACAGAGACAGATGCCAGAGGAAAATGACAGCAGACGCTCAATATCTCACAAAGGCAGATTAACAATAAAATAAAGTCAAATCAAATAAAATAAGAAAAAGTAGGTGTATAGGTATTACTGGGCTGTTCTCTGCAGAATTTAGTTAGTAATCTGGCTTCAAAGGTAAAAAAAAAAACAAGAAAAACAACTGTATATATAAAAATACGTTAAAAAAATGTTTGTGTTGGGGCTGGTCTATAGTAATGATGTGCACCCATTTTGCTTGGTGTGTCTGTGTAATGTTGTTTTTAGTTATTTATAAGTTTGTGGTGTGTGAGGTGTGTGTGGGGTTTTAGTGTGTGTGTGTGTGTGTGTGTGTGAGAGAGAGAAAATGCCAGCAGTAGTTCTGTCAGATGATGTATGTGTTTCTTCAGTGCTGTGATTACTGCTGTGGTGTGGGAGAGCTAGACTCACCTCATCAGTTCCACTCACTGTCTCACACACACACACACACACACACACACACACTCTCACACAGAGACACACACATCATATCACTCCACACTGGACAAATGACGTGCAGACGTGCGTGTGTATTCCTGCAGATGGTCGTGCATCTTCACACAGAAAGAGCTGAGAGGGCCGTTTTCACACACATCTACTCCCTCTGCTCCTTCACTCGCTCTATTCCTGCTACTTTCTCATCTCTCCCTCCATCATCCTCAGAGTAGGAGGTGTGGTCAGGGAATGGAGAAAAGTTTTTTTTTTTTTTTTTTTTGAGGCCTTGACACAATCGAACCACAATGCTTAAAATAATCATCAACCAGTGCGTCAGTCTGCCATACTTAGCAGGAGAAAGCCTCTGTGTCACATACTGTAACCCAACCTGAACATATACGTAGTAAAATATAAATATATAACATATACAACATAAAAATAAATGTTATTAAGGGAAAAAAAATGAGACCCTTCAATTTCGAAATTTCAATTTCGAAAAGTTCTGTCTAACATATACATAAACTTCTAGAATGTAAAGTGCCTAGAGTGCTGGAATAAGTTAAAATAATAGAACATATACAGTAGATTATATCAATTACAGTTTTGCACTAATCTTTGATCAACTAGCTGCTATGCCACCCTCCAAGACCAGCCTTAACTTTATTTCTGATCAACACAACAAACAGAAAACACTGCATTTAAATCACCAAATAAAACTGGAACCAAATATAAAATAAATAAACTAGTGCTGTAAACTTAATTAGTGTTGAAACTAGGTTTGGTCAGTCAAGAAAACTCTCTTATGGCAATTGGGAACTATTTTATAGTATAGTGATATGTTGGCAAATTCATATGAATTTGTACAATATGCTCATGCCCCACTAAAGATGAACCTTCATGTGTATTTTCCTATTTTTGTCTCATCTGTACAAATCAAATTGTGCAAATTCATAACTGCCAACTTTTAAAACAGATGTCATGAGAACAGAATAGTCATGATATTTCATTTTATGTAAAAAAAATAAAATAAAAAATCCAAAATGCCTAACATCTCCTGCAAAATATTATTTCTTGATAGATGTGATTTTTTTGTGTTTCATAGAGTACTGTATGTTGTGTTTTATGAAATTGAAAGCGGAGTCAAAGGCAGAGAATTAGTGTATGGATTTTTAAATATGGTGTGTGCTTCTAGTGTTTGAGTGTCAGCTTTCAGAAACTGTGTGACAAGTAAAGATTTTGTGTGTAAGCAGTTGAAAAAAAAAAGAGAGAGAATCTGCTGATCTCTGATCAGTTTTGCCTTTCAAAATAGCTTATGATTATATGAAATAATTTATGTGAAGATTTACTTTGTAAGTTCTTTTATATGTTAACACTTGGACTTCTCTCATCTCACTAGTCACACATTTCCCCTTGTAGCTCAATTAGGTCACATTGATTGGTTAAACTGATGCTGATATAACACTTTCCTATAAATATTAGATGTTTTGCATCTGTGGAGTATTTCTGTGCCATGGGTCTACTCACTCGGAGAGGAAGTATATTTCCAAATCATTTCTCATCAAGTAAAATACAGTGTTTCTAATGTTGTTTAAAGGAAAGGAACTATTCCTTACATAAAGCATTGCGAATAATGTAATTAATAATATTAATCAATCTGGTGTTTTGTTTTTGTCTTATTAAAATAAACTCACACTGTATTTTTGGTCTACAAAGCATTCCATATTAAATAAAGTAAACGATGATAGCTGGACATCACTTTTATGTGAAATCTCATTGCTGTGGCACATTTCTCTTTTCGATGGTGCGTCTCATTGTAGGACATGGTTCTGGGGAGGGTCATGCTTTACCAGGAATTTTCCAGTGTAACACTATGCTTTAAAAAATGTTGAAACTTCCACATAGAAAATGTACCATCATTACAAATCCTCACAATGGTAGGTCTGTATAGAGATTTTTAATGCTTTCTTCTTTTATTTTGAGCTCTGTTATGTAAGGAATGTTTGAACTATTGAAAAATAATGCACACCTGAGGTGGTAACACAGAAAGCACAGATAAACAACAGCAGTTTGAGCAAATGTTAAGTTAGAAAGAAGCGCTTAGCATTCTCATGCTACATTATTAGACCTAAACACTGATGTGTTAAAGAAGCTTTGAGGAATGTGCGGGTCTCGATGTGAGTTGAGTCTTTTAGACAATACTAAATTATACTAATGATAAGAAAATGTATTTTTACTGCTGTTATTGTTAACAACGTGCTGGCTTGACAGCCGTGCAGTGTTTTCTTCTCATACAAAATTTGAAGAAGCTACCTGGTCATTTATCAATAAAAATCCCTGTTATATAATGTTTCATTTAAATCTGTAATAAAATAAGATAAACGCCTCTCTATCCTTCACACGCAGTCAAATGCTACCTGCAAATCCTTGGCTTCAGTTTGTTTTCGCGCATGGCTCAAGTTTCCAAATCAGTAACTCGATTAATTTCATTTCATATGGTTTCAGGTGTTGTGTTTGGTTTGATATAATTTTCCAGCTGAAAACAATCTCAGTGGCACATGAGCCTGTTCAGGGCTGGGGTGCATGGAGCAGTACACAATAACAGCCAGCACTCGAAGGCATTCTCCAAACAGCTAAAAAACTAAACAAAAACACAGTGTACACAGCCAGATGAATCATACATGCACTGCAGCATGTCTGAGATGCAGCATTTGTTTCAGTTTGGTCTGGCTGGCTGGCTGAAGTCGCTCTCCTCGTCGGCCCTTGCTCATTTGAGCTGTGCAGTAGTGTGTGTAATGACACACGGAGTATCTTCTGATTGCATGAATGTACAGCACGGGAAGAGGTGAAACGCTGTGAAACAATTGCTTGTCATGAAAATTGTTGGCTTTGAATGGAAAAACGAAGTTGACAATGTCAACTAAACAGCATCTGTGGTTGCCAGAACCAAAATCTGCTAGCAACATTTTACGGTTTACGAATTTTACTATGCAGAATTCAATGTACATTTACATTTAATATATAGAAAAATATAACAATAAATATATTAAAAAAGTGATGCAATGTTACAGCTACCTTAAAAACACAGGTTGTTAAGAGAAAGGAAAATGATGATTCAAAGTTCATTCTTTCAAGCTTTTCAACATACGCAAGTAAATACAAACACATTGAAGTGTCCTACACACAAATACAAAACACGCTTAACACTAAAATAATGCAATAAACATTCATTTAACAACATAAGATGTAACATAAAACCCCAACATGCATAACTGATTAGAAAAAAGGAGAAAGAGAGAGGAAAAAACTATTATTTCAAATGTGAAAACTGTCACACAGGAAATTCTGGGAATTGACCTTAATCAGGTTAGACGCCATATTGAATTAATGAAGATAAAAATGAGGCTGTGAGGGATAGACTTAGTCTTTACAAAGGCACTGCATTAAAGTTGTAGATCACATAATATTCACAGCTCGCAACTACTGAAAGATTTATTTTATTTTTATTTCCGAAAGACATTTTGTCAACTAATCAGTCGGTATGCTGTTAAACAACAGTAAAATCCACTGAACACACTGTACTTCCTCTCAATTAAATATGGCTCCACCCTGATAATGACTAACAACAAAATAAAAAATAAATATAAATTAAAAAAGTTATATTTTTGGCAACTGTAAAGGCCCTTTCACTACCAAAAATGAAATTAATAAGCGGCAGGCTAAAGAAAGTGACTGTATGTGAAGGAGAGAGGCATTTATCTTATTTTATTACAGATGTAAATTAAACATTATATAACAGGGATTTTTATTGATAAATGACCAGGTAGCTTCTTCAAATTTTGTATGAGAAGAAAACACTGCACGGCTGTCAAGACAGCACGTTGTTAACAATAACAGCAGTAAAAATACATTTTCTTATCATTAGTATAATTTAGTATTGTCTAAAAGACTCAACTCACATCGAGACCCGCACATTCCTCAAAGCTTCTTTAACACATCAGTGTTTAGGTCTAATAATGTAGCATGAGAATGCTAAGCGCTTCTTTCTAACTTAACATTTGCTCAAACTGCTGTTGTTTATCTGTGCTTTCTGTGTTACCACCTCAGGTGTGCATTATTTTTCAATAGTTCAAACATTCCTTACATAACACAGCTCAAAATAAGGAAGAAAGCATTAAAAATCTCTATACAGTCCTACCATTGTGAGGATTTGTAATGATGGTACATTTTTTCTATGTGGAAGTTTCAAAAATTTTTAAAGCATAGTGTTACACTGGAAAATTCCTGGTAAAGTATGACCCTCCCCAGGACCCTGTCCTACAATGAGACGCACCATCGAAAAGAGAAATGTGCCACAGCAATGAGATTTCACAGGCAAAGTGATGTCCAGCTATTAAAAATCTCTATACAGACCTACCATTGTGGTGTTAACTAGGTGTCATCAATAGTGCTCAGTCATCAATGGTAGAGTCAATCTACTTTATTTCATTAATTACAACAATGCTTCAGTGTTACTTTTACTCTGTATAGACCAGGACCATATGAAAACTGAGCAGTGTTTGTTAAACCCTTTCACTACCAAAAGTGAAACTAATAAGCGGCAGGCTAAAGAAAGTGCCTCTGCACGCCCTGCTGAAAAATCCAGCATTGCTGGTCACCAGCACAAGGTATGTTTTGCCTGCTGGGACCAAAGTGGGATGCTGGTGTTCTGGTGGTCCAGCATTTGTTGTCTTTTGGGTGCTGGTATGATCCCAGCAAGACTAAAAAAAAAAAAAAAATTAAATTGAAATTGGTTTGTGATTGTAGTTAAAGACCAAGACAATTGTCCAAATTAATTTTAATAAATTATTTAATAAAGAAAAACAGGTTGCTGGTTACACATTTCAAAATTCCCAGAGTTAAACAAACACTGCTCAGTTTTCATATGGTCCTGGTCTATAGAGAGTAAAAGTAACACTGAAGCAGTGTCGTAATTAGTGAAATAAAGTAAATTGACTCTACCAGTGATGACTGAGCATTAGTGGTGACACTTACAGTTAACAAGCAGAATCACAGGATAAGAAACAGAAAAAAAGTGAAGAGGACCTCACTGCACTGATATCATTTTTACTATGTGCACTTTTTGAAATCAGTGACTGGATTTGGACATATGTGTTTTTTCATATCTCTAAATGTTTTTGTTATGCAATGTTCACAAGCTCTTTTTTACTGTGTTTACTGTAATTTAGTTTTTTTTTTCTGTGTACCGATCACATGAAACAGGAGACAATTCCTTTGATGCTTTAAAACGTTTTGCAATCTTACCGGTGACACTGATTAATAATGTAAACATAACAAAAGCAATTAAAATTGACTTTCAGCAGAGGGAGCTAAAGAAAGTACATAATTATCATATAATTCAATAAATCGTGTCTTAACCTTACATGGTTTTCCTTTGCATCATTAATGTGTTAAATAGAGAAATACTCAAGAAAAAACAGTTTGTCTCCAAAACACTACTGGCATACAGACAGCTGACCTACTAACACTCAATCCTGCAAGACCATCCGGCATCACCGGCTCCATTTTGCTTACTTACTAGTTACTTTAAAAAATAAATCTGATTACATAACTCAAGGTACTTGTAATATGTAACCCCAACACTGCTTACCGCTAACCAATTAACTAACCAATGTTTTTACCATTGCATTTCAGTAAAATTATATCCATTTTTACAGTGTATCAATTTCATATATGTAAACGTCAACACAGAAAGCAGAGCAGACAGATGAAAACTGCATTGTAGCAGTGACACACAGTGAACATGAGTCCTGTAACCGACTGAGACGGTTTAGATGGAGGACAACCGTGAGTGTGTATGTCTGCTGCATGAGCGCTCGGAGGAGAGCAAGCAGCATCTCAAGAACACCCAAGATAAACAAATATTATCGGTGGCAATGGTGGCGCTGTGTCCAGATACTAAGAGATAGTGTCATCGAAGCGAGCAGCAGCCTCCAGCCAACACACACACACACAAATGCAGTCACACACCACCACGGGACTTCACCATCCCTGGATTCCTTCATAGTAAAATTGACTTTCACACACCTCAGTGAATAATGAATTGCCTCCCTTTCATTTCGACACTCAGAAGGTATCTTTTCATTTGCATACGCAGCATTCAGCCCTGTCCGCAGACCTAACTGCCCAAACTTTATTAAATGACAGCTTTAAACCCCCTCAGAGTGGAGGCAGTGAAGGGCAGTAAGTCAGCAGTGAGGCAGGGCAGTTCCTTTGAGCGTGATAATTAATGTGTGCCTCCAAACCATGAGGCGAAACCCACCTGAGTACAGCTGGAGAATAAAAAACCCTCCTCAGTGACTAAACCGAGTGCCGCTGCACAGAAACAGATTTATTTTTGGTTCACACACCTATTTCGCCGGCCCCTGGAGGAGCTGGCAGAGTTTGGCGATCTGTTTGAGGTCGTGTGCCCGACTGCAGAACAGAAAACAAAGTAATCGCACATACACTCAGGTGAGCAGAGCTGTGTTTCTGGTTCTTTTCTTAGGAGGACCCAGCGGGCCGAGATTGTGTTCGGAAGAGCTGGTCTGCGTGAGATGAGATCTGGCTCCGTCCCTCAGTCTGTCTGGAGCCAAACAAACTTTGGGGAAGGCCTTAAGATTGATCACCATGCATTTATTTAAACAAACATCAAGCGTATGAATCAAGGTAATTCCTTTGATGTGCCCTCAAAAGCCACTTGAGTACGTTCGTCATGAATCAGCAGAAGAGAGGTGCCGTGCCTGTCTTAGAATCACAGAATGACATAAATCATGTAATTATGGTGTCAGTGTGGCGTTTAGATTCCTGATCAGAGAGATAAAACCCTGCTGCATCTTTGCACTTAGCTAAGAGAGTTTATGCATGGAGGCTTAGCAAACACACACGTACATCCTAATTGCCCTGAAAACCACATACAACTTTTTTTTTCCACATAGAGCGGTTTTTGCTTTCTTGCACCGGGGGCACTAAAAAAGCACAAATTACTTACAAAAATGTACCAGGAAAATTAGCTTCTGACACAACTGTACAGTTGCTATTGTTAATATAGTAAACTGGGGTATTGGCCAACATTTCTGTAAAAAGAAAGAAGGAAGGAACTGAATCAAACTGAATAAATGCATAAAAAAGAATTGAATGAATGACTGAATGAATTAATTGGAACATTGAGAATTAAAAAGAATTATAAAGCTTCTCTCAACATGCCTCGTATAAATTAAACTCTAAAATGAAAGAGGCATTTAACATAAAAAATTAAGCTTCTTTATATAGGATCCTTTATTATTATTATTATAATCATTATTTTGTATTGAGACATAACTGAGCACATTTATCTCTTCACTTATTTTCAGTAGCATTCTTTAATGTGAATACAATATAATCTCTTTACTATAATGCCAGAAAAAAATTATAAATATATTTTTTGAATAATTACAAAGTATATTTGTGCAGTTGTAAGCTTACATCATAGTGGTTCTACTTTATTATACTTTAATTTATACTGATTTTTAATAAAAAATGACATATTGTTAAAAACTAAAACAGCTTTTTTCTTTCTTTTCCTTTTCTTTTCTTTTTTTTTATTATTATATATATATATATATATATATATATATATATATATATATATATATATATATATATAATTCAATAATGTCCTTGAAAATGTCAGTAGTCCTTAAATTGGCTTTGTTTTCTTTACAGAAAATATAATTTCTCATTGATTTATTTTATATTGAAGGGTATCCAATGTATAATGATGTTCAGTTATAACTAACACTTTAGTAAAAATAGCATTTTGGTGGAAAGTCATTTACAGCATTCACAATCAAAAAGAGATCAATCTATTCTATAGCTGTGTAATTCAGCAGCAACCTTTGCTTCAGATGTGTGAGAGTGTGTGTTTGTGAGCATGTGGCCATGACATACAGCGTGTGAGAACACTGCTCTAAACCCTTTCTGTTTGGATGCGTCAGGTGGTGATGGTTCATTTTCAGGGAGAGCAGCACCGTCTCCAAATCGCCCTTGAACAGCAGTCATTCAGCATGGAAACCAGTGCTCTCGCTCTCCTCATGTGGATGCAAACACCAACCATAACATCAGAGCACCACCATTAGAGCCAGGCAGCTGGAGAGAGAGAGAGCTGAATATCATGTGACCTGCTGAAACAGATCCGGAGAGGGGAAGAGAAGTAATGAAGATGGATCATTGCGATGTCTTTATTTCTCATTCAGTTAACAGCCAGCATATGCTTTTATTACCACCAGAGCTCACCTCTCGGCCCTCTCTGCCCGCAAATCACACCCTCTCTGCCTCCACACACACACACACACACACACACACACACACTCAGCCGGTCTTGTTTGTCTGTGTGGGTAATGTATGCTGGAGAAAATGTGCCAGTGTAGTAGTTCTGGACTAACTATCCTCCCCAGGGATGCACAGAGATTCACACAAACAAACACACACAGACTGGGATGTGTGTAAGTGGGCCATGTTTTTGAGTGTGTGTGGGTCTCCTGTCCTCTATCAGGATGAATCTAATTCGGCTCGCGTTTGTTGCTCTGTGTGCGGCTGCATAGGCTCATGCAACATGAGCTCTGGAAAATATGGGTCTCTTGAACGTTTTCATGTGCTCTCGGCCCACAGATAGTCCATTCGTCTGATGCTTATTCTACACAAACCTGGAAAACACTTTCTTGATCTGCCTAGATTTAATCTAACTGGCTTTATCTATTTCAGATAAAACCTGAAAACAACACAAACAGTGGTTAGTTGCATTATATTATGATCAGATGCTTCTATATTCAATAATCTCATCATATAACTATTACATTTAATGTATTACTGTTTTCAACATTTATAATAATAATAATACATGTTTCCTGAGCAGCAAATCATCATATCAGAATGAATTCTGAAAGATCATGTGACACTGAAGACTGGAGGAATGATGCTGAAATAACAGCTTTGCATTAAATATATTCAACAGAAATCACTTATTTTAAATTGTAAAAAATACTTCGCAATATATTTCACTAAATATTCACAGATTCTGCGGTATTGTAGTTTTTTTTTTTTTTGAATAATAAATGCAGCCTTGATGAACATACAGTAAGAACATTTAAATAATCTTACCGACCCCAACATTTCAAGCGGTAGTGTATATTTTAAATCTGACAATGACTAGTTTAAGGTGCTGTCCCCATTTTATAACTTTTGAGAAACTCTAAATAAATTAGTGAATACTGCTTAAAAATGATTCATTACTAAAAAAAAATAAGGGTTGGTAAGGTTTTGAATTAAGAGTTAACCTGTTACTGAACATCTGTAACTCACATAATCATCCTTTGCAGTCAATCATAAACACATCTTAGTGTTCAATCAGTCCTGATGTGCACATTTATTTTTTTTTCGGACAGTATGGATAGTTAGATGATTGTGTGTGTGTGTGTGTGTGTGTGTGTGTGTGTGTGTGTTTATGACCTTGTCTGACTGAAACGTCTCCATCTGCATCACATAGTGGCTTTTCATAGGTTTGACTCACACAACCCATAACCACAAACATTAAAGTTCTGTACTTGTGGAGTTGTGATGGTTCAATTTAACACCAGGGATTCATCAATCAGCTGAGACTTTATCCAGAAGCTGACTGAACAAAAACTGCACTCACCTCATTAACACATCTGCGAAATAACACATCAGCATATCTAAAGTGCATACACTCAAAAATGAAAGATACAAGTGAAGCTAGATAACTCTGTGTAGAAGTCCGGCTCCCAGGTTTTTGTAAGAGTTCTTCATGAACTAGTCGGTTCAGACACGGTGGTGTGTGTTTGTGTGCATGTCTGAAGCTGATGAGTGCTGTGCGATATGACCAGAGATAGGTCAAGAGGTCAGAGTTCATGACCTGCTGATGTCAGATGTAGAGTGACTGCCCCCTCAGGCTGACAGATTCACCTTCACTTCACCTCTGCCGTAGCAAACACACATGAACTCTATACAGCATGCTCTATTCAAACGCTTGTTCACAGCACTTATTTGTAATATCATTAGAAATTTTGTGTAACAGTGTGAACATTTTTATTCTCCCCTTCGATCATATGAATGCATCCTTGCTAATTTCTTTCCAAAAACATGCACTTATAAAATCAGGTCATATTACATAAATAGCAGACATTTGTAGAAGTTGTTGTTGTTGTTTTTTTTCATTTGATTAAGTTGATGACTGGCACTGCTCTGTACTAATATTAATAGTAATGCATATATTCAGTGTATTTGTGGGATGGGCAGTGTGTTGCACTGAATAAAGAGAGTGCATTGCACAGACAGATGTCATGAATGCCAATAATCAACAAAAGATAAATGTTGCTATTGAGTAACTAAAAATAGTAACAAACATGTTTCATATATCTAGCTATATGTTTTACATTGGATGGTCTCAATGGTCCAACAACAGAATATTTATTTGTTTTTCAATAAGGACAGCAGAGGAAGTGGGGAGGGTGAGGGGGGATTGCCAGACCCTGTATTCATTGCTAGCCAGGACAAGGAATTAAAGTTTTTTGCATTGATTAAAGAATTTTACAACCAATTTAATACTACAGTTTTCTTAACCCATATGCAATTATTAACTTGTTTTCAGTTATAATTGTCCTCTAGCTCTCCTGTCTCATTCAGGTGTGGATGCATTTATTTGTAGCTCCTAGGAACTGCAGTGACAGTCCCGCTTTGTATTCAAGTATATGAAAAAAAATAAATAAATAAAAAAAGCCTGTGTATTGAGGACAAAAGGCATAAAACAATCCACTGCATTCACCTACAAATTATAGATTTGGGGTTTAGAAGTTGTCCCACTTTAAAATTCTCACTGCATCACTGGTGTGTGTGTGTGTGTGTGTGTGTGTGTGTGTGTGTGTGTGTGTGTGTGTGTGTGTGTGTGTGTGTGTGTGTGTGTGTGTGTGTGTGTGTGTGTGCGTGTGTGTGCTCTTGTTTTTGTGACATATCAGGACTCAACTCTGTATAATGACATGGGTATGCACAGGTATTACAAGGAGAGGGTGACTTATAAGGACATAACCCATGTCCCCATTTTTCAAAACGCTTATAAATCATACAGAATGAGCTTTTTGAGAAAGTAAAAATGCACAAAGTTTCCTGTGAGGGTTAGGGTTAGGTGTAGGGTTGATAAAGGGCCATAGAATATACAGTTTAAAAACCATTACGCCTATGGGATGAACACACTTTTTACAAACAAATATGTGTGTGTGTGTGTGTGTGTGTGTGTGTGTGTGTGTGTGTGTGTGTGTGTGTGTGTGTGTGTGTGTGTGTGTGTGTGTGTGTGTGTGTGTGTGTGCTCGATCAATCGATCAATAATTCATTGACATTATTCCAAACTTTCTTCCTTGAAACAGATTTAGGGAATGAAATGGAGAATGGCGAGGATCTATAATGGTATGATAAAATGCTAAAAGTTTTGCTTTGTGTAAGGAAGACACCTACAAATTTAAGTTAAATGAAAATCTTCCCTTCCACTTAAGACCAAAATTATATTTGTGTGCAGACTATTCCTTTAACAGTATCTAATGATAATTTGGCATTCCATTATACAAAAATAAAATAAAAGAATGTAAAATATGATATGATGTCTATGGCAGTTGAGAGTGTAAAATACGAACCAAGCCTGGATTTAAATCATACTGACAGCACTACTTGCACAAACAGTGGCCTGAGAGTATTAAAAATCCTATATCAGTTTCTATGTAAAAATCATGACACTTATGTGACAAAAATAAAATGAAGTGTTTGACTTTCTGCATCATCACTTCACTGTTCACAAATAGAACCAGCACGGAAGAGCAATAGTGGCAGAAAACTGCACTAAATCACACTAGCGCTGGGCAGAGGACAGGAACTGAGCTAGCACAGGTAGATGCACATATTCTGCTAGAAGTAACAGTGGCAGTACATTCTGACCATAGAGAGAGAGAGAGAGAGAGAGAGAGAGAGAGGGGGACTGTGGGACTATGTGCGTTCATGTGTTGTCATGATGTCATATTTAAATATAAATATTATATTGTTTCTTTTACCACTTGACCTGGTTTTGAAGGATAAGTACTGTACTTTGCTCTCATTGCTTGACCTTGGAAATTATTCGGATCCCACAAGCAGACAGAGAAAAAGACAGAAAAAGTGTTAGTGGGAAATGCCAGTCGGTTTATACAGACTCTTAATGGAGTGCTCAGAACATCACAAACCTTCACTGTCACGGTTTGTCCATCCCTGACTATTCATAGAGCAGTAGATTTTACAGTTGATGTTTGAAATTATCTTATATTTCTTTACATATTAAATCATATTCAATTTCCATGTTTAATAAATGGAAATGTGAAATGATTTTCAGCCTTAATATGGCTAATTCAGTCATAACAACGCTCAGAGTAAATGATTTTGGGGATGTAATGTACATAAGCTAGATTTTGGTGAATGAGATCTGATTGCTACTTCTGCCAAAGAAATATAAGAATTTATGCAGCTTGGCCATGATGACAATCAAATGGACAGGCTGCCTCAAGAAATAGTAGAAACCCTGTAGTAGATCTCTACAGGTGGCACTGGGGAGGAGGAGGGACAGACAGAAGTTTTTATTATTGAATGGCATGGCAAAGCAAGCTTATGGTATGGATATACGGTTACATGAACTAGGAAGTACTTCTGATTGACTACCGCAGCAACATGGGAAGAACCAGTCAGTGCCCGGTTAAAGTTTCATGACAGAACTATGTAGAAAATGTTTTTTGAACAGCAAATTGGTATATACTGTATGAATGATTTCTGAAGAATCATGTGATACAGAAAATGGCTGCTGAAAATTCAGCTTTTGCAATCAGGAATTTAACAGAAAACAATTAAAAAATTTTTACTGAATTTTGTACTGTATTTTTGATTGCATTTTGGGATTTCAACTTTTGGGTCACAGGAGGGGATGCTCCCATCAAATTACTGAGGCTAAGCATCAGCATTCACAAACCACTGTCCACTGTTATTTTTAATAGACAACAATGCAAGGAGCTCGTAATCATGACTTCATAAATGGGAAATAAGAAGTTTCCGATAGCACGTGAAGACAACAGAGAAGCGCTCTCGCTCAACACAGTGGAGTGCATTGTTTTGTTAACTTTGTGGTTTATTATTTTGAGTCATATGGGATGCGGTAACACACGTCCCTCTCACAATATGTTGCTTTACACATCTATCACTTTTGCCGCTCAGACATATTCATGCAATCATGCAGCACGTATCAGAAGATCTGCACTCTGGCGCAGCTAATGCTCACACGCACTGATCTACACTATATATAGATCTATAACTGAACCGCGCTCTGGTCCACCTCTTCCAACCGAACCAGTGACTGCTAAACAGAGCGATCACACTAGTCAAACGAACCAGGATTTGGGGGTTAAGATTGTCTAGTGTGAGCACACCCTAATTATTTTCCCGTATCCCACACACACAATCGTGCAGGTCTCTAATAGGAAGGTGCCTGTTATAATGTTATAATCAAGGCTCTGGACTCTGAGCATTAGTCTACTTGTTTTTCTATAACAAACTATAAAATCATTTCTGTAAAAACGTTAATGTCCTGGCAGTGACAGATAGCTTGTTTTTCATTTAATTTAATTACATTAATGTTATAAGGTAAGATTTACAAGAAATATTTTACAGCTACTATGTAAAAAGAATACTGCTGTAAAAATGCACCTTATGTAGGTGTTTAACCTAATGTTATGCTAACCAAATGTTATAGCACTTTTGTTCATATAGCAGTACTTTTAAATGAAAAAAGTGCTCAATACACTACTTTTAAATGCATTATGAGTTTTGTGCATAACAATGCAATTAATTGTGATTAATCGCAGACAATTATGCGATTAATCACAATTAAAACTATTATTTGTTGCCCAGCACTAATATATATATATATAAATATAAACATTATCCCTATACACTAAACTTTGTTGCAAATCACATCCTTTATAGTTTGTGCTGCACCTGCAGAAAATACAAAAATATTTAGGGTTTTCTAAAGCTTACTTGCAGAGTTACAATGTCTCATTTTGTTTAATTAACATCCAAAAACACAATTTTTCTATTGCAGAGAGAGAATGCATCCTGCTTCTATTCATAAAGTGAGAAAGCGTCTCCTCTTTGTCCACTCTGAAGTGTCTGGCGATCAGAATAAGGGTTTCAGTGCTCTTTAGAGGCACTGTAATGGGCAGATGACTCTAATAATAATGGCCCGCACACAGCAATGTTATACAGTGTCTCCTCTGTCACCTGGGAGGTAGATGCACAGACAGGTGCCCTAGATTAGATAAAGCTCTGAGTGTGTGTGTGTGTGTGTGTGTGTGTGTGTGTGTGTGTGTGTGTGTGTGTGTGTGTGTGTGTGTGTGTGTGTGTGTGTGTGTGTGTGTGTGTGCGTTTGTCCTCCCAGTCTTAAACAAATCCATTGTGCTGGGTAATATGGAGGCTGCTGTTTCTGGCTCGCAGCGATGGGAGACGATGACCTTTTACTGTCAGTGTACTGTGTGACAAACGAGCAGCGTGGCACAAGCGTGTTTTCCAGGAGTGTGCGAGAGTTCAGCAGCTGGTCAGGGAGGCAGAGCACCCTGAACACCACTCCCAGCCTTTAACTAACAGATAATGGCTGCAGTAATGTGAGGAGACATCGAGGGTTAAATATACCCATCCTGGAGGGGGGGTGTGTTTGGATCGGCGTGGGGCAAGAAGTGGATCAAATTACAGTGTGATGAGATCAGATGTATGTGTCGGACTGTATATGAGTGAGCAGTCAGTCATGAGTAGACCATGATTTAATCCAGATTATGACACTTGGAGACAAATGACATCATTTATCTCTGCAGTCTTTGTGTGCGCATGCATATGTTTCAAAGACTCTGCACATAAGTGTGTCTGTGTACACTGTAACTCAGGGAGGGGTCACTTTTAAAAATTTCTGTAAGTAATATTCATCTCACGCAACTCAAATTCGTTTTGCAACCCTAGAACAATTCAGGAACAATAACCACTTCTTAAACAAAAATGTACAAAAGTTCATATTTACAATAATAGCTGCAAGTTATACAAGTAATGGACATGTTATCCAGTTTGATTCTACAAGACCAATGTAGTAAAACTTGATCTATGTTAGTCATTTTATGTTTTTATCAGCAATAATCAGAACAACATTGTTTGATAGCCTACTACAATAACAGAAAAACAGCTGTTTGTATTATTATTATTATTATACATTTTTTAGCAACCCTGGAATAGTTTGCCAACATCAACCACTTTTTAAACAAACGGTCTCTTTTGCGTTAATCTCTTCTATTGGGAGACACATCACAAGAAGAATATATCTAATAATAATAATGAATTATGAAAAATAAGAAAACATGATGCCCCTCAAGTGAACAAAGCTTCAGTTTGGTGGCAAATTCAAGCTCTGACAACATTTAGCAATGCCTTTTATCCAAAGCAACTTATTTTGCATTCAAGAAATACATTTTATTTAGTTTAGCTAATGCATTACCTGGGTACCCATGACCTTGACATTGTTAGTGCCTTGCTTGACTGTTTGATCTACAGTAGTAGAACTACTAACAAATACCATTAAACAAGCTGTTTTTAAAGGGTTAGTTCATCGAAAAATGAAAATGATGTCATTAATAACTCACCCTCATGTCGTTCCAAACCTGTAAGACCTCCGTTTATCTTCTGAACACAGTTTAAGATATTTTAGATTTAGTCCGAGAGCTCACAGTCCCTCCATTGAAGCTGTGTGTACGGTATACTGTCCATGTCCAGAAAGGTAAGAAAAACATCATCAATGTAGTCCATGTGACATCAGAGGGTCAGTTAGAATTTTTTGAAGCATCGGAAAAAAATTTTGGTCCAAAAATAGCAAAAACTATGACTTTATTCAGCATTGTCTTCTCTTCCGTGTCTGTTGTAAGACAGTTCAAAACAAAGCAGTTTGTGATATCCGGTTCGTGAACGAATCATTCGATGTAACCGGATCTTTTTGAACCAGTTCACCAAATCGAGCTGAATCGTTTTAAACGGTTCACGTCTCCAATACGCATTAATCCACAAACGACTTAAGCTGTTAACTTTTTTAATGTGTCTGACACTCTGAGTTCAAACAAACCAATATCCCGGAGTAATTCATTTACTCAAACAGTACACTGACTGAACTGCTGTGAAGAGAGAACTTAAGATGTACACTGTCGAGCCAGATAACGAACAAAAGACTGACTCGGTCACGATTGTCATTAATGGCATAATTTTCATTTTTCGATGAACTAACCCTTTAAGCTGTTTTACAATATACTCACATTTTATGCAGTATAGTTCCTATTATATGAAGGTATTTTTGAGTCAAAATGACTGAACACCTGTGACAGTGCGATTTGTAGTTGTAGAGAAAAGCCACACATGTGTATCAGTAAATTTGAAGTCACAGAGAGAAATGTTTTAAGAGTTGCAAACCTGTAGACCTTTTTTTCTCTCCCACAAACACAACACAACAGTTACACCTTCTCAAATTCTTCATTGCAGGTGCACAAATCCTATTCTACAAATCACAAATTAAGAAACTCGTACGCTCAAATTTTTTATACAATTGCTGCAGTGAATATGGTGCAAAACGCATTTACACACCAGCATCAAGAAATGTGAAGTCGCGGAGGAATTTTGCACATCCGCAAATCAGTAGGTGAATTCATTCAATGAGAGTTGCACACTTGTATAATATTTTCTCAGAAATCTCTTGTATATTTTTCTAAAACAAACACAAAGTACATAACTACAGCTGCTTGAATCTGCTGCGATGAATCTCAAACACTGTTTTTCGCTTTCAAGTGACGAGTTTGCACTCTCTCTTTTGCACCGAGATATTTGGTTCAAAAGTGAGTTGTGCATCTGTAGAGGTAGTGGGTGGGACTGTTTAGAGATTAGAGAATTTCAGCCAATCACAAGAGCTACTTTGGGTCGTTGCTGAGTAGGTGGAGGCTGCAGACCTGGAGCCGTAGATATACGCCCCAAGCAGTTTTACGCCCCTGTTGTTCCTCATGCTTCGAGTAGGGGGAGGCTGCAGACCTGTGACCTACTGTAAAATGTATTATTTATATTTATTTATAAACTGTTTTTATATAGGAGACAGACAAATTTATATTAAGTTATATTTAGATATTAACCATATGTAGGCCATTAGACATACAGTACTGTGTAATCATATGGATCCTAAATGAAATATTTGCTGTACAATTTACAATTGGTCGTCATACAGCTACAAAACATGTCCCACATAACATTTTATGAAGACAAACACAATTTAACCCTTTTCTAAAATTCCAAGGGTCATTTAAAAGAAAGAGACAATATTGTTGTGGAATAAATTCTTTTTTTACACCATGACTTGGTTATTTCTTAACAGCATGACTCCTGTAGATGACTCCTATGGCTTCCCACTCTTCTTTAATTGTTTTTTTTTATCCTGCTGTCAAAGTGCTCCCACTCACTGATAAAAATAAAAAAAAACAAAAGTTGCATAGT
This sequence comes from Carassius carassius, assembly GCF_963082965.1. Taxonomy (NCBI): domain Eukaryota; kingdom Metazoa; phylum Chordata; class Actinopteri; order Cypriniformes; family Cyprinidae; genus Carassius; species Carassius carassius. The sequence continues at coordinate 3,005,847 of NC_081773.1, forward strand.
GGTAGAAACAATGGTTGTTTATAAATAATGGCAGGATGTCATGTTTCAACATTTTTTCCTTTACAGGACTCTTACAGTACCTTGCGTCAATGACAGGTCCTCACAGGAATTTCTCCTCAGCCTCCAAGATGGACACATGTTTCACAACAGCAAAAGCACCGAAGATGGACTACCAGAGAAAGATTTATCACAGCCCAAATAAGCCAAGGATCATTTTGCATTTTTAGTTATTGACCCATCTTTTGAATTGATATCGCATCAATCGTTTATAAATAATAAATGTTACATCATTACAATACAATCAACAACAATAACTTTAGCAGATTATTCAACATACCTCAATTCGTATCGCTTCTAGAAGGTCTGCTGCTATCATACATATAGATATAGTCTGCTGTTCTGATATATGACTATGCTCATATACTAATATACAGCCTCCCCTACTGGACGCATGAGGAACAACAGGGGCGTAAAACTGCTTGGGGCGTATATCTACCTATCTACCAAAATAGCTCTTGTGATTGGCTGAAATTCTCTAATCTCTAAACAGTCCTGCCCACTACCTCTACAGATGCACAACTCACTTTTGAACCAAATATCTCGGTGCAAAAGGGAGAGCGCGAAACTCGTCACTTGAAAGCGAAAAACAGTGTTTGAGATTCATCATAGCAGGTTCAAGCAGCTGTAGTTATGTACTTTGTGTTTGTGTTAGAAAAATATACAAGAGATTTCTGAGAAAATATTCTACAAGTGTGCAACTCTCATTGAATGAATTCACCTACTGATTTGCGGATGTGCAAAATTTCTCCACGACTTCACATTTCTTGATGCTGGTGTGTAAATGCGTTTTGCACCATATTCACTGCAGCAATTGTATAAAAAATTTGAGCGTACGAGTTTCTTAATTTGTGATTTGTAGAATAGGATTTGTGCACCTGCAATGAAGAATTTGAGAAGGTGTAACTGTTGTGTTGTGTTTGTGGGAGAGAAAAATAAGTCTACAGGTTTGCAACTCTTAAAACATTTCTCTCTGTGACTTCAAATTTACTGATACACATGTGTGGCTTTTCTCTACAACTACAAATCGCACAGTCACAGGTGTTCAGTCATTTTGACTCAAAAATACCTTCATACCTATTACTCTGTTCATTCATAAAGGTTCCGTGAAGAACCTTTAAAATCAATGCAGCCATGCATCCCTGCAATTTCAATTTCATAAAACTTATTTGTATTAAAAAAATAAATAAATTAAAAAAAAGGATTCCTTAGACTATTAAAATATTCTCCACACTGAAAGGTTCTTTATGGAACCCATATTGATTTTTCTATGGCAGGGATCTCCAAACCTGTTCCTTGAGACGGGAACAATGTGCCCACGCTGCCAGACTTCCAAATCCCTGCCTAGTGTGAATCCGAAGAGCACAGCTAAGGCGAGAGAACAGAAGAGCCCGGAGTGGCTCGCATGTCAAGGTCATAAAATCTGACAAATGTAGAGGGCGCGGACCACCCCGCAGCGTTGCAGATGTCCAAGAGGGACACACCTGCTGAGAAGGCCTTAGAGGCCGCCATACCCCGAGTAGAGAGAGCCTTGGCTCCCAATTGAAGGGGAAGACCAGAGGACTCATAGGAGACGTTGATAGCTTTTTAGGAGGACCGTGGCAAACAAGTAATTGGTCGGATTTTCTCCACAGGGCAGCTCTGTGGACGTATGCGTCCAGTGCTCGCACTGGACACATACAATTTAGCTTCTCCTGATCTGGCTCCCGAAAGGGAGGAGGACAGAAGGCCTGCAGTACGATAGGTTGTGGTGTAACAGAGGGAACCTTCGGAACATAACCCGCTCAAGGGTATGAGAATGCTTTGGCCATACCAGGGGCAAAGTCTAGATAAGTAGGGGCCACCGAAAGGGCCTGAAGATCTCCAACTCTCTTTAGTGAGGTGATTGCCAGTAACAGGGCAGTTTTAAGTGTCATATGTCTATCTGAGATATCTTGTATTGGCTCAAATGAAGCTTTACAAAGAGCCTCTAAAACCACAACCAAATCCCAGGGGGGGACACAGGATCGTACTGGAGGTCTCAGCCTCAGCGCACCGCGGAGGAAACGTATAACTAGGCGGTGTCTACCCACTGACTGATCATTGAAAGGGACATGGTAAGCAGCTATGGCCGCCACGTACACCTTTAAGGTGGAGTGGGTTAACCCCGCAGAGAGCCTAGCTTGTAGAAACTCCAGAACTGTACCAACTGGGCAGTTAACGGGGTAAGCTGGTGGTCTCTGCACCATGAAGTGAAGAGTTTCCACTTCAGGGCGTACAGTTTCCTCGTAGAGGGAGCTCTGGATTGGAGGAGGGTCTCAACAACCTCAGTTGAGAGACCGGATTCTATGAGCTGTGCCCCCTCAGGGGCCACACCCACAGTTTCCACAGCTCCGGGCGAGGGTGAATTATCGTGCCCTGCGCCTGTGAGAGTAGGTCTGTCCTGATCGGTATCTCCCAAGGAGAGCCATCTAGGAGCGAGACTAGATCTGCGAACCATACTTGGCCCCGCCAGAACGGGACTACTAATAACAGACGGACCCCATCCCGGCGTACTCTCGCCAGAACCCCCGGGAGCAAAGCGATAGGGGGAAATGCGTACAGACAAAGCCTCGGTCAGGTCTGTACCATAGCATCCAGTCCCAGAAGAGATGGATGAACTAGAGAGAACCAGAGGGGACATTGTGATGTCTCCTGAGTCGCAAAGAGGTCCGTTACACGACGACAAGGAGCTCTCAGCACTGGGCCCTGATTCAAGAACCAAGGTTTCTTCCACATGTCTAAGGCACGAAGGCATCGCCGCGTGACCTTGATAACTTGAAGTGGATTTCCCCTCGGGGAAAAGCCCTTGGACTTGAGCCACCACTGTAGGGGTCTCATGTACAGCAGGCCAAAAGGTATCACGTTGGACGCAGCTGCCATCAGACCTAACAATCTCTGAAATTGTTTGACAGTGAGTGATTGGCCCTCTTTGACTCTCTCGACTGATGTGAGGATCGACTCGATCCGAGCAGGAGACAGACGTGCCTGCATCATGGTCGAATTCCACACTACACCTAGATAGGTGGTTCTCTGAACTGGAGAAAGTACACTCTTCTTGGCGTTTAGTCTCAAACCCAGCTCCCCCATATGTGCGAGAACGACATCTCGATGTCGAACCGCCATCTGCTCTGATTGAGCTAGAATCAACCAATCGTCTATATAATTTAGAATGCGGATGCCCTGCATATGGAGGGATACCAGAGCCGCATCTACACATTTCTTGAACGTGCGGGGTGAGTGTGCGAGGCCAAAGGGAAGTACTTGATATTGATAAGCTTTGCCCCCGAAAGCAAACCTCAGAAACTTCCTGTGTTGTGGAAGGATGGATATGTGGAAGTATGCGTCTTTGAGATCTATCATGACAAACCAGTCCTCAGATCTGATTTGAGCTACAACCTGCTTGACAGTGAGCATTTTGAACTTCAGTGGCATAACTGAGCGGTTCAGGTGACGTAAGTCTAGGATCGGACGCAACCCCCCATCCTTCTTTGGAACTATGAAATACCGGCTGTAAAACCTGGATTCCCTGTCTAGAGGAGGGACCACCTCGATGGCCTCCTTCCTTAATAGGGTATTCACTTCTTATTCCATAAACAGAGCCTGCCTGGGGCCGACCACTGTCGGTGTAACCCCGTTGAATTTCGGCGGTGGATGACCGAACTGAATGCAGTAGCCTTTTTCTATTGTACACAGGACCCACTGAGATACATTTGGCAGTAATTTCCACGCTGCTAAATAATCGACTAAGGGAATCAGTCTCTCGAGACTGACCTCTAGTGTAAGAGGCCCCCGAAGGTGCGGCGAGCATACAAGCTCCGCTACGCTCGCAGGCGGAAATAACTGGGAGCAGCGCTCGCTGGAGGCCGCTGCGCCCTGAAACTCAGGCAGGGTTGGCAGGCCGACCTCCTGAGGGCACTGAGGTGAGGCGGGCACCATATAATGACCGCTCTACCCCAGTAGGGGCTACCCTCAGGACCCCTGAGCCACTGGCATCAGGATCTTTTTGTCGAGGACTTCCGGGCCTCGATAACAGTTCTTAAATCAGGCTTAGCTTTGGAAGTCCCCGACTCAGAGCGTCGCTGAGGCCCTCGGTCCCGTGGGGGAGCACGAGCGGCAACACTCTGTCTTTGCGCTTCCCTGTATGAGGAGCCGGTATGTGGCATGGCCATCTCCCGCCCAGATACACCATGAGAGCGGCAAGGGAGAAAATTCTGGAACCCCGCCGCCTGTTTTCGTGCCTCCTGGAACCTGTCGATGACAGTATTGACTGTGTCGCCAAACAGGCCAGAAGGCTGAAGCGGGGCGTCCAGGAGGCAGACCCTGTCTCTTTCTTTGATTTCTGACAGGGTCAGCCATAAATGCCTCTCCGCGGCCACTAAGGCTGCCATAGACCGCCCAATTGCGCGAGCGGTCTCTTTAGTGGCGCGGAGGGAGAGATCAGCGGTCTTTCTAAGCTCTTCAATATCTTCAGACTTGATACCCTCTCCCTCATCGATATCTCCCAGCAGGTCGGCCTGATAAGCTTGTAGGACCGCCATGGTGTGAAGGCAGGCCCCAGCCTGACCTGCTGCCACATAACCTTTGCCCACCAGCGATGATGTAACTCTAAGAGGCTTGGTGGGCAACGTCGGAGCCTTTAGAGACGATGCCGATCCGGGCGACAGATAGCCCGCGAGTGTCTGTTCAACCCGTGGCATTGCTCTATAACCCCGCTCTCCCAGCCCCATCACGTTGCCATAATATAGTGAATCGGGGCCAAAGAGGCAGGTCGAATATGGATGATTCCATGATCTTGATATCTCGTCGTGGAGATCGGGAAAATATGGTAGGCTCCGATGTGGAGGTGGTTGCCTCGGCTTCTCTGTTTTTTTTTTTGCTTCTCTGTGGCTCAGAATGTTTCTCAGCAGGCCATTCGATTTTTTATTTATCTACTGCACGTGTAACCACCTCCAAAAGCTCCTCATACTGGGGCGACAGGGGTGGCGAATCCCCAGCAACAGTCTCCACATCGACCTCCACGGAGGAAGAGAGTGATCCCTCACCCTGGGGGGAAGAAACCGACGAGCGTGCTTCCGAACCCAGGGTTTGGGCGCCGGATCTGGCAGATGAGGAAGGAGATAAGGACTGGCCCGTCTCCATTCCCTCTGACAGATCCACCTGCGAACCCCACGAGTGCAGCAGCCGATCTGCCTCGGCAGAAGCGGGGCCAGCACCGCGGGGAACGCTGGTGAAGGCTCCCTCCTCGAAGAGAGCCCTCCGGGATCGAAGCGTCCGCATTGGCAATCGTTCACAATGCGGACAGTCGGCCCCCTTGAGAGCCGACTCAGCGTGCTTCGACGCATAAATTTTATCCAGCAAGATTTTTTATTTGGCATATTTAAATCATCACAAATCACATCATAAAAACATGCACATGGTCATGTGCAACGGCGTTCATATCAAGTACTGAAGATAATGATGATTTAATTATTTCAGTATTTCAAAGTTGAAGTTATCCCTTTAAATGAAGAAATGTTACTGGACATACACATCTGTCTAAAGTCTGTTTCAGTTCTTGTGAGGACTGGAGCAAACAAACTATTTCCCTACAGCAACACTTCAGTCCAGTGCACTAGAAAGGGTTTATTGGTGCCAAACTGCGTGATGTTTACCGGGTAGAGAGTGCAAACAGTTTGAACCATGGACTTTCGTATTAAATCATATTAAACACATTAGGCGAACCTCTGGTCTCCCAGTGAGAGTTCATTTAGCGCAGTGTTGACTGAGGAGGATAGTGTAATCTGAAATCACAAACTTCACTGTGAATACAGCGCTCCATACATCCTAGGCTGAAGAAGAGAGATAAGCACAAATACCCTTAAGAGCACAAATACACTCACTTTCTCCCTGGCAAATATTGACAGTCATTTGCCTTCAGTTAAACCTACTTTACAGCTGACACAAACCATTTGAGGTTGTGCTAGGCAATTATTTATCTACAGCTATATAGGCTACAGATGGTTTATATAGTATAAAGATTTCGAATTAGAGGACTGTGGGTGATCCTTTAACATTAGATGTATCCACCAGTAGACATCGAATCCCCTGTGGTGTATGCCAGGAAACCAAACGTTTTCTAAACAGTTCTTTTTCTAGTCGAATTTATTCATAAATGGATTATAATATCAAGAGAACATTTGAGGTAAAAGTGAGAGGCACGTGATTGATAAATAATACTGCTTTTGATAGATAAAGTCAATCAAATGTAATTAACAACAAATATGTTTGAAACGCCATGGCTGAATCGAACCGATTCTTTTAAACGAACACTATGAGCGAATCGATTCTCTAAAAACAGGAGCCCTGTGCTAATAATGTGTTCGGTTCCCAGGCACTGTGAACTCACACATGAGGACAGACTCCCCCAACTGGACAAAAGAGGCACTGCAGCACACTTTCTACCAACACACACACACAGACGGTCTGAGAAAGTCTGAGAAACTGACCTTCTGATGTAAGGAAAGGCAAGAGCATGCCAGTCTGTGTATGTGAGAGCAATTATGTCTAGTGTGTGTGCTGATAGTGAAGGAATGTGAACAATGTAATGTCAATGATGTAAAACAGAAGAGCTGGAGAACTCATCTCCGATGGCAATAAAGATAAGAGAGGTGGAGACAGAGAGAGGCTTCCCCTGTTCACTATTTATAGCCAATATCTAATAGGTTCTGATGTTGCTTCTGGATTGGTTCTGACATTAGCTGAATATTTACATGTTAATTGCTCATTTTATTGCGCGATTTTTTGTTTATTTGTATTACTGTTACACTACTTTTATTCTACCTATTATGACCTGCTTAAATCAGATTCACCATTTATTTTCCTGTAAACAAAGCAGACTAGCAGAATTCAATTAAAATGTGAGAGAAATTGAATTGAAGCCTGAATCTCTGTTGTTGTATTTTTGTCTCATAATTAAACGTACACACGTTTGCTTTTAATCATTAGCAGACACACACACACACAAATACATTTAGTCTCACACACATACACACGTGCCAGAGATGAATCTCTTCATCAAAGGCAAAATAAACGGAGGTGTGTGATGTGAGAGAGAAGAGAGCGTGAGACGGGCATTAGTATGTTTGTGTGAATATGATTGCATGTGTGCCCGAGAGAAAAAGGAAGTGCAGCCCTTTGGCAGGGAGAGCAACAGGAAGTGACCATCTATCATCGCTCTGACCCTCTGATCTCCAACTAAAGAGAGATTTCATCATTACTCACACACACATGGACAATAACTGACCCATAAGGTAAAACGCCGGCTCTGGGCTGAATTATTAACACACACACAAACTCTCTCTCTTTCTAAGGAGACAGCTTGAGTCATGTACCATTTCCTTTATTAAGTGTAAAATGTTCCAACAACAATGAATCTTGCTGTTGAGTTTGAGTAGTGCTTCTCTCTCTCTCTCTGCTTGCACAGATTTATCGTGGATGTGAGACACTGTAGTAGATGTTGGTGAGAGTGTGTTTGAGAGATGATCACTGTCAGATCCCGCTCAGGTCCTGAGATCTGTGGTAGGTGATGCTTCTGCATGCTTCATGAGTATCGATCGGTATTGTTAGCAGCAATAAAGCAGCCATATGTCTTAATAACAGATACATATGCTGAACCAGGATGCGCACACAGAAAGAGAGAGCTTTAGAAATGTACAGAGGAAGGCATTTTAATGAGAAGGAAACGACTCAAGCCTTGAAAATGAATGAAGAATTACAGCAGCTCCAAAAAAAGTCACATTTAGAGTTAGATTTTAAAGCTGGAGTCTTCACTAATTTTTAAACAAATTCTCTTCAATTTTCCACTTCAAACAGCAGCTGTGGTTGCTGAAACTTTACCATAAGAAAAAAAAATTATAAAACAGTAGCAAAACTTCAAGTTTTACAGACTAAAATTACATTTACAGTAATAAATAAATAATAATAATAAAATTACTAAACTCTATTTTCGACCCTAATGCTGACAACCACCATATAAACACTGGTGGTAATAAAAAGGTCACATGATGAGGTAAAAACTACGGTAACACTATTGCTTATTAGCGTGCATATCACTGGCATATTGGCTGTTTATTAGTCCTTATAAAGCACATTTTAATTACTTATTTTGCATGACCATATTGTAGATCCGTTAACCCTGTCCCATACTTAGCAATTACTAACCAACCATTAGCACCAGCGAGATATCAAGCAGCAAATTAGATGAACTTACACAACTTACAGTACTGTTGACCAGTTCAGTTTTTTACTGTAATATTTTAATACTGTAATACTGTAATACTCCAGCCCTAATCTTCAGTGGGGCATGAGCAGATCGTATAAAAATCCAGTGACATCTACAGGTGTATTTCATCATATCAGCTAACCTGTTTCAATGAGTATTGACAACCAAATACATTTTGTCCTAATATTAAACACTATATGTATTGTTTAAACATTTTAAAATCCAGCAAACTTCTTCTTTTGAAACACCTTTGATATTTTGTCATGTACTGTAATGCAACAAAATTCATACATTTTCCAAGATGGCTTAACGTCGATAATTACTTTTTGGGGTCACTGTGTTCTGATTGAGCGATTTATTCCTGTTCATGTGTCTTGTTTAAATTGTTCATGTGACTAACGCAGGCAGGGAGATGGGTAAATCTATACTGTATTTGACTGTAGACAGAAGTACTGATAGCATGTAAACTGTTGGAGTATGTTTAGAAGTTCAAGCTGAAGGACACTGCAGTGGACCTGGATGTGTTTAGATGAATGTGTGTTTCTCTTACTGACACAACATCACTTAATATCGTTGTCTGCTGTTGTTGCACTCGCACAACCTCATCTCGGTTTTCTAGGGAAACTGAAAATGGATGTGGATAAGAGCTTAGGAAGGAATTTGGTCAGAGTTTATCTGCGACTCAGTAAATCTGAAACTCCAAATAAGACACATGAGAGACAATTTGAGGAGCAGAAGATGCAGAAATCTCTCCATAATCTATCTGCTGCCAACGAGAAACAACTGCGATATTAAAGGCATCTCGTTTGAGATTGTTCTTTGCTGTAGGTGACAAATGGTGGGGGTCTGGGGTTGGGGGATTTGGACCAGGCTTGGTGGCCACCTGCAGAGCAGCCTGAACTGTAATGAAAGAGCACAGCCCTGCTGGGGACAGACGGACGGGGTGCGATTGATTGTTCTGGAAACTGATGAGGGTTCAGGCACAATTAAATTGTAGGAGCTGTGTATGGGTGTGTGTTACATGCCTGCTTGTTAATTGATGGTAAAATCATAACTACAGTGTATTAACTATAGGGTTCAGCACGGGGTTAAGGTGGCCTGAAAAACAGACACTCTTATTAGATTGCAATGGGGGCAAAACAGGGTGAGATTCAGAATAGATGCATTTATTACAGGATCTGCTGTTTACAAAATGTAGTCCAAATCTTAAGAGCCTTGTTGACAATTACAAGGCAGCAGTATAATCCCATTAATGGCTGACCACGACGAGTGCTGGTGGTTAAAAGCAAGAGGGTTTCAGCAATGGTTCCTTTACAAGGGAATACAATTTCAGTCTTTCCACTTCAAAATGTCACTTTTAATTCATAGTGTTGATTGCTGTTTCTTTGTTTTTACTAGTAATTTTTAAGCTATTTTTTTCCAAACAGAAATATATATGTGTGTGTGTGTGTGTGTGTGTGTGTGTGTGTGTGTGTGTGTGTGTGTGTGTGTGACCCTGGAGCACAAAACCAGTCATAAGTAGCACAGGTTTATTTGTATTAATAGCAAAAATACACTGTATGGGTCAAAATGACTGATTATTCTTTAATGCCAAAAATCATTAGAATATTGAGTGTAGATCATGTGCCATGACTAATTTTTGATTAGTAATATGCATTGCATTAGACAACTTTAAAGACGATTTTCTCAATATAGCCAGCGTATCAAGTAAGTATAAATATAGATTAATTTTACAGTGTCTCATTATTCATGCTTTTTATTATTATTAAATTATTTTATTTGATACAAATAAATACTATTTTCAGCAATAATGCATGTAACTGATTTAAAAGTGACAGTTTACATTGTTACAAAAGATTTATATTTCAAAATAAATGTTCTTCTTTTGAGCTGTATATAAATCAGATAATACTGAATTTATCATGTAAAATGGTTTCCACAGAAATATTAAGCAGCACACCTGATTACAACACTGATAAAAAGCATTGTTTCTTGAGCAAATCAACATATTATTATGATTTCTGAAGATCATGTGACTGAAGACTGGAGAAATGATGCTGAAAATACAACTTTGATCACAGGAATAAATTACATTTTAAATTATATTCAAATAGAAAACAGTATAATTTTTTAGTTTTTCCTTTACTAGATCAAATAAAAGCATCTTTGGTATCCTGCTCACATAGACAAGCTCTTGTGTTAGTATGTGTGCACAAGTTTATGTGTAAGTGGACAGTTTCTCTTTGCAGTAATGTTCAGGTTTCAGTACAGTGCAGTCAGGGTTTGTGAGACACACTCCTGAAATTACAGATCACAACAATGGCATAACCCTGAAAACGAACAAATCAAGGGAGCTTTCCATCGCCAACCCAAGCTTTCCATACAACCCAAGTGAGGAGCACTGTGTTCTGCAGTCACAGTCATTCAAAATGATTGTCTGTGGTAAATGACAGCATGCAGTGCATTAAATTTAAAATGAACTGGAATATCCATTAGTTATTATCAGTATGCATTTTAGCAGGCTTTTTTTTTGGCCAAAAACTACTGTACTGTATTGCATTACACATAAAGGGATAGTTCACCAAATAAATAAGTCAATAAAATCTTAATTTATTTTTATTTTTTATTATTTAACACACACAACTAAAGTTCCAAATGGAATTTACAGTTCAGCTCATGGACATCCAGTTTACTTAGAAGTTTCTCATTGACTTTTGTTAATCTTTGAAACACAAATGAAGATAATTTTAATGAAACCTGAGGGCTTTCTTCCCCTCCATTAAAAGTCCAGGTATCCAACACTTAGAAGCTCCAAAATGGTCATAAAGGCATCATTAAACAAATTCATATGAACAGACTTGTGAAGAGACACGATCACTTTATTCGATGAACCGATTGAATTTAGGCCTTTATTATTTTAATGGTTACCTGGACTTTCAGTTAAGGGACATACATACAAAAGATCTTCATTTGTGTTCCTAAGATTAACCAAAGCCATATGAGTTTGGAATGACGTGAGTGTGACTAATTGATGAAAGAATGATCATTTTGGGGTGAACCTACCCTTTTATCATTTTAAGTAACTTTATCCATTTATATATTTTTCTCCACATTGACAGTAGTTGACCTGAAAGACTCAAGAACAGCGAAGAAACCACAATAGTGCCCCTCGCAGCAACACTGAGAACAGTTCTAGTGGTTCTACAAGCATTTGTGCTCATGTCTTTGCACAGAGTAGAGGTCTGGAGAGACTGTGTGAGATGTGCAAGGTTTTCTCTCTATCCTTCGCCGCATCACCTCTGAACCTTCAACACTCCAGATAGAGCAGCTGCCCTTCTGCCCTCTCAGAGATAAGCACCAGAGAAGAAGAGCACAGCGCTCGCTCACATCAGCTGTCTGTAGCTGAGATCAAACACTGGACTCATGCTTTACGCTATCCACTCTCTGAGAGTTACCATACACCTACAGACACTCGCATGTGCATGCGCCAGAGGAATTTAACTTGACACTGCACTGTACCACTACACAAGCATGCACAAGCTATATATATATATATATAAGTGCAGTCAAATGATTAATTGCAATTAATCGCATACAAAATAAGTTTTTGTTTGCATATGTGTGTGTACTGTTTATATTTATTATGTATATATAAATACACACACACATATTTTGAAAATATTTACATGTAGTAACATGTCTATATTTATATTCATAAATATATACTAATCAAAATATATATATTTTTTATAGTTCTAATGCTCACCAAGGTTGCATTTATTTGATCAAAATACAGTACTGTATAACTGTAAATTATTATTGCAATTTAATATATTATATATATAAAATTAATTAATGTAATTTATTCCTGTGATGATAAAGCTCAATTTTCTAATATGAGAATATTTTTGTGGAAACCATGATATATATTTTTTCATGATTCTTTGATAATTAAAAAAATGAAAAGAACAGTGAAAATATTTTAAACATATATTTTGTGTAACAATATCTTTACTGTGACTTTATCAATTTAAAGTGTCCTTTCTGAATTAAAATATTAATATTTTATGTTAAAGGTCCCGTTCTTCGTGATCCCATGTTTTAAACTTTAGTTAGTGTGTAATGTTGTTGTTAGAGTATAAATAATATCTGTAAAATTCTAAAGCTCAAAGTTCAATGCCAAGCGAGATATATTTTTAACAGAATTCGCCTACAACGAACGACCCGTTTGGACCACATCCCTCTAGTTCCTGCAGTAATGACGTCACTAAAACAGTTTTTTGACTAAGCTCCGCCCACATGAATACACAAAAAAGGGGGCGTGGTCTTGTTACGGAGTCCAATCACCTCTGTTTAGGCTTCCCAGGGACGCTGTACTTGGAGATTAATGGTTACAATTTATGTTTAACTCGGTTCCCGAAAATTATGATCCACATGTAAAACTATGTGCAGCACATTTTGCTGAGGACAGCGAGCTTCCTCAATCTCAATCAGTTTAATGCTGGATTCGCACAAAGATTATTCCTGAAAGACGGAACAGTTCCCTCTTTCTCTGGAGAAGGCGTTGTTTATGGACCACAACCGGTAAGTGTATTTTATTATTTAAATTGGTGCGTTTAACAGTTTAACAGTAACTTATTACACAAAGGGCAACGCTGTTTAGCTTTGTCAAATGTGATTTTCATGCGCATTTCGTCAGTTAAAACGCTCCTGTGATTATAAGTACATCTCCAGCACATGCTCCTGCCCACTTGCTTCTCAAAACTAGTCCAAAACTAGCCCAATCGCGTTTCCAGGAGGGCAGCACGCGCTCAGCTGCTGTCGAATCACAACACAGGAACTGCTGGCACAATCACAACTCCTTACGTATTTCTGAAGGAGGGACTTTATAGAACAAGGAAGTCATCAGCCCGTTTTTATGACAGTGAAAACAGCGGTATACAGATAGGTGAATTGTGTGAAAAATACTAATTTTTTTTACACGCGGAACATGAACACATGTTATACTGCATACTGTAAACACAATCAAAGCTTCAGAAAAGCACGAAAAACGGGACCTTTAATATTAATGTTAGCCACTGTAAGTCGCTTTGGATAAAAGCGTCTGCTAAATGCATACATGAAAATGAAATGAAATATTCATATAATTTATATATAAAAAAACATATTCAATATTTAAGCATAACATATTTTTCTGAAATATATACATGCATGTCTGAGTATTTATATATACTTGATAAATATACACAGCACACATACATATATTATGTAAACAAAAACTTTTATTTAGGATGTGATTAATAAGGATTAATCATGATTAATCATTTGATAGCACTGATATATATAGGAAGAGGTATGTATATACAAACATACACCGCTGGACTTAATTTACACCATTGTAGCTCACTTGATCTAAAGATTACTTGATCATAACGTCATAATTCATGCATGTGATTTTAATTGTTTTGACAGTTTATTATTTTTATTTATAATATTTAAGTTTTTATAGGATTTAAAGACAGCACATGAATTGTTGGAGAAAACAGGAGAAAAAGAAAAGTTGCAAGCTGGATTTGAACCTGCATTGTTCATATGAGCTCTACAGCTCAGTGTCTTAGACCATGTGCTCAAGCTGCAAGGCCTCCAATGTTACAGTATTTTCACTAAAACATGTTCTTTCTTTAGTCACTGGATCTCATCAACAACTAAACCACGTTCCCACAGGAGACGTGCACTTTGACCATCTTACTATTTCTGTAACACTCGATTGATTCTGCTACGTACAGTAGAAGCACTGGATAACTTCACTGCGGTTTTATACTGAAGCAATGATATGCTAGAGGAATTGTGTTTGAATTTAGTTTTTGTTTGTGAAAATAGCCATGATGATATCAAGAGAAAAAAAATCACCAGGACATTTTACTGATCATTTTGTTTTTATATTTCTGTGGCGTCATGTTAATAAAATAATTAGAAGCATTGTATTTTTTAGGCATTTAAACCATTTTTGGCCATGACATCAAACCAAGCTTGTGGAGTTTCTGGTCACCAGCCAACCTATTTAAATCATATAACCTCTGCAATGCTAATATTATGTATAAACCAGCCAATGCAAAAGGAAATTTTAGATTTTCCCTGAAAATAAAGCAGATTCAGTATAATTCACCCCTGAGCTCAATATGGTAACAACTGCACATTTTTACTTTTGTGTATATTGGACAGAGTGACAGTTCTGGAGAGACTTTTTAGGCTATTTATGACTTATTTCTCAATTTTACAAAGCATACTTTAAAACCTACCTCTGCTGCCAACTTTACATTTTACAGTATGCACTTCTGAAATAGGGGTGGTGTTGGCACAGTGGATAAGTCACATGCCTTTGGTGTGAGTGACCCAGGTTCGAATCCACTGTGAGACACCAATATGTCCCTGAGCAAAGACACTTAACCCCTAGTTGGTCCAGAGGCGTGCGACCTCTGACATATATAGCAATTGTAAGTCGCTTTGGATAAAAGTGTCAGATAAATGTAAATGAAATGCACTCAGCTTATATCATACAAGTCTTTCTGGCAAATGAAAATGACTGATATATAAAATTGCAGTCTGTCTTTTCCATATTCTGCATGTACTATGATTTGTACTATATTTTATATTAATTGGATGAATGCCTTTCCAATCTAACAAAGCTAACAGAATGATAGCTATAAGTGTGTTAGGAAAAAGTAATTAACTAATAAGTGCGTTATTAAATGTAGTGTTATGAAATAATAGACTACTTTTTAACTCTCACATACTTCACAAGTGTTTGTTAACAGATTTACTCTGTAACACTCAAAGCATCACTAGAGCACACAGTATGTGTGTGGGTGTGGGTGTGTGTGTTTGTGTGTGTGTGTGTATGTGTGTGTGTGTGTGTGTGTGTGTGTGTGTGTGTGTGTGTGTGTGTGTGTGTGTGTGTGTGTGTGTGTGTGTAATCCAGAGTTCTGTAGCAACTGTCTGCTCTGTGATGTTGTTTGGTTGATTTTGACTCTGAATTTGTCTTCTCCTTTTGTTCTCAGCTGAATTCTGATCACAGTTTGAGGCCAGCATGACTCCTGAACTTTGACCTTTCAGATGACCTCTGCTCTGCTAAGCAAGTTCATGACAGGGTCAGAAAGTCCTCCCTTCCTAAAACACGCCGACACACACACACACACACACACACACACACACACACACACACACAATATTCCCATACGTTCTTGTCTCATCATTGGCTTCCAGCGCAGAAGGTATTGAATTAACATTCAACTGCACACTAAATATGGATAAATTATGGTGTGTGGAGTAAAACTGTTGAGCCAGTTTTAGCAGAGCTATAGACTTAATCCCAAGAATGAAATACTGATGACAAAGTTTGCAGAGTGTATGTTAAATGAACTCACAAAAACGCATTTTACATCACCAAAATAAATGTATAATAGAAAGGGGTGCCAGCAAACTCATTTAACAGTGGCTACTTGTAAAAGCACTGCAATAATATGACTAACAGCCTTATTCTCCATAAGACAGTTAACCTATTACATCGTTTACATATTTAATGACAGGATATGCCCCTGAACACCTTTGATATTTAACACATTTTTTGCCTAAAGTAATTATTTTACAGTTTAATAGTTTAACGAATTAAAATATAACGATTTTACAGTTTAAAAGCAGATTCTCTTTAACTCTTGGTTAAAGGAATAGTTCATTCAAAAATGAAAATTTGCTGGAAAATTATTCCTTGCAGCCATCCAAGCTGTTGAAGTTTGTGTTGTTCATGAGAACAGATTTAGAAAACTTTATCATTGCATGGATGCTCTGCAGTGAATGGGTGCCGTCAGAATGAGAGTCCAAACAGCTGAAAAAAACACCACAAGTAATCCACACGACTCCAGTCCATCAAATAATGTCTGAGGAAATGAAAAGCTGAGTTATCCTCATCTAAAGCAGGAGAGAATAAGTGAAAACAGTCCAAAACGGTTCAACAGAACACATATAAGGTTGTCAACTGGAAATGGGAAATTCTCATTTGTCATGTCTAATAGATTTCTTAGGTCAAAAGAATGAACAGCACAGTAATACATTACATGTCCACCACCCACTGAAGAGTTTAGCGTGAGTGTTAATGATCGCTGCTGTGTTAATTATATGGACAGGTTACAGTGTAGATCGGACACGTGACATGATCTCTTCACGAACACCTACCGCTGAACACCACACACTCAGACACGACAGGGCCGAGAGCTTTGGGGAGGGTCTCCAAAGATAATTAGCCTGTGTGTCCAGCACAGGACAGTGGGATGAGCGCAGTACAGAGGAGACGCTGACCCCTGCACTACAGCACGAGGATCTGATGACAGCCAGCTCAATGGACTACACACCGCCCCGTTAGCAGGGCATATTACGCTTTTTAAAAGACTCGATCATCCATGACAGTCAGGAGCTGATGACGGACATTACCCATACAGTCACTGTTCAGCTCAAATGGACACTAGTTTCAGATCAAATGGTTTCAGCTCAATACAGGAGTGAGGAAAAGAAAAGTCATTTAAAGGTACATTACACAAAAAGATGGGTTGCAAGTCAGCATCAAGGGATAAAAAACTGTGCTAAATGTAAATAATGAGATGCAACTAACCATGTAATGGTGTATAGTTATAGCTTGGATAGCAAAATTAATAGTAATTTAGCCATACAGTCTATGTGTTGTTTGTGTTTATTTTAATATTTCTGTTTGATTGTAGGGATCTGTTGTGATTTTATGATTCTGTGTTGCTTCGCCAGTTAATATCCAGTTTAATATCTGGGTCCTGAAGCAAAAGCGGTTGAGTGTACCTGCAGTGGATGTGTCACATTAGAGAAGACGTTGTGTGCGAGTGCATGCGACCCCGACCTGAACCCAAAGATGAAAAATTCCCTGAGCTGACGAGTGTGTGTGTGTGTGTGTGCGCGAGCAGGAAGATTGATGTGAGCAGTGAGACTCCTGAGTAACGATGTCAACAGCAATCTCAGCAGCGTACATTATAGCCATCACAACAAAACACACAGCCCATTCAGCAGGGCATTTGCTCAACATCACTAGGAAGTATGATTACTCATTATAGAACAATCTTAAACCTTAGACCAAGACTACTCCTTCTACTGTCATTATTATTATTTCAAATAATAGAAAAGAAAATAATAATTAAAAAAAATGGCCAATGAAAGCTTGGTAATTTGATCATGTGACTGTAAATCAAGCAGATCATGAAGTCTGTTTTATGGTTGAGGCAAGACAGTGCATGCCTGTCTGTTTCATCTGCCAGAGACAAGTCCCTTCTTCTTTTCTTGTTCTTTTTTTGACACAGCAATCCTTTAAGAAGAAGAAGAAAGAGAAAACTAAAGTGTGTGTGCATATCATTTAGGTTTGCTTGGTTTGTGAGTTTTTATGACAGGGCTTCATAAATACAACCTCACAACAATCAATAGAACATTTTACTGTATGCCCAGTGTTAAAACACTGTATTGACCTGACTGTCACAAAACTGTCCACTTTTCACAAAGACCACACACACACACACACACACATACATGGTTGGACAGGAAACACTTTACCCAGAAGCTGTGATGGTTTATTTATAACCCGCAAATCCTGTTTTCCACAGCCTTTCACCTCACATGTGGCACAAAAAAATACATATTTTACAGTCTAATAATGGGTAGTTACATTACATTTACATTTAGTCATTTAGCAGACGCTTTTATCCAAAGTGTCTTTCAAATGAGGACAGAGGAAGCAATCAAAATCAACAAAAGAGCAATGAAGTGCTATAGCAAGTCTCTACGTAGTACACGTAGCAAGGGTTTTTAAAATTATATCATAAATAAAAATAAAACAGATAGAATAGAAAAAGAATAGAGTAAGCTAGTGTTAGAGGCCTTTTTTGCTTTTCTTAATTGTAAAATAAATATAAAGAAAACAAATAGATAGAATACACAAAGATTTGAAAGGCTATTGTTAGTTAAAAAAAACAATATGTAAATGAATAGAGTGCAAGTTTAAAAGTGACTTTTTAAAAATAAAGAATAGAATTAGAATAGAGAGTGCTAGAGTTCGAGGGTCAAATAAAGATGTTAGAGATGCGTTTTTGGCCGATTCTTGAAGATGACTAAGGACTCGGATTGAGTCGGGGAGGTCATTTCACCAGGAGGGAACAGTTAATGTAAAAGTCTGTGAAAACCATTTAATGTCTCTTTGGGGATGAACAATAAAACGACGTTCACTTGCAGAACGCAAGCTTCTAGAAGCACATACGTCTGAAATAATGAATTTAGGTAAATGGGTGCAGAGCCAGTGGTGGTTTTGTAGGCAAACATCAATGCTTTGAATTTTATGCGAGTAGCTGTTGGTAGCCAATGCAAACTGGTAAACAGAGGTGTGTGCATTTTTTTTTGGCTCATAAAAAACAAAATCTTGCTAGTTGAGCAAATATATAACAAAATAAGGATGCAAAATATGTTGGATGTACAGACAAGTGTGAACTGAGAGAGTTTGTACTAGTCAACAGTTTAAGACTTCTGTATAAATTCTTATAAAATTACTAGTTTATTAACGAAAGTATGATTGTGTTTTCAAAAAAAAAAAAAAGGTGAGGAGATTTTTGGAGTTACTTTGCCCCCTAGTGGTGAATGGATCAGGATTGCGGTGTGGGGAACAACAGGAACAGCATACCATCAGCAGCACTGTGAGGAGACAACGGTCCCTATGAGAAAACAGCTTAATGAACATACTAAATAATGTCTTAATGAAAAATGAATAATGCTTAATGGTTTGTGAGGGTGAGGTTTGTGTGTAGGGGATAGAAAATGTCCTTATTTTAGATTAAAAACTATAAAAGCCAGTGAACGTGTGTGTGTGAGAGAGAAAGAGAGAGAGAGTCCACATTTCATCCTCAAAAATGACCACCTATGATCTTCCCATCACTTAGATATCAGCACCACAAAGTTCACACAATGATTCAGAGGTTGAACTCTAGGTGAATCTCAATGGCAGTCACAGTAGGAGAATCTGTTGCTGGACCTTTCGGCACTTAGTAAAATTTAACAAGCAGATTTTAATGTTTATAGGGCCATGGAACGACAGGCAGGGTGTTTTTAGACCCATGAGCTCCATAACTCCTGACCTGAGAAGAGAGTGAGCGCTACAGCAGACTCACACACACACACACACACACACACACACCGATCAGCTCCACAGAAACCACAGAGATCAGGACTTCTGTGTGTATTCACAAATCACCATTCACTGCATCTTTCACAGAGAAAGTGAATAGTGACTGAGGGTGTCAGCCAGCCTATCTTCTCCTTTTTTATTTAAATGTCAAATGGTTTTGGAACGACGTGAGGGTGAGTACATGATGACAGATTTAGGGTGAACTGTTCCTTTAAGCACACAAACTGTAAAACATTATGGTTTTAAGATTGGTTTTGTTTAAACGCACTCAGTGGGAAATCATTTGTTAAATTGGCAGTCTGATTTGTTAGCATGTATTTGAGTGTGTCCATCTGCGCATTGGGTTTTAACACCTGCTCAAAAACCTGAAGAAATTAAAAACACTTCTATCCTTCTTCTAATGCCAAATTTACACTGTAATGATGGCACAAAAGTGCTTCTAAAAATGGCAAAAAGGGCAGTTTTGACATAGGTTTGCTCTAGTATGCTACCAAACTGCACTGTATTAGTGCACTACATTAGCATTCTACCACACTTTTAGCATACTATATTAAAACCACACTACCTACATTATTTCTGTGGTATACCATATCAGATGACTACCCACACTCACCAAAAAGTGCAGCATAAGGCTTTTTCCTGTGAATATGTGAGACTTCTGATGCTATAGGAACAGTAAATAACTGTAAGTTCAGTAAATGGTAAATCTATTTGGACTAGAAACCAACATGCTTATCATTATGATAATAAATTAAAATGTCATGATAACAAATATTAAAAATGAGATTTACACAGAAGAACATACTGCACTGAATACTATTGTATCCCACAATGCAATGCATTCAAACTGAGCTTTACTCATTGTTTAATGGGACTGCTACAAGATTTTACACAAACTTGAATTCTAAATTCAAAGTAACCACATTTATTTCTGCAAAACGACAGGACTCCATTTACAGCATGTCGTAAACAGTGTGTTAGTATTCCATTCTTAACATAGACACATTTTCTGGTTTACTTAGTGGATATAGGATGACACAAACACCAGCATCTAACACATTGTATGTATATATACAGTATATATATATATATATATATATATATATATATATATATGACTGCTGGTGGCCCAGCGAAGGTGTGGGATATATATGTGTTTGAGTGTGTGTTGATTGATCTGACCTCTCACACCAGCTTTAGAATTTGCTCTGGCAGAGAAATTGGACACAACCCTCTTTACTCTCTCAGAGTGTGAATTCAGGAACTGGATCATGCAACAAATACACACAGATGGACAGACAGAGACACAGGACGAAATGTTCAAACAAAGATGTGAATGAAGGGATTATTATTGGGTGTTCAGTAATGCCTAGAGCACTGAGGACATCAAACTCTGCTGTCCCTGTACAGTAAGGTATAAAAATCGTCTGACGCTGAGAGCAAAGAGGACCTGGGGTGTAAAGAGCATGATTTCTTCTGTGCCACCGTGTTTCCTGAGGCATCCAACCAACAGCTGTTTCCTCCAGAACTTCACCTCCCTCTCTCTCGTTCTCTCTGTTTTTCTTTCTCCGAATCCACCTGTAAAAGTGTGTGCACCCTTCATCATCAGGTCTGGCTTCCTGTTCTCAGTTTTCTCATGCTGTCACACCCTGGATACGAAGCCTGACTGCTATATATCTCTATAGAAACCACTGAAATGACTGTTGAAATTAAGTCCAAAGTAAAAGCTATTGCTCACAGATGCTTTTTCACAGGTAAAAAAACATTTAAGCAGAAATCTTGTGGAAAGTAAGTTTCTGTGGTAGTACCAGAAAGGTCACATTTACTGGTTTTAGGCAAATTTCTGCTGGCAAAATTCAGTCATTTTAATAATAACTATAATTTTGCATGAGGGGCAAAGATTTTATTTTATTTTTTCTTTGCATTGGGTTTAAGTTGCTTACATGAAATTGTCACACTGGCCAACAGAAAGCTGCTTGGTTTAAAAGTGACTTTGTGAGATCACTATACTGCTGACAAATGAAGGTTTTTTTTTTTTTGGTTTTTTTTTTTTGCCTGCATGTTTCACCAAAAGTTTGCAGTAAACATTGAAATTACAGATTTCATTTAATAATAATAATAAAAAAAAATGAATGACTTTGTTATTTATGACATTGTAAACTTAACTGACTAAGAATGGAAACAAATGAAAAAAAACTGAGATCTGTTGTAAAAACTTAAGAGGACCTTTAGATTTCAGTGGTCTTTTCTCAGGCTTCAGAAACTCTGTATTTGCTCATCATCTTATCTTGCTAATATCTGTGAGAAACTATTGCAATATACATTTTTCATAAGACTTAGTTCTGCGAGTGAGTAACGAGGAGCTCATCAGCGACTCCTCAAGTGTTACTTTTGCTGTCCTGACACAAGACTCTGAGACTCTCGAATGTGTGCGGCCCATTCTGAGACATCAGCATCCTTATTCAACAGCCTGACAAATATATACTGAGATCTGACGGCGATCTGACACCCCATTGGTCCGCCTGTCTGCACAAGAAGGAAGTGGTAAACTGAAGAAGGTCCCCGAGCAGGAAGTGCCTGTCCAGAGAGGCCAAATCTCACAGTGAAAACTCCCAAGCTGCAAGCTACAGCCAAACGAAACAATCCGGGTCCACACTGGGGTTTCCTAATGACCTCACATCACTAAATCATACTCTCAAATAGACAAGAAGCAGCTCAGATCACTTCATCCTGCCTTGTATCTGTATATCAGAGGGAGAACTAGTCGTAAAAGGATGAGGACATTCAGTCAGAGTTTCTAAAGTCCACACTAAAGCTGTAATTGTTGTATTATTTGATTAATAAACCCCATGCATGCTGAATGGATTATTGTAATGATTTGTCATGTTCGATTCCTAGGGAATGTGCAAACTTGTAAAATGTTTAGCTCCAATGTCAGTAGCTTTGGATGAAAGCATATGCCAAATGCACACAGTGTGTCCATGCATTTGCTTGCTGCTCAGCACTAGCAGCTTTGCAGATCTGTTTCATATGCACTGCCGTTCAAAAGCATAGGGTCTATTTTTTATGTCCTTGAAAGAAGTCTATAATGTTGATCAAGACTGCATTTCTTTAATCAAAAATTACAGTAAAAATATGATATTGTGAAATATAAAAAAAATGAATTTCTAGTATATTAATGTATTTTAAAATATAATTTATTCCTGTGATGAAAAGTTGAATTTTCAGCATCATTACTCCCGTCTTCAGTGTCACATGATCCTTTAGAAATCATTCTAATACCGTATGCTATATATATATATATATATATATATATATATATATTACTGCTTATTTATAGTAAGTAATGTAGTTGTTGTAGTAATGTTTAGAAGTTTAGGGTTAAAGGAACTCAAATATGGTTGTGCAGAATAATATGTAAGTACTAATAAACATCCAATATGCTCATAATATTAATGTTAATAAAGCAGTTAGGTAATCGTGAATAATATTTCCATAATCTAAAGTGTTAAAAAATAAATAATTCTGGTCCCACTTTATATTAAGTACAATGTACTTACATTTCAGTTAATCATACAATGATACAATGCAATTATGTGTACATACATGCTTTTACATTGAACCTAAATAATATATATATATATATATATATATATATATATATATATATATATATATATATATATATATATATATATATATATGTGTGTGTGTGTGTGTGTGTGTGTGTGTGTGTGTGTGTGTGTGTGTGTGTGTGTGTGTGTGTGTGTGTGCATTTAATTACATCTGTAATTCATTATACTTGCTCTGTTGACCCATCTTTTACACCTTAACCAACCCTTAAACACCAAACCTGTCCCTAACCTCACCTGTATCCCACCTCAGGAACAGCAGAAGTGTTTTGCAATACAATATGAACACAATAATACACTGTACTTAGTTTCTGATGTTGTATTTAAGGCCACCTAATATTAAGTGGGACCGAAAATCTTACTGTCCCCAACATTGTGAACAGTAGAGTATGCCAAAGAAATGGTTTGGCTGTTTTTTTTGTTGGCTTTCTGAACCAGTCCTCTATTCAATCTATACATTGTATGAGTGTGTTCCCTGGGAATCAAACCCATGACCTTGGAGTTGCCAGCGCCATGCTCCACCAGCTGAGCTACAAGAAAACACACAGACATACAGAAAATATACAATAAGCCCTCACAAACCGATACACACATTCCCTCAGACACTAGAAACACACACATGAGTAGTGTGGCTGGCTGCCCGTGGCTCTGTTTATGTCGGGCTGTAAAAGCAGGGCTGTAAAAGCCCAGCAGAGAATGAGGCAGAATTTTGTCTAGACGGGACAATGCTTTCTGCAGAAGTGTAGTTCACCAGCATTCAGAGCAACCCCCGCTAACACTTCACCATGTGTGTCCATGCTAGAAGACGCCTATAATCGGATGCACATCTACGCGGCGCGCAAAAGGTTAGGCTAATAATCGCTGCAGATTACACACTTGTGAATTAGACCCACCGCAGGAACAGAGCTCCTTTATTAATAAAAGACCCACCGAGTTCCTGTGCCGTAAACATTACCTGCTGTCACCAGCCAACAGACCTTGATTATATCACACTGATCAGATACTCTACAGGGTGGATTTATTTTCAAAGCAAACATGTTGAGCAGTCAAACAGCCATCCGTCTTTCTGCCAACGCAGAGCCAGAGTTGTTGTAATAAATGCGAGCGTTGCAGTCAAGTGTATTCACATAAAACAGAATAAATTCTCAGTTTTTTGGCATCTGTACTTATGACATTGTTATAGGTTTCCTCATGTGGTCCCAGAGCGGAGGCCCTGGCCAGCCGTTTGATTGTTTGGGACAGAGGGGTGTGAAATACGGAGCAGGAGAGGAAGGAAGAGGTGCAGGCAGGCGAGAGAGAGAGAGAGAGAGAGGGAGGGATGGAGGGATGAAAGAAGGGTGGAGGTCTCAGTCTATTCTAGCTGATGGGTTTCACTGCCCCCCGCATTGTTCTGTCTCATTCCAGCCCCATCCCTTCGGAGAGGCCTACAGCAGAACACATCCTGTCATTTTACTGCCGATATGGCCTCACACACATGCTTTACGAGCAGGCCAGCCATTATCTTTGTTTGGCCATGAGGGGTCTTGGTTGCACCAAGAAATCTAAAGGAAGAGTCGTGGTGCATGGTGGTATTTAAAGACTTGGGTAGCACGGAAACATTAAGCTGCACGAGATTCCCAAGACCAAATGTGTGCTGTAAGGGCAGAGTGTGTGAACACTGCAGAAACACACACACACACACACACACCCCTCCCCCACCACCACCACCACCATCATCATCACTAAAACTCTTCACACAGCACCATCTAGTGGTCATTCACGTCGACAAAAGGGCTTGGACTTTTACAAAAACAACTAGTTTAAAAATGCATAATGTAAAGAAAACATGACAATATATTATTACTTTAGGTATCTTATAGTACCATATAAATAACATGGAATTCGTACTGTTGCAGTAACTATAAAAATGTCACCATATGGTATAACAAAAGCATTTTATTATATAGCATGGTACTGACATTACATAGTAGTTTTTTATGGCAATCAAACATAGGAAATAAATCATTTTTTTGTAGTTTTTTTTCTTTCTTTATTTATTATCAAAACATTATCTTAAAAATCTAAATGTCATAAATGTTGATCTTTACAGAACCTAATATAAAACACTGGTTTCTATTGCTGCTGAATGATCGTATTGACACAAAAATTCCATGTTGAAAGTTATTCCACTCAAAACCAGCAAGTGTAAATCATTGAATTAAACGTAAAATTTAGCAATAGAAATACAAATTTATTCCAATAATTTTAATCATTTAAAATAAATTTTGGCAAAACTATATCTAGTTTTAGTGTGCACGCATGTGTGTGTATTTACATAATTTTATATAAAATACCATTGTATTCTTCAATATATTTTACAGTACCATTGAAATACCATGAATATGACCCTTGCATAAACATAGTATGAGATTGCAGTATCATGGTACTTTGATATTTAGCACAGTACTGAAATTCAGTGCGCTTACATTTTTTTCCAAAAAGACCTTATTACTACCACGGTCCAAGCCTAAAAACATGGCAGTAGCATAGTAGCTTAAGAACTTTTTTATAAAATGGTAATATGGAAGTATTTCCATATATATATATATATGATAACGCCATGGTGTTCTTTGGAGGACCATATAGCACCATTTACTATGGCATATGAATATGGTAACAGTACAAGTTAGCATCCATCAATCCAGTTAGCAGAAGTACGTACACTTTTATCAGTATGTTTTATCAAATTGTAAAGATCTCAGGATAGAAATGTTCATCTTTGCATAACATAATGAAAACCACCGCTGTCTGTTGCTGCTTAATGATCTCATCTACATTTCCTAGAGCGAACGAAGAACTGCTGGCTCGATGATTTCCCCCTCCGTGCTCTTTCCATAGATTGGATTTCTTTCAGCTAATGATTTTGACAGACGGATACACCAGTGTTTATAGGTTCATGGAGAATTAACACATTTATATTGGTTCCTATGAGATTTAGCTCAGCTGACATCAGTGTGTTTCGATGCATGTGTAATTAGCAGAACTGTGCCCTCTGGTGGAAGGGGAATAAATCATGTTATGCACCTAACCCAATGCCTGTAGGAAATTCAATGAGATAGTTTTTTTAAATACAGCATTGAGACAAAAATGAGACTTTGTCTTGTCTGACAGTTTCCTCCTGTGAAGAGTGTAGGCTACATCTCCTATGAACTCAAGCAATGCTTTATCAGTTTCTCCAAGACCTGGAGAAAATCAGGAGTTTATTAGGACACATGTTTATTCGATAACTGATTTATTTTCCATTTTGGTTTATCTATATGTTGTATTTTTAAGATTAACTGTTATTTTGACGTTGTTAGATGCCAGTGTTTCCTGTCATAGCGACGCAAAGACTTGATTTCAAAAACAGTATCACAGATAATAAACTATTTCTTGTTATGATTTTAAATCTGAATTTAACCTCAGAACAATTTCACAGTAAAAAGAGGTGTTAAAGTATGATTTTCTGCTGGCTGTGCTCTAAAATGAAATTATTATAATATTAATATAAGTGAAGGAGAATTTGAATCAACATTGAGTATAGGCTGCTATTAGGATAACCCTGCCTGCTTTAAATCTCTCCAAATGATTAACAGTTAAATTTAGGAAGTAATCAAATGTAATGCATTACATTAATTAATTAGTTGCACTACTTACATTCTTAATAGGGTAACTTGTGATCTGTAATCTATTACATTTCCAAAGTAACTTGTCTTCCAGTACAGTATCACATATACACTTAGGCCTACGTGGGATGTGGAAGTGCTAAAGGAAATATCCAAATGAGATTCCTCCTAAATTAAACATCCAAAAACACGTAAAGGAAGAGAGATGGTGTAATTCAAAGCCTCTGTGTTTAAGGTGCTGACCACAACTCAGTAGCTGTTGGATTAATTCAGACACACTGAGGTAAAAACATCTCATAAATCACGGCTTGCGGTGGGCTGGTGGCCTCCACAGCTCTCAGACGTGGAATGAGATGTGCTGTACTTGTGTGACGAAACCATTAAAGGTGTTCCTCACCTGAGCACATCCCAGTCGTGGCCGCGACAGCGCGGAGGTCACGGCGCTCCCACACAGTGAGTAAACACAGCACGTGATAAATGTGTGTACTGTACATTGCTTATTTCACCACATTAATTCAGAGAGAACATCAACAGTTACACCAGGACACAGTCTGAAACTTGAGCAAACTCGCTCAATGAGAAAACTGAAGACGGACGATTTGGGTATTTCTTAAGTTATTTGGAAATGTGACAGAAGTACTTATGTATGTGTTTATTTAATTAACTGACATGCTTCCATGGTATGTTAACACCATTTTTGGGCACTACAATGATGCCCTTGGTATCATGGTATAAGAGTATGAAAGACTCTCACTTAAAAAAAATACTGTGGCAGTACCACAGTGATGACATACTTTCAATGTGTAGATAAATGAAATTAATCCAGTTCAAATAAGACGTGCGGTAATGTTGTAATATGAACATTATTCTGCACAGACCTACAGGTATAAAATATCCCCCCATCATGCATTCCAAATTTAATAGATAGGATAATATGTTTGATCAATTTTTTATTTATTTTTTTGTCAAGTGATTTTACAATATGCTGTGCAGATCAGTCTTACAAAAACTGTTCTTTAGGAAATCTGACCATCGACTTGGTGAATCACAGAAGTATAAAGCAGTCAAAATCACGTGTCCATCCTCTATTCAAGCTACATGCCCAGTCCATCTGTGCTTTTCCGTTGCTGCTTCTGTGATCACATCTTTTACTCTTGTCATCTCCTGCAAATATTTACTTGAGATCTTGTCTCTTAGTGTGACTTTAAACAATCTTTTGCTCCCTTGCAGTGAGTTTCTTCTCATCAGACTATGTCTCACTCCCATATAATACTGTGTTTTTGAAGAGATGTGCTTGAAGGATTGGCTCATTAATGGTAGTGATCACCTCATTGATTGTAGAATAACTCCACTATGCTGCTTTCCATCGGTGATATACAGTAGCTTCCAGCTGTTGATGAGTGATATACACTTTGAAACAATACAAGTTTATGGAATGCACTTTATATTTGCATGTGTTGCTAAACGCATTTACTTTGCATTAGTAAAGCAATTTTATGTTTTTCATCGCTCTGCTGAGATACGGCAGAAAATCTTCCATCATGAGGCTAACACATTAGCCTTCCACACCCACCTACACTGACAGACAGAGGGGATGTGTTGTGTGTAAGAGAGCACATAACTCTGTGTGCCTATGTGTAAGTGTGCATGGAAGGTTTCATAGAGGGGGGTAAAGTAGGACCCTTTTTGTGTGGACCTCTGTGAATGTAAGTTTTGTTCAGTGTATGTCAGGCTAATGAGGAACAGCTAAATGCGACAAAACTGGAACAGTGTGGTTTCAGTCAACAAAGGTGTCTAGAACGCTCTGAAATAAAGCTTGTTCTGTAGCCAGCATTGCTGATTAAAACAGGCCCATTCAACTTTTCTAGTTACTTGCTTGCAGAGAGGTATTGCGTGATAGGAAAGCAACACGACTAAACTACAACACCCTCTTTTTAATCAACAAAGTGGATATGGTGCAGCTTTGTCGGTATAAATGAGAGTGATCTGGTGTTGTTGCTCTTGACAAACATAAAATTGATTTAAAATGTTGCCTTTGACATCACAGCTCTCTAGTTTAGGGTTTCGAGATGTGTCCTTGTGTTTCTTATCTCAGTAATGATGTAATTTCCTGTGGCTCCAGGGTGGTTCGTCACATGGCATTTACAGCTGAGTTATTGGCTCAGAAGTAGCAGCAGAACCAATGACTCATTGGTCAACATTTGGTGCTTCTCAATCTGAAAGTTGCATATCTTGGCTACCACATCATCAAACTCTGTTGAATGAGTTCAAATATCAATTTGAAGCATATTTTGTAAGCAGACTTCATTTTGTGTCCTTCATTCAGCCTGTTTTGCTAAAAATAATTATGATTTTGAGGACCTTTTTTTTGTCACACTTTGTTTTAAGGTCCAATTCTTACAAAGTCCAAAGACTTATTCTGCATGACTATATTTTAGATTCCATAATTCTATACCTAACCTTAACAACTACCTTACCAACTATTAATAAGCAGCAAATTAGGAGTTTATTGAGGCATAAGTTGTATTTAATAGCTAGTTAAAAGTAAGAATTGGTCATTGAAATAAAGTTGAAACTGTTGGCTTAAATGAGAAAATAAGAGCATTTTCACTGATGTTCTCAGACAAGCTCCACCTGTTGCATAAACAGGGCTAGAGAGATTTTTCCATACTATCATTACACAATAAATCCATAAACTACATAGTCATTTATATACACTTCATCTAATGCTGTCTCCACATGGACCATCAAGTGAAAATGGGTTTGAAATGGGGCAGTGGTTAGCAGAAAACATCCAGATGATGGCAGGATGTCTCTGAACTCTGCGGTTCTGGAATACACTCACAGAATGTGACCTCATATTGCACCTACCAATTAAAATCACATCGGATGAAATTACATAAAAAGCTCCAAAATGATCAGCTTCACATTATTAGAAAGGATTGTCCTGATTAGAAACTCCATCAGAAGTTAGGAAAACAAATACCTTGCAAGAAAGTGCTTTCAAACTTTTGGGTAATAACGTTGTTGTGAATGAGTCTGTCCTGTTTATTGATTACATCTTCTAGTTATTTTGGACCACAGCACTGCATCATATGGAGGAGCTAAAAGAGCGGGACTGTGTGGCCTCCTCTGGGGCTGCACACTCCAAACAATGCACCACGGACAGAGGAAACATATTAAGCTAAACTGCAGAAACAATGCATCCAGTTTAAAAGTGTTTTACTCAACAATATAACAGGCCACCGGAGACAGGGAAATGCGTTTGAGAGAGACAAGAAGAAAAGAGAAACCGAGAGCGCGAGAGAGAGAGAACGAAACAACTGACAATGAGATGAGAGGTATTGGGATTTCTATAAACTTAGCGGCATAGAAGCTCCCTGAACAATTAATAGTGTTGCAGAGAGAGCTCTAATCTGAACACTAAATCACTGCAGTGCATCAATATAGACAGAAATAATGATGGAGTATGCTTTCATCACATGCAAACATGACATGCATTTCAAAACTTATGCAAAACTGAGCACATAGGCAGCTGCCTTCAAGGTAGGATCCCAACTGAAATGGACCCTTAAGCTAAAACTAACTCTTCACTGCACTTGCCAATGGCCAGTGACTTAAGAAAATATACTGGTTGTAATTAATTAATTTATTATTTTGATTAGATTTTATTTAATTCTTAATTTTTATTTATACTTTTTATAATTTATAATTTATACTTTATTTATCAGATTTATAAAATATATATATATATATATATTGTTATTATAATTATTATTTACAAGGTTTGATACTCTCTTTGCATTATTTCATTAAAGTGGTTATGAACTGCATTTGTTTTTTATTTTGTACTGTTCTCTGAGGTCCTCTTGTAAAGTTATTAAGACTTTTACATCAAAAAACATAATAATTTAGATGTAATAGGCTATTTTCTGTTCTGTTTTAAACCGCCCTCATAAGAACGCTTTGTTTGATTAGGCGTGGAGGATTCAGAAGTTAACGAGAATTGTTTAACGTGAGACACTGAAAAAATGAGCTGCTCTGACATAAATGAACACAATGCGATGCTTTACTCTAAAACACTCCAAAAAATATATTATATATATTTTATTTATTATCCTGATATATGTTTTAATATTATCAAATTGGTATTTGATAATTGCACTAAGCCATATTGCGTTATCACTACCATGCACTGGGCCATTTCCAGACAGATGCTTTTGCTGTCACAGTGTCTGGGTTGGGTTCCCTGGGTTTCCACTAGGTGTCCTCCTTTCCTGTTCCCTTATTTGGTCACCTTCCTCTTTGTTGAGTAATTGATTGTTCCCCACCTGTCTCCTGTTCCCTCATTATCCTCTGTGTACTTATACCCGGTCTGTCTGAGTCTGTGTTATGGAGTCCTTGTTTAATGTCCTATGATTATTCATGTCCGTCGCTTCTTGCCTTGCCTTGCCTTACCTTACCTTACCTTACCTTGTCTTGTCTTCATGTCTTCGTGTCTTGTTTACGTTGGATTTGGATATTCTGGTTTTGACCCTGCCTGGACTGTTTACCCCTTTGGATTACCCTTTAAATAAATTACTTACCTGCAATTGGTTTCCTCTCCTGTGTTTCCTGTAACGCCGATCGTGACAGAAGGACTCCGTCACAGTAGGAACCAGCGGTATGTCATTTTTCCGTTCCCCAGCCAAGATGGCGGAGCGGCGAACCAAGTACCTTCGGTTGATCGCCCTCCGCCAAGAGGGCAATGAAGTGGGTGCCCTGGCTCAGGTGTTCTGGTCCCTGGCCGAGGGCATGGGCTACAACGATGCGGCCCTCAAGGACTATTTCAATGGCGGGCTGGATGATCCAGTGTCTCAGGAGGAGATGGCGCAGTTAGAGACACTGGAATTCTGGGAATTCGTGCGCTACCTGCAGCATCGACTTCGGTGGGATGCCCCAGCCACTTCTGTCTCTTCCGGCGGGGTGGTCGTCAGCCCAGCACCACTGCCCAGGATGGCAACCAGCAAAGCGCCACAACCCAAGATGGCCGCCAGTCCAGCACCACTGCCCAGGATGGCTACCAGCCAAGCGCCACAACCCAAGCTGGCCGCCAGTCCAGCACCACTGCCCAGGATGGCTACCAGCCAAGCGCCACAGCACAAGATGGCCGCTAACCCATCGCCAATGCCCAAATTGGCCAACCTTCCAGCACCACAGCCCAAGATGGCCGCCAGCCCAGCACCAATGCCCAAATTGGCCACCGGTTCAGCGCCACAGCCCAAGATGGCCGTCAGCCTAGCGCCACAGCACAAGATGGCCGTCAGTCCAACACCACAGCACAAGATGGCCGTCAGTCCAGCGCCACAGCACAAGATGGCCGCTAGCCCAGCGCCAATGCCCAAATTGGCCACCGGTCCAGCGCCACAGTACAAGATGGCCGCCAGCCCAGCACGACAGTACAAGAGGGCCGCCTGTCCAGAGTCATGGCCCAAGATGGCTGCTTGCCCAGCGCCGCTGCACAGGATGAGAGTCTCAGTTGACCCTCCGGAGTCTAGTCAGGTTCCAGTTGACCCTCCGGAGTCTAGTCAGGTTCCAGTTGACCCTCCGGAGTCGAGTCAGGTGCCAGTGAACTCTCCGGAGTCGAGTCAGGTGCCAGTGAACTCTCCAGAGTCGAGTCAGGTGCCAGTGAACTCTCCAGAGTCGAGTCAGGTGCCAGTGAACTCTCCAGAGTTGAGTCAGGTGCCAGTGAACTCTCCAGAGTCGAGTCAGGTGCCAGTGAACTCTCCAGAGTCGAGTCAGGTGCCAGTGAACTCTCCAGAGTCGAGTCAGGTGCCAGTGAACTCTCCAGAGTCGAGTCAGGTGCCAGTGAACTCTCCAGAGTCGAGTCAGGTGCCAGTGAACTCTCCAGAGTCGAGTCAGGTGCCAGTGAACTCTTCAGAGTCAGGGCTGGTCACCGCTGATCCTCCAGAGTCAGGGCTGGTCACCGCTGATCCTCCAGAGTCAGGGCTGGTCACCGCTGATCCTCCAGAGACTAGGCTGCTCCACCTTGGGGGCCTCTCGTCCTGACCACATGGCTGTGGTGGTTTTCTGCTCCGCCCTGGGTGACTTCCGCCCTGACCACACTGTTGTGGTGGTCTTCTGCTCCGCCCTGGGGGGCTCTCGCCCTGACTACACGGTTGTGGTGGTCTTCTGCCCTGCCCTGGAGGACTCTGGTTTTGACCACAAGGACGTGGTGGTCTTCCGCTCCGCCCTGGAGGACTCTGGCGTCGACCACAAGGATGTGGTGGTCTTCTGCCCTGCCCTGGGGGGCTTCATGTTGTTGTTTTTGCTTTTTGTTTTTGTGTTCACTCCTGTCCCTGTTCCTTTCTGTTAGTCTGGCCCTCCATCCCTCCCCCTGAACCTCCTCCGGTCCTCCTCCCTCCTGGTCTCCCTGTTTTGTCTTTTCAATTCTGGTGCCTGTTCCCCATGTTTTTCTTTTCTGGCCCTCGGAGCCTCCACCTGTCCGCCTCCCTCCTGGTCTCTGTTTTGTGTCTGTCGTGGAGCGTCTGGGAGCCGCTCCGTAGAGGGGGGGGGTACTGTCACAATGTCTGGGTTGTGTTCCCTGGGTTTCCACTAGGTGTCCTCCTTTCCCACGGTGTCTGTCACCTTATCACTTCCTGTTCCCTTATTTGGTCACCTTCCTCTTTGTTGAGTAATTGATTGTTCCCCACCTGTCTCCTGTTCCCTCATTATCCTTCTGTGTACTTATACCCGGTCTGTCTGAGTCTGTGTTACGGAGTCCTTGTTTAATGTCCTATGATTATTCATGTCCGTTGCTTCTTGCCTTGCCTTGCCTTACCTTACCTTGTCTTCGTGTCTTCGTGTCTTGTTTACGTTGGATTTGGATATTCTGGTTTTGACCCTGCCTGGACTGTTTACCCCTTTGGATTACTCTTTAAATAAATGACTTACCTGCAATTGGTTTCCTCTACTGTGTTTCCTGTAACGCCGATCGTGACATTTGCAGGCATTGTGTGGCCAAGTTTGCAGTTAATTGGGCTACTTTTACACTGTTTCCATGAGTTGTTTTTTTATTCTGTGGGTTAAAGCATTTCACTCATCCCTCAGACCATGATTGCTATGTTGCAAATCTGCCAACCTTGTTTCCGGGTCAGTATGTCTACCCTGGGTCATTTCAACAAGTTTGTAATGTTAATGCAGATATTGAATATAACTCATTTTTAAAAGAAAATGCAAGTTGGTCAATGAAAAAAAATCATATATATTCAACAAATGTGGATCTGAATACACGGCTACTTTTGAATACCCAAAAATATACATGAACTAGACGAAATGACTGACAACATGGGCACTATTTTCTCTAATACATCAGAAGCTGTTGCCAACATCAAATTAAAAAAGTTTAGAGAAAAACGTACTGTGCCATGGTATAACAGTAATACGCAGTCTCTCAAGAAAGAAACTCGTAGTCTTGAGCGAAAATGGAGAAACTAACTTGAAAGTTTTTAGAATTGCTTGGAAAAACAGTATGTCCAGCTATAAAAACTAAAAACTGCCAGTCCCAAGTATATCACAAAGCTTAACCAAAACAATCCAAGGTTTTTATTTAGCACAGTGGCTTGATTAACAAATAACCGGACACCACCCGATTTAAATATTCCCTCACAGTTTAATAGTAATGACCTTATGAATTTCTTCACTGATAAAATAGATAACATCAGAAATACAACAACAAATGTAGATTCTACAGCGTCTAATACTTCAGTTTCATCCATCGCACCCAAAGAAAAACTGCAGTACTTTACAACTATAGGACAGAAAGAAATCTAAACCAACAACATGTTTATTAGATCCTGTACCCACTAAATTACTGAAAGAGTTCTTACCTGTAGCAGGAGAATCGCTTTATAATATTATTAACTTATCATTAAAAGTCATTGGGGAATTTGTGGCCTAGTGGTTAGAGAGTTTGACTCCTTACCCTTAGGTTGTAGGTTCAAGTCTCAGGCTGGCAATACCATGTCTGAGTATGGGTCACCATACTTGGCAGTATGTCTTGTCACTTTTATTATCTTTAGGTCACGTGCCAAAACCATTCAAGCTGGCGGTTATAAAGTCTCTTATTAAAAAAAAAACACCACTAGATCCTAGTGAACTGGCAAATTATTGGCCCTTCTGGTTACAAGTCCAAATCTCTATCCATTAGGCCACAGCTGCCCCTAGATCTCCATAAATCATGGCATACTCATAGATCAATTACAAAACTATACAGGTATTCAAGGGCAGACTTAGATGGTTTAGACCCTACCTGTCCGAACACTACCACTTTGTTTATTTAAAGGGGAATCATCTCATTTATCACCAGTAAAATATGGAGTGCCACAAGGATCTGTCCTAGGATCTGCTATTTTCAATATACATGTTTCCCATTACAACATCTACCAGTATAGATTATAAGTGCCCATATTTTTTGTTCCTCCTCTTTGTTTTCTCCATATATTAAAAACACTTGAACATGTGTAGTATTAATGCACCAGATTTGAATGACAGAAGGGAGGAATTTCAGTGAACAACCACTTTTGCCCTGTTCTCACATGAAGCTACAGTATCATATGACTTCAGAAGACTTAATAGGCCACACTAAGTTAGTATAGTTTGACTGCAGGCCTTGTTTATTCGTTTCCCGAGCTGCCATGTTTCTTCATCCTAGCCCAGTTTTACTTTATGTCTTATAATTGTTATTGCCCCAGCTGGAGGGCAGGAAGCTGATCCAAGACCAGCAGTTATAAGCGGATCTCCTCTCGGCATTTGTGTGAGTTGGATGCTCCTCCAGCGCTCTGCAGGAGAGGGGGCGAGTAAATGGACCCACAATTGTATTTTCTCTCTTGCCAGGGGTCTCAATCTGGCAACCTGAGTGAGAGCTGTGTCTTCTGCCCAGCAGGGCATTTATGGTGTTAGATTATAATTAATACAGGAATCTAATTCCACCTACTCTGTGTCAGAGTAAGATAATTATAGAGACGCTGATGGACGTCATCTGGCTCACAGTGGGCTGCAGAGAGAGAGAGAGAGAGAGAGAGGGTCATATCTGTACTGCGGATGTGTGTGTAAAACAGGTGTGGGCAGAGATGGAACAGAAAATTAACAAACACTGAAGCTCAAGCTCTAGTATACTAAACATGTGTGAATATGCATTCCTGCCAAGAGTGTGTCACCCTGAAACAACATTTGAACAGCTTTGAGGAACCAGGTACACACCTATACAGGACAAGATGCCATTTGATTTGTAAAGGTTATTATGAAAATGAATGAAATAATATATATTTTATTCCCTTGTACCTACTGCTCATAACCACACAGATATTTGCATCTCCCTTCCCAAAATTCACATTAGAGTTCAACAGATGTAGGTGTTTTATGGGTCGCCAAGTCTTTATCCCCTCCAATCCTAAATATATGGTTTCTAGTGCCAATGGGTTTTTTTATTACTAATGCTACATATAATTTTGCAGTGATGCATCTTCTTCAACAGTGTCATATTACATTCGGAACTCCCTTATTAGAGGAATATAAGAACGGAAAAATCAAACCATTATTTTCAAAATTAGTGAAATGTCACACAATTTCTGTATTTCTCAAAAATATAAAGCATAAAATATAAAGCAAAAAAATAAGTAAATAAAAAATCCCATATTGTGAAACTGACCAAAGCATAGGCTAATTATTTTCAACGAAAGCAAATATCATATCAACATTAGTAACAGTCAAAATTATTGTGCTTTGGGTCAAGAATTTTTCGGTTGAAATATTGAAGTGACAGTGATAAAGACCATCACCTGCCTCTGTACAACTAACAAAGCATACTAAGATGTCTAAACAACCATCATTTTCAAAATGTCACAGTATAACAGGGTTGGAAAGAAAATGTGTTTCTCAGAAATACTGTATAAAGCATAAAACTGACCATGAACCAAGATTACCTTTTTTTTAACAATAAAAGCAAATATTAAGACACCAGTTACATTCAAAATACTTGTGCTTTGTGTATTTTTTTTTATTTATAACAGGGTTGAACTATTGAAGTGATAAGTATAAAGAACATAACTTTACTCTGTACCACTCAGCTCAGTGGTTAAAAAAATACCATAAATATCAAACCATAATTCTTGATAAGGAGGGAAATTTCACAATGTAAAAGGATTGCAGAGAACTGTAATTTATATTTAAATCATTAAAAAAATAATAGGCTTCAGAATTTGGTGATATTACACTGAACAACAAACAAAAAAATTAAAAATAAAAGAGTTAAATATTTCACATAGCATGGGTTCAGTAACCTGTTAATTATATCTCAGACACAGGTATTCAGAACTAAGATGCGCAGGTTTGAAACCTTAAGATGTGTGTTTTTCCAGTCATACTGAAGTCAGTTGGTTCTCTAACCACTTGCGATGCTTTCAACACACACAGAGAGATAGGGACACTGAGTGAGAGGGGGCCTTGTGGATCATGATATATGCTGCATCTGTGAGAGTAAAGAACACACACACATCAGCTTTCATTTCCTGAGCTGGGCTGAGTCCAGATGAAGCACTGTCATACTCTCTCTCTCTCTCTCTGATCGAGTGTTTTATTAAGTCACTGTCTAATATGTGCTCTGTACTGGTGCTACTGTGTGGGTCAGTATATTGTCCAGACAGTGATTTTACTGTAAGACTGATCTGCAGAATATTTCACTGTTATGGTATTTTATTGTCATCCATTTGTTAAAATGACGGCCCATGGGATAATGCATCTGTCTATATCCATCCACACAGACCTCCAATATTGTTTGAGTTACGTTCAACGTTCATAATAGCTTTCAGTAACTAACTTAAACACATAAATATAAAAATATAACACTGTAATTTTGTGTTTACCATTTCAACCAAGCACAAACTATGAAACATGGTTGTCTCTCTTTAAATGATACTATTGCTTGAAACCAAAATAGTACAAAATAGTAGTGTTAATTCTGTTTATTTTATTCTAAAAGGTTATATTTTGTCACATTAAATGTCACACTAAATGTCACATTAATCACACAGTTAAGCTAATTTTTAAAGAGTTGTGAGAAGCTTTGTGGTGGTGACATTGAAGTCATGCAACCATGGTGTAGTTTGTTTGATTAGCATTTTTTCTTCTGTCGGTTGTATTTAGGCTTTAAAATTTATAAAACGTAATTAGATTATGATGATGATCAACCAAACGTGAATAAAATAATACATTTTATTGATCACAAAGCTATTTTTCAGTACTCCATTACGACAGCACTATTCACATTTAAAATCTAGTGGCCTGGACACTGTGTTTTCTCTGATTGAATAGCAATCTGATTTGTTTAAATGATTCCATTTACACTTGGCCACAAAAATGTGAAATTTACAAATGCGGTTTCAACTACCAGATGAATTTACATTTGTCCAGTTTAATCCGGAATGCATCCCAGACCTCCGAGGGTATTTACTCCTGGTTGGATAGCTATCCGATTACAGAAAGTGCATTAAAGAACCAGGTGTAAACAGGCCTTAGTTGTTAGGTTGAGTGCTGAATAATGTTACTTTTAAAAGTAATGCATGACAGTATTGTGTTACTCCATAAAAAAAGTAACTAATTGTGCTACTTAGTTACTTTTTATGGAAAGTAATGCATTAAATTAATTTTGCGTTACTTTTTGTCACCTGAGCTGGGCTTGCTTATTTTTTGTTTAAAAAAAAAATACAAAAAAACCACAAGGTTGCATATTTGTGACCTGTAGTGTTCCTTTTACACTGCAAGTGTAATTCATAAGCCTCAGGCTGAAGGAAGAGCCTCTGCACCTCAATACCAATTCTCTCAACATTGGGACAGGAGAGGTACTGTAGTGTTACTTATTTTAAAAAGTAACTCAGGTATGTTGTTGTAAATGTAAAAGTAATGCATCACTTCACAGTTACCTGGGGTAGAAAAAAGTAATCTGATTATGTAACTCGCATAACTTGTATTGCATTACTCCCAACACCGGTTAGTCTGGTGTAACAATATATCTATTCTTTAATTTATTTTAATTTTTTTATAAAGTGATTACCATGATCCAGATACAGTATGCCAGATATATAAAACAGAGGATGACATAACATGTAACATAGTAAAATCAAGTATTTTCTTTCTTTATTTCAGACTAACAGAGTATGAAGGTTAGGCTATGAGTTGTGCTCTTGATGACAACGCTGTAGATGTGTGTGTAGATGATAGTGGTATAGATCATAATGGTATATGGATGTTATAAATGTGGATGACAGTGTACTTTGTACAGTATACTAGCTGTTTACATGTTGTACAGTGATGTGAATACACAGTGTAAAGATAAAAGTGAGAATCAGCATCTGTGTTCTATATAGGCTGGAAATGTGTTGGCTCAGCTCTTTGGTGTGATCTGTACACAAGGGCATTGAGCGCGCTGTAGAGGAGAGTGATGTCATGCTCTGATGGATGTCACATGTTGGAGAAAACCTTACTATACGGCTCTCTGATGGCTCACTGTTTTTTTTCACTTGAATGCATTACTATTTAAAAAATGATGTCATTGTGATTTTAAGTTTATCTAGAAACTAAACTTACATTTAAAAAAAATCCAAATTCAATGAAACACAAAATGAAGATATCAAATGAAAACAAATTATGTTAAGAATTATGGTGATTCATTTTGATGCAATTCTCTCATTATCCAGATTCATTCTCTGAAGCTGAATCACTAGAATAATTTACAAGAAATTCTACGATTTAGTTGTAGTTGTGATATGTGTTTTGTGTTCTTCTATCTTTAGTTCACTGAAGATATTTATTATATGATATGCTTTCCCACTAAATAGTTTAATAGTAAAGCACCTCACATATTCAGAGTAAAGCGGGGGAGCAGATGCAGATAATGCTCTGAGGACTGTTCACAACCTTAGAGTTTTAATGACTGTATAATTCGCTTATAAGCAACTTCAACACAACAGTAAAAGCAGGTTTAATTATGAGCTCACCCAAATATCTACCTCCACCACCACAGACTGCTTTTATACTCACTGAGAGAGGATTCAGAAAAATCCCAGCGGTAAATATCAACTCTCGACATGTTTTAAATGCCTGTGGATGTTGTATGATTTTCTTATTAATGACATGTGTGGGATTTAAAATCTCTTCCTCACAGAACACAGCAAGATAAACTAAGCCTAAGAAAATCACAGTAAGCCTTTCAAAGGAATTGATATGATTAAATGCTCATAAACTGCAGAATGTGGGTGTGTGTAAGACTTCATTAAAGCCAGTTCTGTATGATAGCTTTTATAATATATAATTTTTATTCTATTGTGCCACAGTGTGTGTTTTATTTGTATGATTTTTATTGTGAGATGCTTTACATGGTATTATTGTTTATTCATATTTATGTATTTATTATTTGATGGATGTTCTTTGTTGCTGTACAGCGCCATCCAAGAAACATTTTCCATTTGGGCTCTGATTAACCCTGCTAACGGTATTGCTGATAAAAATAAATAAATAAATAAATATTGCTATCATCCTCAGTTGTTGCTTTGGATAAAAGTGATCAGTGTGTAACTTGTAACTAGATATAGTGAGACAACAGAAGTGAAAAAGGACAGATTAAACAGTCATAAGACAGAGAGCCTCTTTTAGCTCCGTACAGATGAAGTCCATTTGGCTGATTTGATCCTGTGGTGTGCTTTGATGTGTGTGTCCTGGTCTTCCTCGTTTGCTCCTCATGAGGACAGGCTAATTTCCTTTCATGTGAGTGACTGTAATCTGTCACTTTTACACACACATGCTCACTGAGTGAGTGCTGATAGATGGCCTTTACGCTCGGTGTTACAGACAAAGGCAAGGCACTGTGTAAATTTCATTTCTAGTATTTGAAGAGTCAGAAGAGTCTGCACTGACTGTGGCTGCAGCACACATTTTCTAGCTGCATTCATGTGCGTGTCTGAATTTAACGTCTGCACATAAGCATTTGATGGGTCCACATTCACTGTTGGGTCACTGCTTTTAATAACTACTCAAAGAAGAAGACAGTAAATGGCAATACAACTACAGATACAGTAACATACATGTAAACAACACAAATGGCTATGGAGGTACACAGTTGTTTGGGGCTGGTAAGATTTAACGTTTTTGGAAGAAGTTGGATGTTGGAAATTCTGAGTTCTCAGTAGGAGCTTTTAACTGGAACACAACCTCAAGTCAGAATTCCGATTCGGAAACGCTAAGGGACCACAACAACCCTGACTTCAGAATCCAAAATGTGATGGAAGTACATAAACAGATAACCAAAAAAGTAGTAATATATTGCTTGTTAGCACTTCTGTTTGTCTGTGTCTCAATAAACTAAGTGGTGCACAAAGGACTATCCATCCTCTATCTGTGGAGATGATCCTTCAGCATTATCCGTGCAAAATACAGCTTTTTATGTTTTAATCGACAGGTGTAGCAAACAGCTCTTATTTTTCCAACTTGTTTACTGAAACATGTCAACTCAGGTCATTCCCAACTCTGACTTCTGAGGTAAATGGAATACTGAACTCTAATCAAACACACCTGGACTTAATCAAAGGCTGTATCAAAAATTGCCCCCCTATACAGTAAATCTGAAGGAGTGAACTCTGTCATGGAAATTATGTAGACCCTGGTTAAACGGTTAAATAATCAATTTACAATTAATTTATACCCGTGTTGTATTACGATGTAGGACGTCGTGGACGAACGCTTTGTAAAATGAATGGATGGATGATTCATCTGCGGGCTCCATGTTCTGGCGAGACACGGGAATTTAATTCGGCGCGCATCTCTCAGTGCATCATGGGGATTCTCTAGCTGTCGAGCATGCACCAGTTGTACGCTCGTTTTTGTGGTGCATTGTGGGATTGAATGAGTGCACTCAAGAATGTCCACTATGGTTTCGGACGCCAATAAAAATGGCTGTCCCCTCAAAAAGTGCCCCTTTTGAAGGTATGTGGGGAGGGGGGTTTCGGAAACATTCAGAGTTTTCAGAATGACTAGAAAGTTAAACAAGTGAGTTTGAACAAGGTTGGAGCTAAACTCTGCAGGACAGTGGACCTCGATAGCCAGAGTTGATAACCCCTGTCTTTAATATCATGATGAAAACGTACAATGTGACATTAAAATGCTTACAATTCAAACACACAACAATGCACAGTATATACATATGCATGTAATGCCTCTTTACAATTGGTCTTAAAGTGTGATTTTGCTGATACATTCATGAAAATGAGTTTGTCCACTTTTAGACATTTCCAGAGGTAGTCAATATCACATTAGACTTGATTGCCTGGGTGCTCACGTGGTCAAATGCATCCAAACAGCTGCAAAAGACCATCTACTCGCAATCCACTGACCTAACATATGGGCATTATAGGATGCGTTTTGTGAAAGTGCTCTAAAACAACCAATACAGGTCAAACCCTTTCCATTTGGCCTCTTTCACTCCTGAGAAAATGGTGTAGAGTGTGAT
Source organism: Carassius carassius (assembly GCF_963082965.1). Taxonomy (NCBI): domain Eukaryota; kingdom Metazoa; phylum Chordata; class Actinopteri; order Cypriniformes; family Cyprinidae; genus Carassius; species Carassius carassius. Next base: position 3,048,232 of record NC_081773.1, read on the forward strand.
GAAATAAGATGAAATCCAAACACAAGTGGTCAAAGGAGATGCATTTAAAACACACGTCAAAACCGGGTGTAAACTGTAATGTGTCTCAGCTGACCACTTCTACTCGGATCACTGAAAACGCATCTCAATAACAGCCCTAGAACAACAACAGAATGACTATGAACACACACTCATACTGTCTCTCTCTCTCTCTCAGTGGTGGGCCTCGTCCTAACGACTGTTTCTCTTTCAGTAAGTCAGCAGCCCGCAGGCTCCTGAAACGCTTCATTATTCCCTTCTCTTCTGTTTCCTGTTATTGATACACTCTAGATTTCTCCGCTCCATTGATCCCATGCAGCTTTCAGATTAAATGAAACAACAGTGTGTGATGAGAGCAAACCCACAGCTGCCTGAGGACTAAATCAACACGATCAAACCATCTATTCTAATCTATAAATAAAATGACGAGGACTTCATCTGCCAATACCGAGAAAAAAAAGGCAACTCTGGACCACGCATTTCTTTTGGATCACACTGCATTTTGATGTGGTCCTTGGCAGTCATTCCCAGTCCATTTGGAGGGATGGCATCAACATTAGCCATTAGTCGTGCCCCATGGCAGGACAACAGAAACACCATTTTCAGAATGAGCGTATCGTGGCCTCTCGGCTCTGTTCCTTCATAATGAGGATTCAGAGGTTTAGGTTAATGAAGGCCTGGACTGGCAAGACTGAAGCCCTGAAGCTCAGCACTGCTGTTTAAAAACCTGCTCACATGATCGGAGAAATCTTTCACAAAATAGTATCACTAGCAACATTCAGTGACAAAACTCAGTTTTATGATATCAACAAAGCTGTCGAATGTTGTGTGGCTCGATCTCAGTAAATAAGTCCACAAGCATCAATGACTGGATCTTATCCCATACAAATCTGAAAGTTAAGTTACTTGCCTAAGATATATTTTTTAATCTGTTTGAGAAAACAATCATATGGATAGATTATTTCACAATATTAGTTTGAAATATCAAAAAAAAAAAACACACATGCACACCCTCATAGACACTGCCCTGGTTGAAATCGGACAGAAGATCAGGTTTATCAGCCGGGAACGAGTCTCTCTCATCAATCTGTGATCATAATGACCAAAATGTATCTTAATACTAGGTTTAAGCAGGGCCTGAGACAAAACATCTTCCAGAGTCCCTCTGAGTCTTAGAGGACCTTAGTGCCCCCCAACTGAGTCTTCAGAAGGCTAATATTTCCAGTTGTTCTCCCCCAGATGATGCCCCTGGTGTGGAGTAAGCACATTTTATGTGTGCTTGGAATATCTGGATGATCTACTGCATTGCCAAAATCTGCGGTATAAAACGGAGCACATTGCATGGAATTTTGCGCCCCACAATGCATTGCGCTCAACATGACCTTCCATTATCCAGTATGACAAATGAACAGGAACTAATGTCAACATTTTTTCTGCTTCTTTTGATCCCTTCTGAAGTAAAACTTAAGCAAGGCACGTGATTGTAAGGATTGTCCACTTGTAATGTACTAAAAACATTATAAAAATAACTGTACTTGCAGATAATATAATATTGATTAAATAAAAGGAGAGCACACTGTCACGTTTCACTTTTGATATGATATGCACTTAAGTACACTTTGTAATACTGTCAAATTAATAATTTTACCTTAAAGATCATTTTCAATAACTGTTTTAATATTATCTGTCAAGTCCATTTATTCTGATGTATTGACTAACATACTAAAGTACATGTAAAGTACTTGATTATAATTTGAACTCTAGTGTGTTATTTGATATTACATTTAGGTCCGGTTTCTCAGACAGTGCTTAGACTAAGCCAGGATTAAGCCATAGTTCAATTAGGACATTTAAGTAATTTTTATTAATATTCCTTAGAAGAAGCATCACTTATGTGCATCTTGAAATAAAACAAAGGCACTGATATATTTCAAGATCAGTCAGTGCAAGTTTCTTTCAGTTAAAACAGATCAGATTTACACTAGGCTTAAGCCTTGTCTGTGAAACCGGGGGTTAAAGTTGAAATATTTGAAATGTACTAAACTGCAACTAAATTGCATTTTTAAAAAATATTTAATTATATATTTAAACGAATGGATCAAAATACATTCTAAAATTCAACAAATTGCATTTAATAAAAATTTTAATAGCAGTACATTTGCAATTAACATTACATCCAAACATTACATTTAGTTCACACTTAAGTAGATACTTTTAGATGTTTTATTTCTGTACTAAGGACTCTTTTTAGAAGTGAATTAAAGTGTAAAGTCTTTTTGATACAATGACTGAATTAAGTTTAGTCAGGCTGCAGGCTATAGTACAGCACAGTTTTGTGTGAATCTTGTGCAAGTTTTAGCAATTTGGAAATATGAAAAAGACCCTTAAAAAAGAGGAGAATTACTTCACACATAGCAATAAAATCTGCATGAATTATACAGTGTGTCTGTGCATGTGTGTGCCTGTGTTTAGGGATTTTATGCAAATAATGCTGTTGGTTTTATCTTGTAAATTATGGCTTTGGTCTTCTAGTTTCCTTGCTTACATAAATCCTGAAGAAGTAAATCAATGCAGAGCGCCGAACACAAAGTAGCGCAGAGCAGCTCATTAGAATTTAGAGCATGTGATTATAATCAACGTATTTTTTCCCCTTCATTTTTTCATCTTGCTGTGCTTTTATTGCATCTTGTTTACATTTGCAAACACACACAACCATGTGTCAGAGAAATGCAGACTCAACACATACAGCTGCTTATTGAAAACTGAATAATTCACACATTCACAGTTCTGACATGTGCAGAAAACGTGAACCATAGAGCAACAGGGTGAGAGAGCTCTTGGATCGTATACTTGGGTATCAATACCTTTCAGCTGGCTGGAATTCCCAGCTGCAGCCAATCAAAACAAGCAAATCATTCCAGCCCCAACTAGCTTTACATCACTCATAAATCATGAGCTGCATCCCATAGAGTCCTGGCACATCTCCAGCCCCAATCACCTCAAACACACATAGGTGCTCTCCTCATGTTACTGCAGGATTTCCCCTCATTCCTCTCTGATGATTACTACAGTTTTGTGAATGTATTTGAGAGAAAAGTGTGTGAGAAAGAGATGTATGCACCAAGCTTTTACTGTTTAACCTGGCACGGTCTGCCTGGATGCAGCTTTCGGTAATGAATAAAATGTGAAATTATATTTATTTTATCACATCATAAAAATTGTATTAACATGGGATAAATTGTTTTTACTACTTTGGTCATTTTTTCCATGCTCCCTTCTGCAATGCAACATTTTACATGGAAAAACTTTACCTTAAATTAAAGTCCAGTCAGAAAGTTTTGGGCCATGTAACTTTCTTGGCATAGGCAATCCCATAATTCATTGCACTGATCTCAGTAAAAAGAGTGGACAAGGCAACCGTTAATTAAAAATAAATGAAACCTATTTTCAGTAGCTTCATGCTAACTATTAATATAGTTACTAAAAAAGTATTGATGACACAAACCATTTTTATTTGTTTATTCAGAATATAGCAGCACTTTCTCTACAAAAGAAGGTCTGGAAGTCATAAAGACGTTCTTAACTTTCAAAAAAATGTTGATTGTCAACCTTAAGAGGTCAGATGAAATCTTGTATTTGATTAATAATATTTTATTCACATTATAAGGAGTGCGTTTTTTTTTTGACAAATTGGGTTTTGTGAAAATATAGTTTAAACCCTGATCTGTTGGATTTTGTTTAGCGAGAGAGAGAGAGAGAGAGAGAGAGAGAGAGAGAGAGAGAGAGAGAGAGAGATCTAAATTGAAAAAAAAAAATCTTAATTAGGTATTCAGATTGCATTACAAAAAAAATGAAGTAAAATAAATTATGCCAAAATAGATTAAATTAAATTAAGGTGCTGCTTAGGGGCTAAATGTTGTTTGCTATTATTATTAAACATATATTTTCCATATATTAAATAATATCTATTGTTTGATCATTTTTCTTACTTACTGTAACATACAAGATAGGTAAATGTTTGATGAATGTATTGCACATGATGAAATGAGTCCTTTATAATGGATTCATTGCCTGCCACAGCATTTATCTCTTTGTAATCTTAAATTGTCTCACCACAACAACATGCAATCCACACAAACAGGACGCCTGTCATTCTAAACAACAGGCCACAGCAAATACACAGCCTTGATTAAACACTGGAAACAAAACATCCCGGAGCGCTGGACCAGAGGAACACACAGACACGCAGAGAGTCCTGCGTGAGGAGAGGGGAGAGGTCAATGATTTCAGTCTGCTGCTCCACACATGCTGAAGACATTACTGACTATGAGCTACTTTTCTTTGATATTTCTGGATTTGTTCCAGTTGTATCAGATGTAATTCATGCGATTAGTGTCGGAATAAAACAGTTTTGCATTTGTTATTCTTAGCAGAGCTGTATCAAATCACTTGAAGTGTTATCAAAGTGTTCTGTTATTAAAACATGGGCTTATGGCTGTGAATATTTGGCAGATGTAAAGAGTCTATTCAAAATGAATACTGACTGTATAATATCAGCGCTGAAAGCATATCGGATCGTCACAAACCACTGACAACAATTCAGCAAAAGACAAGGCAAATAACCTAAAACACGGCGTGTTTCTCTCCCGCGGCCCCTCAGACTACACAGACTTTATGGAAGCTGCTCTTATCAAATTGTTCAAGTCTTTAATATAGCATTCAATATCCTGGGTGAATTATTTTAATAGAATAAGTCATATTTCAGGTAGCCTGGCTTTCAGATGCTATCACAACCACACATTTGTCACCTGTCAAATTATTACCCACTGTCTGTCACGTTCATTTGTCAAAAGGAAAGCGCTCGGAGACACCGACTGTTTGAACCTAGCAAAATCAGATTTGAATTTCGATTCAGATTTGGGCTTCATATTTATGGTAATGTTTAGCTAATAAAACGCTGAGATCCTGATGCCCATTTATTTACGTCTAGGAGTGTATGAAATGCCCACAGTTTTACATATGGCTCTGGTCAGAATGAACATCCTGTATGTGAAACACAGTTTACACCAAAAACACTTATCAAACACTGAGTTTGTTTGCATAGATAAACATGGTGACAATTTAACTGCTGTACTGGAATGGTGTGGATTACTTGTGGATTATTGTGATGTTTTTATCAGCTGTTTGGACTCTCATTCTGACAGCACCCATTCACTGCAGAGGATCCACTGAAGAGCAAGTGATGCAATGCTACATTTCTACAAACCTGTTTTGTTGAAGAAGCAATCTCATCTACATCTTGGATGGCCTGAAGGTGAGTACATTCATAGGCGCCAATACCGTGGGTGCTCCGGGGCTCGAGCACCCACGGAAAATACCGAGCACCCACGGAAAATGAGCACCCACGTGTGCCAGTGCCAGACTGCCAGTAGGCTACATTTATTTAAAATTAAACATTGCAGTTGGCGCTATGAAGCGTCTGCCACACTGTGATTGGTTATGTTGTTGTCAGTGATAGTGACATAACCAGTCGCATGCATGTTCCATATCCTATCCACCAATCACAGCGTTTCTGAAAACGTCCCATCCCCCACTATACAGTGCCGTGCGAGTATGTAATCATTTACTGCTTTCCGTAATCACTAATCATTAATCAGACTAAAATGGACAGATTTGTTATAAAAAAAGCCAAACCTATTAATATTGATATATCGACATCCACCACAAGTGCCCTCTCAGATAATAAGCTATGTGCTTTGATCTTGATGTGTTGTCTATGTTATTCGTTCGCTATGAGACCTTGAGTAACAGCTGATAGTACAGAGGGAAGAGAACGCAGGTCAGTATATCGCGATATACACTGTACATATTGTATAGACACACTAGGTAAGAAGTGAGCGCCACACATTGTATTTCTGTTTTTGTTAGACAGTTTAGTTAAGGTGCCGGATGCACTGAAGATTTCGGTTTATTTTCTACATTTTGCTTTGGTTAGATTAGGTTTATATTAAGGATTGTTTTCTTATATTTTGTTCTTTCCTTTGGCGCCGCTTTCGTTCTTTTCCCATTTTATTGTTTGTTTGTTTACATTTTCACCTTGTACATAGCGCACATTATTATTGTTATTTTACTGGATCTAGTGGCTTTGGCTTTTTGTGAATAAACGTCCAGTATTTTTTCTCTTTCAAAGTTTTGTCTGTCATGTTCTTCCACCTCATTTCATACCCAGCAGTACGTTAATATGTAAATGTTACGGTACATTCCCTAGACTCCTTAAAGTTCGTAACAGGGTTTAAATGGGAACATTTTTCTGCTCAAGTATAGGCCTATATACGGTTTAAAAGAGGAAAAACTAATGGACACAAAAGTAGCCTACTTTTGGACAGAATACGAGTTCTTTGTTAAATACATAAAATAAAAAAATATTTTTTTAGCCTATATGAATAATGGATTCGAAACCTCAAAGAAAAGCCATGCCACTATCAAAAGAAACCTCGAAACATAAATGAGGTAGACATTCCCAGAAACTCATTATTTTAGTCGCAACAATCGGTTAATGGAAACGCTGTCCTTTCGCAATAGTTTTTAATCAATATTTACAAAACATTAATTTCCCAAGAAGCAGAACGCATTAGCGGTTACGTGTCAGTTAAACTTTTCATCTCCAATCCTGTTTGTATTTTTGAGAAGTGACGCTGTTGTGTTTGTTTGTATCGGCCGCTGTCCATTAGCCTAAGGTTCTGAAATGCAATATTTTTTGAATAGCCTAGTCTATTTTTTTTATTTTTTAAATGGCGTGCGCCCTTGAGCACCCACGGAGAAAAACATAAATCGGCGCCTATGAGTACATTTGCAATAAATTTTCATTTCTGGGTAAACTTTAAAAATTCAAAATGTTGAATGCATTGTGGCAAACAGTATTCCACAAAGTGCATTTGGTCATCTGGGAATTACATTCATACTGCATTAAGTGCTAGTATTCCATTCCAAACTTACTCATAGACACTGACTTCTCACTTCAATCTAATTGCAACTCATATTTTATGAATTGAAGCATAAGTCATGATTTCTTGAGCAGCAGGCACTATTTCTGGAGAATTTTATCTGGCTGGCCTCATAAAGCAAGCAGAACTTGGCCAAGCTCAAAAGACAGAGAGAAAGAGTTACTGCAGGCATTTACCAAGTTTTTAACACACTAATATTTCTGTGGTGCCCCCTGATCAATGTGGGAGAAAAGCATTTCTTATAATTCTTCCAACTACTTAGAGGGGGCTGTCTGAGTAACGGCAGACACATCCTGACCTGCAGACATTAATTCCACCTGTCTGATGGGTTTATGGAGCTCATTATCTGTGTGACACTCAGACTGAGCGCTGTGTGCTGCAAACTTTACAACGCTGAGCAAACAGAGAGTGAGTGAGAGAAAGAAATTGATAAAAGGAGAACAGAAAGGATAGAAAGTGTTGGAGTGCTTAAATGTTGGGGCAGCTTCATCTTAGGTGCATGTTGTGGACACTGAATAAAAACTGATGTTCAGGATGGCACACTATAGCATATGCAGTATGCACTGAATACTATTTACTATTAGTTCAATAGCATTTGAAAGATATGTAATATGCAACAACATGCATTTCAGTTATTATATATTATTGTAACATTCCTTGCATTAGTAAAAAAAACCCACTGTTATTTAGCATTTTTGATGTAATTTTTAATGCTGTAGTTAAAATAAGAAAAGAACAGGACACAAAGAAGTACACTTCCTCTTCTTTTTGTTGACTTACATATTAAAGCACACATGAAGTATTTGATTGTAATTTCAAATGTTATTCAGTGACTTAAAAGTATATTTTAGTTTACCATAAATGCTTGTCGGTATATTCAACAAACTTGAAACACATTTTTCCAATACAACAGAACTATAAAATTACATGTAAGGAGGTACTTAAAGGAGTAGATCACCCAAAAATGAAGAGTAAATGAAAATGCATTTACCCTCAAGCCAACCAAGATTGCATCCAGCATTGCATCACTTGCTCTTCAGTGGATCCTCTGCAGTGAATGGGTGCCGTCAAAATGAAAGTCCAAACAGCTGATAAAAACATCACAATAATCCACAAGTAATCCACAACATAATTAACATCTTGTGAAGGGAAAAGCTGCACGTGTTGTAAGAAACATATTGTTGCTTCTGGCTAAAATATGAGTTCTCTATCCATAATACTGCTTAAGTAAGAGTCTAAACTGAATCAGGAGAGAAATATGCACGGATCAAACACTGTTTACAAACGAAAACAGTCCAAAACATTTGTAAACAAATGATGGATTTGTTTCTTACAAACACAGCTTTTTGTTTCACAAGATGTTAATTGATTCATTTGTGGACTTGTGGATATTGTGATGTTTTTATCTCATTTTCTCTCATTGTGACGGCACCCATTCACTAGAGAGAATCCACTGGTGAACAAGTGATGCAATGCTACATTTCTCCAAATCTGATGAAGAAACAAACTCATCTACATCTTGGATGGCCTGAGGGTTTCATCAAATTAAATTTTTTGGTGTGAACTATTACTATTTAAGTCTTTCTTAATTGGCTCAAAAAGCTACTTTAAGTTCAACTAATTGCATTTAATACAATTAATTTTAATCAATAAATTGTGCGGTAATTCATTTTCACTTGATGGTTAAAAAATGCAATTAAGTGAATACTTCTAAAATATGTTGTTTCTGTAATAAGCACTCTTTTTAAAAAATATGCTAAAATGTACTTCTTTTTCACAGGTGGTTGCATATTGCACATTTTGCAACCCCCCAACCATAAATATGTGTGTGTGTGTGTGTGTGTGTGTGTGTGTGTGTGTGTGTGTGTGTGTGTGTGTGTGTGTGTGTGTGTGTGTGTGTGTGTGTTTGTGCGTGCATGCGTGCGTGCGTGTGTGTGTGCATGCGTGCGTGTGTGTGTGTGTGTGTGTGTGTGTTTGTGCGTGCATGCGTGCGTGCGTGTGTGTGTGCATGCGTGCGTGTGTGTGTGTGTGTGTGTATGAACCAGTGATCAGGTCGAGTGAGTCGGTTCATTATAAGCGTGTTAATGGCTTGCAGATGTGTCTGTTGTTGAGCTGTATGTGTTTGGAGGCTCTCTGCAGGGTGAGCAGTGTCGAGCTGGGGGAGGGGGTGATTTTGAAGTGGGTGTGTCCGTGTGGAGCAGGTCCAGGCTCTGATTGGTGCATTTCCTCAGCGGGGAGCAAAGATGCCGATTTACAACCCTGCAGCACAGTGAACATATGTCTCTCTATGCTATTTCTGGATTTGCATTATCTGATCCGGATGCTATTTCATAAATAGGATTCCTGCCTAATTGTGAGAAATCCAATGATGAAGCCACTTAGCCACAGGACTCTGAAGAGAGAACAGAGACACAAAAACACACTGTCCAGACGTTAACGGTCCTGTGATTTAACTAACTAGACACTTTGATGTGCTGATTCCTCTTGATTCACAGTATTAAGTATTCATTGTATTTAATTGTGTGTGGTTTATGACTATCAGTATCTACAGAGCTCATTAATCAGTGCATTCATTGAAAGGCTGAAGTGTGTGTTTTTTATTCTCCCAGTAGTGTCATTGTCTGAGTGCCAGCCAAAACCTGCTTAATGCTCTGATGACACCGCCACTGTTTCATACAGGCATATGGAAAGAAAGGCTTTGTTCAAGCTACTTTATTTATTTACTTATTTATGTATTTATTTGTTTATCATTTGTTAAAGAAGAACTTTGCAATTTGGATTTTTCAAACTTTATCTTAAAGTGATAGTTCACCCCAAATTCAAATTCTGTCATTAATAAATATATTAAATAATAAGTAACCAGTAAAATTATGGTGTGGAACATAATTCAGATGTAAAATGCAGCTTCATGAAGATGAAACGGAGGCAGAATCAAGGCTCGGTAATGGTCTGGCAGATTATTTATTATTTTTCCATAATATTTTTATTGCAAATTATATTATTAGCATAACCATTTGAAGTTTTGATTTATGGACTATTTATACAGAACACATTTTTGAACGTGTGAAAATAAAAAATGCAAGATGCAGGGAGTAAACGCAAGGTATACGTTGTATTTTTTTTGTTTTTGCAACAAAAAAATTTTGCAGTTTTTTTTTTACAATGGTAAAAAAATGCTTATGTAGAAAACTACAGAAAATGTAGTAAAGTAAAATGGAAAAATGAATTTTGTGTAATGGCCCCTTCTGCATTTACATTACTATAATCATGCAACATAATAATCAATGACAATAATCAAACTTTCAAACTCTTTTTGGCTTTGACAGGCATGAAACAGTACATGTGCATGGCTCTTTGTGCTGCTTTCCATGTTCAGCTCAGGTCATGTTGTGTATCTTGGCTATTGCCTGTATCTGTAGTGTGTTTATCAGAGACAGGACTGTGCTAAAGAGCAGCGAGGCTGGCCACACGGGTCTTGTGTCTAACATGAGCAGGCAATAAAAGCCCTCTTTCCTCCCATCTCCTCCGCTCCAGGCTCATAACAGGAACCGCCATGACGCTGTCTGGATTGGCATATCTCTTCTTTATGGGTTCAGGTAGCTGACCTTCTCCCTACGACTGAAGCAAATGTAGGCAATCAAGTGAAACGATTTGCGAGCTGACTTAAATTTGACCTTGTTGGGACTGTTGAAATTGTTCACTGAAAGAAGAGAAAAGCGGGACTGGGGGCTCGTACCGCAACGGTTTCTACAAATTTGCTTCCTTCCAGTGGTTAGTTTGATGATCTGTAGGACAGAGTGGGAAATGAAAATTTTTAAAACACTTAACATCAACATGAAACAGCATTCGACACAATTTACTTCAGTGAGACAGAATATTCAAGGGCATGCATTTGGGGATTTTTGGTATTTCAGTATTATTGGCTTTTAAGATTAACATCATCAAAAATAAGAGCAGGAAATAAAGAAAGGTGTTATAATATTCTTCTGGGCATGTGTTAGGCTGTATCACGCTGAGCACACATGTACTCAAAACGGGTTTCCTGTCCCGCTCTGTCTTTGCGTCCAAATGGGGCATTTGTGTCAAAGAGTGCCTCTTCTTCCGCTCTGCTCTGTGACCTCACTTCCTCCTCATGCAAACCTAACATCCATCCATCTTATTGGACTCAATGAAATTCCTCCAAAAGGTTGAGGGACATACTGCAATACTATTATCAACTGTTAAAAGCGTGAGTGAGAGTGACTTCTCTTTGGTGACAGAGTCCTCATGTGTCTCTGCTTGCTTCCGTTGATCAGAGTTTATTGTAATTGTGTTTGTGGGTTATTAGGCTGCATTAATACAAGGTTTTTATGAGAACTAATGCCACAGTGGGAACAGTTATGGCCATCAAGGCATTTTTGCGTTCCCTGATTACATATATTTCTCCTTTTAGATTAATAAATGAGATTTGGTTATCGAAATGCCAATTTTGTTCTCCCCCTGTGAAAAATATTATATATATAAACTACTTGCAGATAACATTAATGAAATAAAAGGCTTAAGCGTTCTTAAAAAGAGACTGTTACTTAAGTGCACTTTATGATGACGTTAAATTAAAAGTTGTACATATTAAAAACATAAAGCTTTAATAATCTTTTGTTTTACTTTAACAAATGACACTTATTTAGATGTGTTGATTAACATACTAAAGCACATATAAAGTACTAGATTATCATTTTAATTGTAGTGTGTTATTCAATATTACTTGTAAACTTAATCATTTTAAATGTAATAAACTGCGACTTCATTCTTGCAAACTAATGTAGAATACGTTTAACTCTTAAGTTCAGCTATTTGCATTAATTTAAACGTAAGCTATAATAAATTATAAACTGTAAATGACATAATTAAGTGTCTGGAAACATTACATTCAGTTTGCATGTAAGTACATAATTTTAAAGAACATTATTTCCATAATAAAAGGATGCAGTACTGTGGATCACTTTGCTTACTGCCATGATTATAATGTTTTTGTTCTGAATCTGATGTTGATATTTAAGTGTGAGGAAACCGCTGGCTGAAGATGGATGTTTGAGACAGCTTCTGTACTGTATATGGCTCATTTGTTGCTCATAGCTCATGTGTAAGACAGCTCTGGGCTGTAATGTAGATTACAGGTGCACCTGTGATGAGTTCCTAAAGTTTTAGTATGGTTACCAGACTGACCCCAAAAACACAGCTGTTGAATTCTGCAGACACTCACATAGATCCTCTAGATGTCCTCGCTTAGTGAGCTGCCTTGTTGTCTAACTAAACTGTGTAACGCAATACTTTACCTTAAAAAGTTCCTCTTAAATGAAACAGTCCATCCATTTTGGCAACCAAACAGCTGATGGTACATCGACTTTCATAGTATTTCTTATTTTTAATTTTTTTCATACTATATAATTCAATGGCTGTTTGGTTCCCAGCATTTTTCAAAATCTCTTCTTTTGTATTTTTTCATGCCAATGCATTGTTTTGAGCATAAGGGGAAAGATAAGGAAGAATAATAATTTTATACATGTTATGCCATGTCCTCTGTAGAGAACACCAGGACCATCAATTTTTTTTACAATATAATTACTTGAATAGATATGAACAGGCAAAAACAATGGATTTATGTAATTATTTTTTATTTTAATTTTTTTTAAGACATACATTCCATTTTTAGGTTTCATGACTATCAACTATGTTATCAAATATGTAATAGAATGATTTAATATACAATTCTGCTTTATATAATATGTGTGTAAAAGGGCAATAAGAGGGTTTTCCAATTACATACAATGTAGCTATACACTTTATCTAATTTGCATATTAATATGCTTTTGTGGTAACACGTCATGAAAAAGAAGTGTAATAATTGGCAAGATTTTCACAGTTAAAACTGTGACATGTAAGATCTCGTATAAATTCACTAACATATAATGTCCTTAATGTTTATTTTTGGGTAAATATCCCTTTAATATATTTTAAATATACTAGTAATATTGTAGTAATAGTAACTTGATTGTTATAAATGTGTAATTACAAATGTATTTAAGCACATCACATGTTTCATTACTTTAAGCTAAGCATTAATGTTTGGAAGTTTGTTTGGAAGTACACTTTAACAAAAAAAAAAGAACATTAATGTGGTCCCAATCTATGCTGCCTTGGAATGGAGTTGGGTCACAAAACTGTGTTTATGTAAGACATTAAACTATTTAAAGGGATCTAAATGAACACCAATAGTCCAAATCCAATGCACTATGCATAAAGAATCTGAAAGATTAAAACAAGACTGTTGCGATTGTTTTTTTTTTTTAGATTGAAAAGTGCTTAGGGCTGGTTTGATGTTGATCAAATTAATTGCATTGGGTTTAAAATTACTGGGTCATTCGTTTAAAGGTTTCTTCCACAAAAAGATCAATATTATCTGGAACTTCGGGCCATTAAATGTTTGAGCTCAAGGTGGGGTTTCGATTCCAAATGCGCTTCTATTGTGGAGAGCTGCCAAATAGCCCTGTGGAAAGAAGCTACACAAACAGGAAGTGACCCATGACATCCTCAATTTCCATGTGTATGTGCTTCTTCTTAGACCTGCGGTGTTGTACATGGAGGGCATTAACGCAGTGCACAACTATATTTTTCCCAACACACACACACACACACACACACAGCTGTGTGCTTCTCTGGAGGCTTCTGGAATGGTGCCGCTTTTGCATAGAGGTGATTTGCTCTCTTGAGATCCAACCGTGCCATTTGCACTACATAAATTTGAGCCTATTGGCTAAAAAAGGTTGTCCTTTCTTTTCTGCATTCAGCAGGGAATTGCTAGAAGCATGTATCACTGATCAATGCACACACAGTTTATGTAGAAAGCACACATATATGCATAGGAAGTCATATAATCTGAATCTGGTATTATTCACCACACTGACAGTGTGATACTGACTGTTCATATTACAGTAAAACAATTACAGTATATTGGCTATACTTTCAGAGCAATTTTTACCGTAGTTACTAGAATTTATTACCATTACAGCTGCAGACATTAATTTCACAGTGGACCGGGGCAGGAAATGACTGTGCTGTAAAATCAATGATTATCTGTGTCTTCATCATATTAATCTATTGTGTATCTACAGATCATCTGTAATAGTCTGATGCTCACATCTTGATGCTCAAGTTCCTCCTTGAGTTCCCAGCATGCACTGCAATATGAATACATTATATAGTTGTATTTTTTATGTTGTATTTTTTTTATTTTATTATTAATACTTCCTGTTTTATTTCATGATGTTGTTTTATTGTCATTATTAATTGCAATTTGTTATTTAAAACAAAACAAAAATCTTAGGTTTGGGGTCAGTAACATTTTATTTAATTTTTCATTTAAAAAATCATCTTTTATTTATTTTTCATTTATTCATTTAGGCTATTTATTGAATCTTTTATTCAGCAAGGATGCATTACATTAATAAAAACTGACAATAAAGACGTTTTTATGGTTAAAAAGAGGATTTTAAATAAAAATTTAAACTTTCTATTTAAAATAAATCTCATTCTATTTTTTTTGGGGGGGGGGGGTATTTTAGTAATTTCTGTGCTATAACATACATATAGTGTTAAAGCATAAAAATCAAAAGCTTATTTTATATACTTAAAACAAAACTGTAGCACTCTTACACTGGCTGTAAGAACAATATAAGTTTCTTAATTTTCTTGCATTAGTATTGAAAACTGTCAAAATACATTTAAAATCCTTTTTAAGTGAACGGCTGCAGTGGTTTCTGCTGTATGCTTACAGTAAGATTAAAAGACTAATCTGATTCAGAGCTAAGTGTGAATTACCATATTATTACACAAATGTATTCTTCTGGGAAGACGCTTCATTCAAGGTGACATTGCGGTGTGCACATTACGCTGTGACACTATGCAGAATACGGTTTTATGAGATTCATTCAACTTGTCGTTTATCAGAGGGGTTAAATAAACAGGTGCATTCATGCAAGATGTGCGTTTCGACATGTCAACAGAAGCCCAGTCTCTCCTTAGCATATTTCCCGACGCCTCTCGGCTTCTAGAGGAGATGATATTTACATAAGTAGCTGCTTACTTTTGTCCAATGACCTCCGAGAGGTTATTTATGACCCAGAGCTCATCTTTTAATTCCATATCTGTATTTTTGGTGATTTGAGAGCCCTGACACACTAATGCACTGCTTTAGCCCCTGGCTATTTTTCACTCCGACGTTGAATATTCAAAAGATGTGCTTAAGAAAAGAGAGCGTGCGACAGAGTAGTGGTATGATAGGAAGGGGGTAGAGAGAGTTAACATTAATTAATATTCCACGCAGTAAAAATGAAAACGAGACCGAGGCTAATTTTATGGGACAATTAATCATGGCTCTCAGTAATTACACTCGGGAGTTTACAAATGATTTTTTTAGGGGCCGATAGTAGAAGAAAGAGAGATAATACTCAGCCATCAGACGGTCTGAACTCCAAACTCACCAATTAAAGGCGTCTGCAGCTGCTGCGATTGTGCGTCGAGGGAAAGGCAATGAGAGGCAGAGAGAATGAAGATGACAGGCTTTAAAGAAACACCTGAGGGTGCTGTGCAATGGAGGAAAGACAGGCTAGAGCGGGTCTGGGGTGCAGGTCCAGGTGCACACTGGGTAAAAATAACAGGCCTCACAACACAGCGCTACTTCAATGGGAATGTGTCACATGACAATGCAGGCATCTAGAGCAGCTCTGCTTCCTGCTGCAGTGGCACAACACACACACACACACACACACACACACAGCCGAGACAAGTCGGGTCCCGTTGAGACACTAGTCTCTCTCAAATATGAGAACAGGAGAAAAATGTCATTGTTCAGTCTTAGTCTAGAGGATTTGATAATACAGTGGGTGTCATCACTTATTCCAAATGAGAGTAAATAATTAGAGAACTTAATGTTTTGTGCTTTTGTTTGCTAAACTCCATAAGCACCGGGTCTAGTCACCAAACTTGCTTCAAACAAGCTTGTAAATTCATATGAAATCTGTCGCCCCTCTAAAGTGTATTGCAGACAAAACTAAATGTAATTTCTCAATCCACTAAAATCTAATCTCACTTGAGACTTTAACCCAGGCTTTTTTAATCAGTTCTCCTAGAAACATACTTCCTATGTATTACATTTGAGTGCTTGCATAAAGTATGTTTTGGGCCAAAGACACCAATTCAGAAAACATTTGCCATGATAACTTAACACATAAATGACTATGAAAGGGTGTGTTATATTAGGAACTATATATTTTATTATATGTAAAGTTTTTAAATTCATAACAAAAGCATTACTTGTCTTTTTAGATACATTTTCTAGATTTTTATTTTATTTTATTATTGTTGTGTAAGACGATGCGTGTTATTTTGCTATGTCCCATGAACTGCTCATTAAATTTGAATGATAGTAGAATATTGTCAAATCATGTAATGTAAAACTTATTTTGTTAAATAAGCGATTACTCTATTTGAGTGTATTGATCATATGGTAATAAAACAATATTTTTATTTAATAAAAATGAAGAGATTGTTAATGTCCTTTGAAGGGTTGTCCACCCTGTCGTATTGGGGAATCTGCCCCTTTAAGAGAAGGCCATCCCCTTTAGTGACATCAGCACAACAGACTTTTCTTCTCTTCAGTGGCGGGAATCTCAACAGCTGAGGTGAGCAAGTTTTGAGTAAGTTTTCTTTGTCTGAGTCGGCTTTGCCAAAGCTTAACATGTCAACCCTGTTGGCATAAAATATGACAGAACTGATTTGAATACAATATTTTCAAAAGATGTAAGTTTACCAAATTCTCTTCAACAACCAGACTAAACCAGATCTAGCTAGTCATAGTTTGTTGTAAGCTACAGTAATATGCTAATTGAAGCTCAAAATGTCAACCGTCTTTTTTCCAAAATGTCCAACCTGTCCACCACTTAGACTCGATAGCATTACTTTTTTATAGTCAATATTTCTAAAAACTAAAATAAATTGAGGGGGGGGGGGGGGGTATATCAATGTGATTGAAGGTTTAATTATATTATTATAAAAATAAAATTGAATGAATGTTTCATTGTCATATTTCTTCATGCTTTTTGTGTTCTGCATTATGTGTCCAGCCCATCGTGTGCTGGTCCACCCTGTCATCTTGATATTTTACTATAATATTTTAAATAATAATTCAGTCATTTCTATATAATCCAGTAGCTAGGTGTTTGGGCAATATCATGCATACAAAAAACTGCATACAAATATAAATTTTACCCAAAATAAGAAAAAATGGTTTACATAAAATCTTTTATTCTTTTTATAATTTGAAAACAAAGAAATAATGCTGTTTAGAAAAGGGACATCGTACCTTTTGGAAAATATAATTTTTAATTTAATTTTGCAACGAAAACATATTTAATGATAACATATATTTACAAAACAAGGTGGACATATGTTATGGTTTATGATTCGAATAATGGCCCATAATTATCCAAGAAAATATATATGTGTTTCGAGTACTTGAGTGTCTACTATTTTTTACATGACATAAAGTGAATGGGAAATTAAAACCAAAATATTTGAGTATTGTGAGGGCTGAAAGGCACTTTATGGTGAAACTGACCATTATATGTTGTCGAATAAAACATGAAAATATATTTTGTCAGCCACAGACCTTATTTAAAGCTTTTAAACAAAAACACATTAAAAAAACGGACTCTTTATCACAAAAAGAGAGTATGTTTAAAGTCATCAATAGAAAATATTGACAACCACATTTTATCAAATTAAGCTGAAATCCACCAGAACTTTAATACAGTGAAACTATATATATATTCATATTACTGCTATTCACAGTTTATTATTTTGCCTAAAATCCAGGATATTTGCAGTTGCATTGATGTTTTTATTGAAAACTGAGGTTTAGTCTCAGACATTTTGCTTATGCAATTCTCTCAAATATCTAGCTGATGTATTGCACCTGCAGCAGAAGCTTGTGTTATCACAAGTATCATTGAAACGCTGTGGAAAACAAGACTTCAAGCTGCCGGTTCCATGCTGTGTTCTTTGGGTCAGATAAAGAGGTTGATTATTGGGCCCTTCCTTTTCCTTGGTCTGTTTATTTTTATGAGATTATGTGTGTATATCTAACCTAACCCAGTTTATGGCGGCTGCAGCCACTAGAGTTTGTGCAGTGGATCTGAGTTTGTCTTTGCTAACACAATCACGCCGGTTGACCTTCCTCCATTCAGACGTGATGCAGGCTCAGATAACAGTTGATTGGCAGCAGGAGTAAATGCAAGGGGCGCCCAGCATCTCAGAGAGTAAACGCACCGCGCAAACTCTGACATAACCTGATCCTGCCCTGACGAGACTCACACACAGTCATACATCAGTGCCAGACAGCCAGCACAACCGTACACACACACACACACACACACACTCGAGCATTGAAGTATACATTTGAAACAGCCTTGTGTGACACTTTTAACAACTAACAGCTGCTGAAATAGTATATGATAGATAGATAGATGGATGGATGGATGGATAGATGTTTTATGTGTCATGTTGAGAAAGACACTGTAAAGAGATCATAGATGCAAAACCACTGTAATATCAGTTTATTAAAATAATATTCTCTTTAGACATAATAATGTCTTTTCTACGTGTGTGATGAATTTGAGACTGGCCTTTGATTCATTACACAAGCAAAGCTTTTAAAAGATGAGTCAGATTAATGGATTTGTTGTTTTTAATAATGAAAGTTGTAATGCCCTCCTATAACAGTTTTAATAGTTGAAGAAAAGTGCATATCTCCTAATATAATGAAGCAATACTGCAGACATCTTTGCCATCACAATATATATATATATATATATATATATATATATATATGTATGTACAAGAACATTACAACAATCTGATGAATCATATTTTATTCTCAGATTGCTGGGCTTGAATACAATGCATATCAATGACTGGAAATGATTTGCATCTTTACGTTTCCATTTGTAGGAATGTGACAATATCAAGAGCCAATCAGCATAGAACAATCCATTACAATGACACCTCACTTAAAATTTATTTTTCATAGGATTGAAATTTGTTTTTGCATATTGTTTGTCTAGCTCACTCAAGGACAAACTAATTCCTTCTGTGATTGGTCTTGCATGTTTCTGAATATGTGCACATTCATGAGTTTGACCTACCTTGTCACCATTCAACTAAACAGCAGGGAAACACATTTGAATCACATTACCAGATGAAAGTCGAGACAAGACTTTTCCTTCTAATGCATTGGTTCTACTGTAGTCTGGTCTCACCTGATGCTAAGTGAACCAAGTCCTAGTCATCTGTCCATGTAGACAGTATTTTTGGCACTGAAGGATGGACTAAGGTGTTTAGATACACCTTAAGAAAGTTTTCTGTTAGCATTAACCCAATGGGAGGGCCTGAGAGGCCAGGGCCATATAAATGTTGAATAGCATGAGATTCCAGCAACACCCAAAGTCCCTGTTATGGCCACATAATGGTGTAGTTAGTGTTGTTCAGTGGCAAAGGCAGGAGAGGCAATGCTTCCTCAAAAAATGAATGAAATAATCTATAGTACAAAAAAACCCCACTGAAAACATTACAAAATATGTCATTAAAATTGCACAAATTACTCATGTTTCTAAAGTAACACTGTCCAACAGCAACATCAGCGAGTAAAGTTCATGTGTCCCTCATGCCTCCCCTGAGCCCACTTAGTTTTAACAGACCCCTTAAAGCAGGGTTCCTCAAATCTTGTCCTGGAGAGCCAATGTGCTGCAGCGTTTAGCTCCAACCCTGATCAAACTCAACTACCTGTGATTTTCTTACAATCCTGAAGACACTGATTAGCATGCTCAGGTGAGTTTGATCAGGGTTAAAGGCTGAACTCTGCAGGAAAGTGGATCTCGTGGGCCAGATTTGAGGATCCCTGCCTTAAAGCATGCTGTTTGTGTGGTGGGGGTTACTGAGAATGAATGGGGTAAAGTCACTTGAGAGGAGGTGATAAAAAAATCTGCCTCTTGCTTTTGTGCACGCTCAATCAGTCTGAATGAACAGAATGATGGTGTTAATGGAAAGACTCATTAAAAAGCAAGTAAACAATTCACCCACTAATATATCTCCACTTTGTCACATCAAAATGAAGCTTAAAATGGCCTGAAAACAAGATTTTTTTTTATTTATATATTTGTGTGTGTGTGTGTGTGTGTGTGTGTGTGTGTGTGTGTGTGTGTGTGTGTGTGTGTGAGAGCTTGGTAAAATTAAAGGTGGATCTTGATGACTGTGACCAGTGTAACAAGTTAAATATCAATTTCTAAATTAAATATATTGTTTTTATTGTTATTGCCTTGAGTTATTATTTTGAAATCAATGTGAAAATGCCTAAAAACACCAACTTGATAGGATTTATAGTTGGTTTTCATAAATAGAACATCAATTTCGTAATTGCATATATGTAAAAATACAAAATAGAATTGTATTTGGTTTCTATTTTAATAGTAAGTAATGGAAATAATGTTTACTTATTTAACCTGGATTACGTATTTAACCAGTTATTAAGTGTAACTGAGACATGAATTTAAATTTGATGAATAAATAAACAACGAGGACATGTCGCCACTGTTGTATTTAATATCTAGTGCACTTGATCGGCGCAGTGTACTTCAAATCTTACTTTTTTTTTTAAGTTGCAACTACTATAACATAATATTAATGAAATAAAGGGATCTTTCAGTGTACTTAAATGCACTTAAATGAATATGTATCCTACTGTCTGTTGGCATTAGCTGGCACCATTGAACGTGTTGAATCAACACTTGTTGGATCTTGTAATATCTGAGAAGTGATGTACTCGGTCTGCTGTTGGTTTTAGTCTGTGTCTGTTGGTGCAGTGTGAATTGTCCTTTGGTGTGAATTTAATATATTCTTTCAGGTTCCCTTTTATTAAAGTGTTCTAAAGTGTACTTTTTAACAAGGGAATGTGATTCCAGATTGCACTCTTACATTTTTAGTCCAAAATGGTGAAAGGAGTCAAGCGAAATGTAGGTAACTGTGTATTTAAGATGATTCCGTAGTAATAAATGATTTAAGCTAGATAGAAATTCACAGGCCTCAGGCGGCAAACATGACATCTTTATAAGTGAAGTAATTTAATTGTGACACCATGAATCACACTGTTGCTCTCTTTGTTTTAGTTCTTAGTAATACTGCAATCCAATTAAACTAATTGCAAGTTCTGTGATTTTATTTTATTCTGTAATTGGACATTAGAACCTTAGAACATATATCTTGGAGTGTAATTATTCATTTGAAACGCCTCTTAATATGCTTGTCTTAAATTAAACT
The DNA here is from genome assembly GCF_963082965.1 of Carassius carassius. Taxonomy (NCBI): domain Eukaryota; kingdom Metazoa; phylum Chordata; class Actinopteri; order Cypriniformes; family Cyprinidae; genus Carassius; species Carassius carassius. The sequence continues at coordinate 3,069,660 of NC_081773.1, forward strand.
GCTGTCACCGTGGCAGTAACTGGAACAATAAAGAATATTGATTTAGTGAGATTCTTGTCCAGTCATGAAGTATTCTGGTGTGGGTATAGTATAATATCCCATAATAATAACTCAATTGTTTTTGCAAGTTTGAGCTCAATGCACTACAACTATAGAAAACTAATGTTTTAAGGGTATTGTAATCAGATAATGTGCCCATCTGTTTGTTTGTGTCCCCTCACAGAACTTCAGATATACTGATCTGGTTCAGTTATTAGGAAAGGAAGATGATCCGATCTTGGTATTTCTGTGATCATCTGAATCCAGACCAACATCTTGACTTTCTTGAACATTGTAAGACTGGGGTGAAGGTCTGCAGTCACCTTGCTTGCTTTTGTCTATAAGTGAATTTACATGGATGCATTATTGACAATGAGTTATGGGAAAAATTTATTTATTGAGATTGATCATCCTATCCTGGTCATTAACAACAACAGTAATAGGAACAACACCAATAATACTAACTAAAATGCAACTCATGCTCATATGCCACTGAATGATATACTATAGGCATTAGCTCAATAATACAGCCAGGGTGACCTTTAAACATGTTTGCATTTTACACAGACAAACTTTCAAATTAGGGTGACGTATAATCTATGTCATCTAACATTAAAAGGTTGGACAATTTCAAACTAATTTGCTAATTTCTAGCAAATAGTCAAGTTCACAAAAGCACTTTGTACACTTTGAAGGGGTTTTACTTGTAGATATTGATTGTATTAAATGTAATAAATTTACACTTTAAAAATGATGACAGTATTTACATTGCATGATGTAAGAGATACATGCTTGTGTTTTAAGTGTAGGAATCCTGGTTAAAAGATGACGTAATCTCCTAGAAGTGATGTCACTTGAATTGACACCAATAAATAGATTAAAATTTTATAGAAAAAGAAAATGCATACTTGTGCCAAAAACATTGCTTGACAATGAGGCTATATTTAAAACAATATGCAAATGTGATTTATATCCTTTGCCTTTATTTTACTAATTAAAAGTCCTGATGAAAAATAAAAATCATAGTGAGGGACAGGCCAAAACCTTACCCTTATCAGCATTAATGCTACACTGTAAACCCTAATGTTGTCTTGACTTAAAAAATCAAGTAATGTTCACTAAACATTACTTAAAATTTTGCGTTTTGGCCCTGTCACTTAAAAATATGAGTTAATTTAACTAATTTACCTTCAAAATGCATAAACTTAAGATTTCAAGTGTTGTGAGCTCAAAATCATGAGTAATCCTTTGGAAAAACTCAACGTCACTCTGTTCTTCCTTTAATGCGATTGGCCATGGGAGGAATTCTGCCTAGCAACAAGAGAACAAAAGCACTGATTGGTGGATTACAAAATTCGTCCTTTTGGTCTGTTTGGTTTGCTGAACTACATTTCAAGAGGACGTTTTTTTTAGTGTATTATGTTAGGTGAGTAAAGTTATGTAGATATAAAGTTGTCTTGCATGATTTCTACTAGTGAAATATGTTATCCTGGTGGCCCAATCGTTTTCCTTTGAGAGAAAGAACATGGCAGCTAACGTTACTGCTTAACTCGTTAGACCAATACACTGGAAACCCTAATAAGTTGACTGAACTAAGTTGATTGAGTAAACTCGTTGCCTCAATTTAATTGAGTAATGGAGTCTCCCAAAACTTACATATTTAAGTTTATTTAACTTGACGCTTTTGTAGAAAACCCTAATAAGTTGACTGAACTAAATTGATTGAGTAAACTCGTTGCCTCAATTTAATTGAGTAATGGAGTTTCCCAAAACTTACATATTTAAGTTTATTTAACTTGACTTATCGCAAGCGCTTTTTTGAGTAAACTTAACAAAAATATTACTATGCGTATTTTAACATCAACCTAATCCATTGGGCAAAGTTACGTCCAGTGGACATCTTTTTATGTCTTTGCAGACGTTGAAAAGACGTCCACTGAGGAGACAGAGTTTTTATGATGTCTTTTTTTAAATTGTTTTTTATGTCTTGTGTACGTCCGATATAGACGTTTACAGACCCTCCTTACAAGGTTCTGTGACTTTATTTCTGTCGGACATCTAGAGAAGCTCTTATTGAGAACTAACAGAGGTTTAAATGTTAATACTTGATTCATTTGAAGTCACCATTGTGGTGGAAAGTGTTTGGTTTAGTTGGGATCTTGGTCCAGTTACTTCTTGTGTAAGCTTGTCTTTTGCTGCTATAACAGTGTATTTTAAAACGCTGTTTTTGTGGCGAAGAAAGACAAATTTAAAAGAGCTCGGGTATAAGTAGCTTTTTGTTGGTGTAAGCTTGTCTCTTGCTGCTGTAACTTGTGTGTTGTAAAACACTGTTATTGTGGCAATGAGAGTTGAGATCAAACATGCACATCTTGCTTGTAATGGTGACAAGTCAAAATAAAATGTATTGCTGCAACTGTGGATTCACTTTTATGGATAGAAAACTAGTAGATAAAATAATGTACTTACTTTTTGAAGACAGATCACGTCGTCACAAACAGACATCAAGATTTTGGATATGCATCACATCAATGGTGACAATCAGAACAAAAAAGGTTGTAAAATAAGGATGAGTTTGTGCTATGAAGCTCTTTTGTCTGTCACCGTTGTTGTGATGCATATGCTAAATCTAGAAGTCTGTGTGTGTGAGTACATGAACCTTTTACTCAAAATATTTCAAATGCATTCATTTTGTCCAACTTAAAAATAAGTATTTTGCTCTTGGTGCCTGTTATAAATATCAAACAAAACTTATTTTATGATCTCAAATGCGTATTATGTGATGACTTTCTCATCAACAAAAAACATCTGATAACACCTGAGCTCATTTAAATCTGTCTTTTTTCACCACAAAAACAGCGTTTTAAAATACACCAACCCAGCAGCAACTGGACCAAGATCCCAAATAAACCAAACACTTTCCACCACAATGGTGACTTCAAATGAATCAAGTATCAACATTTAAACCTCTGAGTGATTTAGGTAGAGTCTACAAAAGCGTCAAGTTAAATAAACTTAAATATGCAAGTTTTGGGAGACTCCATTACTCAATTAAATTGAGGCAACAAGTTTACTCAATCAATTTAGTTCAGTCAACTTATTAGGGTTTTCAGTGTATTTAAATTATTTAAAATAATATTTAATTGACTTTTTTGATGTAATATTGATAAAAGAATACATTGGCATTTTTTTTCGTTGTTTTTCATTGTTATTAAATCTGCTTAGATTATTTCATTGGGATGCAAAAGGCACAGATTTTGTTGAATGACAGCAAAAGTGGTAGCAACAAGCTTCTTTTTTGCCTCAAAGGAAAGGCAGAATTTAACTCTAAAATGGATTAAAATTTTCAATCTTCTCACCAGTTGCTGAATATGAGGACCAAAGGAGAGAGTGTCATCACTTAAAATTTTGAGATACCTATACTGAGACACAAACTCAATCTCCAGCAGCGGCGGCTCATCGGGGGAGGCAGGGGAGGCACAGCTTCCCCAAAATTCTGAGGTGAAAATTGAGACATAAATTATGTGATATTAGCAGTCTCCCGCTGTGCTGATAATGTACCAAGTACTTATGAGTAGCGATATTGAATATTTGATTGCCAACAGATTTACCAAGCTGTCATTCAAACAGTATATATACAAATAAAAAATAAAGGGGGAACACGACTAAGCTGGATATAGCCTAACATTACAGCAGACGGCTCTTTTAACACAGACTTTTAAGAAGGGATGAATGTTTGCTTCAAGTAATAGGCCAGGTAAGTAAAATTTAATTATCAGCAATTATATACAGCAAGTGTGTCATTTTCTTTACGTTTTCTGACTAAAAGCAACCAAAAATAAATTTTAAAGTTGGTTAAGCAAATAATAATAATAATAGTAAAAATAATAATCATTGACAGGGATCCCCAGACCAAAACAATTTGTTTTATAAAATTAAACTGAAAATCAGACAGTATATTATTAACAGAAAGAAAGTCCTTCAGCTGATTGTTGACAAATGTTTTGAGGACTTTGGCCAGGACAGACAGCTTGGAAATGAGCCGGAAATAATTTCAATGTGTAGGATCTCCACCTTTAAAGGGGTCATATGATGTTGCTAAAAATAACATTATTTTGTGTATTTGGTGTTATGAAATGTGTTTATGCGGTTTAAAGTTTAAAAAAAACACACATTATTTTCCACACACTGTACATTATTGTTTCCCCTTTCTGCCCTGCCTTTCTGAAAAGCACAGTTTTTTACAAATTATTATGTCCCTTATTATACTGTGATGCGTGTCCCAGTCAGAACACCAGTGCCACAAGACAAAAACAATAAAACCCATTGCAAACAAGCCATTTGTTGCATCCAGTGGGAACATAATTACAGGTTATAATGACTTATACTGTGTTTTTACGCAATTCATTGCATCGCCCTTCGTAAACAATACCATGTCTGCATTTGTGATTGGAGAAATGGCAAACAGCAAGCTCTACTCTACACCAGCGATTCTCAAATTCAGTCCTCGTGCCCCCAGCTCTGCATGTTTTGCATGTCTCTCTTTGTTAACACACCTGATTCAGATAATCAGCTCGTTAGAAGTGAGCTCCGTACATGAACTGTGTTCCCATTGACATGGTCCATACACAGTGTTCATTGCTCCCTACACCCTGAGCAGGGGAAATCTGTTGAAATTTTGTGTTATGCAGTCATCTAAAATCAAGCCAGTCTGAATGTTAATCTGTTTTCCTAGCTTTTACCCATGCCAGGATGCGCTCATGAAGAATTTTTGATAAAAAGGGAGAAAACCATGCATTATCCCGACCCTTCACCCTGTACATTTTGAATGAGGCATGTTAGTCAACTAAAGCTGAAAAACTATCATAAAAGAATTCCCAAGCTATTTCAAGATCAGGAATTAAATTAATTTGTTCCCACTTCAAGTTATTAAAATCGTGTAAGAACCCTTGTCCCGAGAAAGATTTCATTTTACGTTTGGTTGTAATGCGTGGTTTAGTTTTTGGTCACTGGTGTCATTCGCAAATATGGATGTAGTTGAATGCTTTGTTATGAGGGATGGTGGAGGATGAACCCAAATGCAGACAGTAGTCACAGCAACACAGTTTATTGTACAAAAATAGGAAAACAAAACCCACGAGGGGGCAAAACAAGACAAAAAGGCAAAAGCCTTGACTAGGACTTGACGATGACTAAAACAACAAAACAATTAACATTAAACGCAGAACAGAACTCTAGACAAAATACTCACAGCAATATCTAATTAACGAAGGACAGTGACAAAGCTTGACAGTACTTGACAATAGTAGACAATGTTTGACAATATTAAACAACGTTTGGCAATGAACCGACAAAGGGACAGAGAAACACACGAGGTAATAAAGGGAGGCTACTAATGAACACAACAGGTGGAACAGGTGAAACAATGACGACAAAACTAGGGTAACAAGGGGGGCGGGGCAAGGAAACGAGACAACACAAGCACATGGCCCAAAGACAAGGCCATGTGCTTGTACACAAAACACGGGCCTGTCATGATCCTGCCACAAGACTAGAGAAAAACCAGGACATGAAGGCAGAACCATGACATGCTTGTGCGGAACATCTGTTAAATTAAATCAGTTACAAGATTATTTTTCTGGATATATTAAATTTGGTCTAGTGGGACTGTGAACAATCGGGAAAAGAATTAATGCATCAAAAAGTTTTTAAATTCATCATTTGGTGAATGCAACCAATTCTAATTTAATTCAGCAAGAACTACTAATTCTTTAGCATCAAGACCTGAAAAAGCTTGAATAAAGAAGGAAGAGCACTTCTATCAGAAGGTGGTGTATTATTTTTAAATTCCAGTGCGCACTTGTAGCTATTGTAAAATTATCTCAAAGAGCCATAATACTGGACAAATAGACCAGTTCTATGGAAATGCGCTGCAACGCAACCAAATACAGTAATGCACTGTAAATTCTTAACAAAACCAAATACAGAAATGCACTGCAAATACTCACAACTAGTGCTGTCATCCCATTAATAACGAAAAGGCCTTTAAATGGTCTCTCAGTCTAGTTGTGTAGGCTACACAATCATGGGGATGACTGCTGACTTGACAGTTGTCCAAAAGATGACCATTGACACCTTGCACAAGGAGGGCAAGACACAAAAGGTCATTGCAAAAGAGGCTGGCTGTTCACAGAGCTCTGTGTGTCCAAGCACATTAATAGAGAGGCGAATGGAAGGAAAATACGTGGTTTAAAAAAAGTGTACAAGCAATAGGGATAACCACACCCTGGAGAGGATTGTGAAACAAAACCCATTAAAAAATATGGGGGAGATTCACAAAGAGTGGACTGCAGCTGGAGTCAGTGCTTCAAGAACCACTACACACAGACGTATGCAAGACATGGGTTTCAGCTGTCGCATTCCTTGTGTCAAGCCACTCTTGAACAACAGACAGCGTCCGAAGCGTCTCGCTTCAAAAAGGACTGGACTGCTGCTGAGTGGTCCACAGCTATGTTCTCTGATGAAAGTCAATTTAGCATTTCCTTTGGAAATCAGAGACCCAGAGTCTGGAGGAAGAGAGGAGAGGCAAACAATCCAGATTGCTTGAGGTCCAGTGTCCACAGTAAGTGATGGTTTGCGGTGCCATGTCGTCTGCTGGTGTTGGTCCAAAGTCAACGCAGCTTACAGCTGCTGACCAACTTTGTCGAGATGCAGATTTCATTTTCCAACAGGACTTGGCACCTGCACAAAGTGCCAAAGCTTCCAGTACCTGGTTTAAGGACCATGGTATCCCTGTTCCTAACTGGCCAGCAAACTCGCCTGACCTTAACCCCATCGAAAATCTATGGGGTATTTTGAAGAGGAAGATGCGATATGTCAGACCCAAGAATGCAGAAGAGCTGAAGGCCACTATCAGAGCAACCTGGGCTCTCATAACACCTGAGCAGTGCCACAGACTGATCGACTCCATGCCACGCCGCATTGCTGCAGTAATTCAGGCAAAAGGAGCCCCAACTAAGTATTGAGTGCTGTACATGGTCATACTTTTCATGTTCATACTTTTCAGTTGGCCAGGATTTCTAAAAATCCTTTCTTTGTGTTGGTCTTAAATAAAATTCAAATTCTCTGAGATACTGAATTGGGGATTGTCCTTAGTTGTCGTTTATAATCATAAATATTAAAAGAAATAAACATTTTAAATATATCAGTCTGTGTTTAATGAATGAATATAATAGACAAGTTTAATTTTTTGAAGGGAATTAGTGAAATAAATCAACGTTTTGATGATATTCTAATTATATGACCAGCACCTGTATATAAATACACACATTCAGTCAGTGTTGGGCAAGCTACTTGGAAAATGTAGTGAGCTAAGCTACCAGTTACTACTCTACAGTAAATGAAGCTTCACTACACTGAAGCTACCCCCTGGGAAATGTAGCAAGCTTAGCTACATCAACAGTAGCTTGCTACATCTAAGCTACTTTTAAAATTTGATTTTTATGTTGAACACGTTTTATCACAAGTCAATGCTATCTCAGTGCTCAAAACTGTCAGTCAGACAGATAGGCATGTGTAATTGTTTAGTTCAATTGTGTATTGTGTTCCTTATCAATTTGGCAACAAAAACAATCAAAATACATGTAATTCACGTAATAATGTACACACAAGTATGTGTACGCAGCTGTTTGCATGGGCATGCTTAATATAGGCCTTTGCAGAACAAAATGCAATGTGAATGTCTTTGGAAACCCAGCTAAATTGATTTATTTTCTGATTTACTGTTTTCTACATTAAATCATCCTAAAGAACATTATGTGAAAATATAATCTTGATTACATTTAAATTATAATTAAATAATATAATCATATCAGTGATTTAAATCAAACTTTAATGGGGTTTTTAAATTCACAAATTCTTAATTTAGCACGAGGGCATGTGCCTTTTTCCACTTTGTTTACAATATATCTGAAATGTGATTTTCTTAACAAGGGAAAACGCTTTTTTTCTACCAACAGATAGAAAAAAAGATAGCTAGAAAGTGCTTAGTTTGTGATTGAAGACTGAATTGCGATGGTTGTATATTTGGGAATCAGTGTCATGTACTTCTCGAGGTACGGCCACGGTCGACTCGCTCCTCGGGATCAACTGTTCTCCGACCTCACCCACTGCCATCATTTCATCAAGTAATTTTTTGCCTGACTGGCCAAGGATTGGTACCGCCCGGGGCAGAAGGTGGCGGTAATGCATCATAAAGCTGGTTGGTTGCTATCCACCGTAAACAAGAACAAGATGAAGTGGCGGTGGCGTGTCACTTACTGATCCAGGATCAGTCATCTTAGCAGTTGTATTTCCCAATTTGAGTTTGAGCTTCAGAAATGCTTGCGAAAATGTAGCTTGTGTGGAAGCTACCGCGCTACTTGATTAAAAAAAGAGCTTCGCTACAGAAAAGCTATTTGATTCAGAAAGCAGCGAAGCTACGACCACGCTACTGAGGAATGTAGTTAAACTAGTAGCTTCGCTGCTTGTAGCGACGCTACTGCCCAACACTGCATTCAGTATATAGTTTGAAAATATAAAAAAAAAATCTAAAGTGTTCCTGTAGCTCAACTGGTAGAGCATTGTGCTATCAAGCGCAAGGTTGGGGGTTTGATTGCCTGGGAACACATGATAGGTAAAAATTGAAAGCCTGAATGCACTGTAAGTCGCTTTGGATAAAAGCGTCTGCTAAATGCATAAATTTATTTATTTAATTTTAAATTTATACACATTTATATATTTAGATTTAAGATATTTAGATTACAATTTATATTATATAAAAATATATTTAATTTATAAACAACATATTTCTCTTACATATATACATGCATGTCTTTGTATTTATATATAAATAATAAATATACACATTACACACTCATATATTATGTAAACAAAAACTTTTATTTTGGATGTGATTCATTGTTTGACAGCATTACTCACAAAGCAACCAAATAAAGAAATGCACTGTAAATACTCCACCAAACCAAATACAGAAATGCACTGCAAACACTGACAATGCAACCAAATACAGAAATGCACTGTTAATACTTAACAAAACCAAATACAGAAATGCACTGCAAATACTCACAACCCAACCAAATGCGTATTCCTGGTTTTGGTTGTGTTGTGAGTATTTGCAGCACATGTGTTGTCAAAATGATCATATTGTCTTAATTTTCTGGTGTTTTTCCTATTCATGTGTGTTTCTTTCAGTTGCAGCATGTTGAGCTCTCTCGGCCACTGTAAAATTGCCTCTCAATGCTTCCCAGAATATGTCAAATACAAGTACACTAGAACGTACACATTCCTTCCAAAACCCATCCCTGCACCGATCATTATAACTCCCTCCTGGAACCGGGCTGGAGAGTTGCCATGGTAACATCTATCCAATTAAGTGAGGTCATCAACCATTGTCTGTCTTTCCAGAGAGAAAAAGAGAGAGAGAGATGAGGAGAGAGAGAGAGAGAGAGAGAGAGAGAGAGAGAGGAGTGTAACAAATACAAAGCTAGATGATTTGACACTTGCATGTTTCATGTTGCGAAGACTACGGTTTTTGAAAATCGTCCGAAAACTACTCAACCTTACAAGACCTGAATCTCACATTAGCATTGCCACAGAGACGCCAGACAGAATTAGCTACTGATTAGGACAACAAAGTAAGAGAGAAAAGGAGAGAGAGAGAGAGAGAGAGAGAGAGAGAGAAAGGTTGGCGCCAAAGAAGAAAGAAGAGGAAATGTTCCAGCACTGCGTTTTACTGCTTGGGTTCTCAACAGCCTACAATCCCCACTGGAGCCAATTTACACACACACACACACACACACAGGACACACACACAGTGTCTGCAACAGTCAATAATGGAAATTGGATGTCCCTCTACATCGCCATGGCGACACCCCCACCTCCTCATTAAAGCACCTTGAAAGTTTTAGGCCAATCCATGATCCTGATAGATTTCCAATGGAGTCAAGATCCTCACGTAGCCAAGGTGGAATTTTAGACAGGTTACCTGTGTTTCAGATTTAATGTCACAACAGACTAAACCACAGGCCAGTTACTGCATTCAGAAATGATAAAGGATTACAAATGTCCAAAGACGCTTTAAAGTGTTTATGTCAGTCTGAAGATCAACCTTCCTGCAAAGTTCAGCTCCAACCCTAATAAACACCTGAACCAGCTGATTAATAAAGTGTATTATTTTCATAATTCCTGTTTTGAAAATTATGCTGAAGTCTACTTCTTTTTCACAAGGGAAGGAAATCCCAGAATGCACTGTAACAATTTTAATCCAAACGGTGAAAGGAGTCAAGAGAAATGTAGATAACGAGTTATTTAAGATGTTACTGTATATGTACACAATAAATGCATTGTATAAAATTATTAATTTAAATGTAAGTAGATAGTAGTTAAGACCAGCTAATATAAATTGGGATCTAATGTACAGCACAAAACCCTACTTAACAAAAAAGACACTATGCACAAAGTATCTGTTTTCCAGGTCCATTCAGAAAGGACCCTGTTCCCATGAGGCATCACTGTCCCAAGGACATAAGAATACACTCTTTCAGAATGATTTTAAAGACAAGAAATCAAAGTTGGGAATGGGAAAAAATACTTCCAGAGCCAAGAATGTGGAAAAGTGGGTGGTCACTCTTGCACTTTTTTCCATTTGGTGCCGCTAGCAGCACAGAAAAACCCTACACCTTTAATAACATAATGAAGAAAACTACAGAAATACTGATACAGGATACAGCCCTGGCACACTCAGACGTGGGGCCGAAATCATCTGCGACAGGCAGTGTGAGCACTGATGCCATCAAATACAAGCATTACTGCTAAATTATGGCTCCATCATCAGTGGCACAGTGACAGCTTCATAAACTTTGATTTAATCAGATGGGGGAAATGGAAGCATTATATGAGGTAATGTACGGCTGAGTGGTGATATATCTGCAGAACTGGCCGCCCACGACTCCTATCAGAATTCATTACGTCCTCTCACTGGACACCGCACCAGTATTTAACACCTAAACCTGAACTTCATCCAAGAAACCCTGAAAGAAGCAGAAGACAAAGAGAGCGATCAACAAAAAAGAGAGTAAGATAAAGCGTGTGTGTGTGTGTGTGCACATTAATTCATTCAGGTTGAGACCAGTCTGTGAAAATTGGAGCGTGATGGAGACACTGGCCCCTGTGCTGCCGGGGTCAATGTCATCCCTTTGTTTTTGTCTTCTAATGCAATCAATGAAGTTCTTCCACTATCTATTGAAAGTCAAAGTGGACGTATCTGCCGAGTGGCTGAGGGCTCTGTCAGATAGGAGAATCAAGCTCATATTTCTTACAGTCATGTTGTGCCCGCGCTCAGTCTTGTCTGTGTGTGCTCGCTCCTAATATACAAAAGGATCTATTGAAATATGCATGAGGGCCATGATGGCAGCTCTAAAAATACTCTCAGATGGGGAATACATCGACAGCCCTGTCATTGAGCTCTCCTTGAGATACAGCATCACACCTGATCCAGCAAGACTGATCTTTCTGCCTTACTCCCAGCACACCCTCTGTCAGAAACACTCTGTCGTACATGAATACGCACAAGCACACACTACTCACACATGAACACACAGTGGCTCTGCTCCATACGCTCAGGAGCTGCCTCACTGTCTGCTGGCCATGTAGGCAGCTGTCTTCTGAGGAACCTCATAAAATCACTTCAAAGACTCTTCATGGGCAGCAACTTACACAAACATTTAAGTAGTAAGTATATAACACTAAGTATATAACATTTTAGAAGCACTTTTTTTGTCTGAAATATGGTTAAAGTGACAAGCATTTATGGTATACTAAAATATATTTTTCCGTTATATATGTCAGTTGAATCTTATAAATCATGTATTTAAATATATACGCAATTAAACATTTGTAATGATAGAGTTGCAATTTAGTACATTTAAACTATTAACTTTAAATGTAATATCAAATAATAATTATAATCAAGTACTTTTACATGTGGTTTAATGCATTAATGTCAATTAATAATGACAACAGATTAAACATAATTATTTAAAATGTACTTTGACAATATTACAAAGTGTATTTTTAAAATTGTACTCAAGTTAAGAAACACAGTTATGAGAGTGTATTCTTAAGTGCACTTAAGTGGACTTTTATTTCATTAATATTGTATACAAGTACAGTTTATATATATATATATATATGAAGTTCACATTCAATGCAGTTAGTGCGGTTATTTTCACAAGGGATTTGACTGGAAAACTGAACCTTTTGCAGTGTATTAAGGGACTGCATTATCTATAATAATGCCATGTTTTAATTATTGTATCTATGAAATAAGTACATGTAAATACCACCAAAATGTCTTAATTAGCAGTGGGAAAATTCACTGAGCCCTGACTTCAAAGAATCATGGAAGCTAATTGCTATTTAACACAATAATTTATCATTTACTTTGCATACATCATATACTGTTGATGAAGGATTGTTATAATTCTTGGCAAATTTACAACTCATTTAGCTGGTTTATGAACTGCCAGATTAATACAAGCAAATTACATTTCCTATCATTGTCTATAGCTGTGACAAAAATATGATCAAATACAATTGCATCAATTACACTTAATGCACACCTTTTGCTTTTCATTAGTGTAGTCTTCCTGTCTAGGTTTGGAAATATTAAATATGAAATTGCTTTACTTTTACTCTAACCAAGCTCACAGTGCAATTATGATTTTTCTAAATTGTAAAAAAAAAAAAAGAACAAATAAAAATTGGGATATTGTGGGAATGAAGAGATTCTGGTTGAGATTTTTGCCACAGTTATGAATTTTACAAGGAGTCTAAACCTGGACAGCCTTCAGCAGCATCTCACTGGTGTTTGAGTCACTCACTCTCGTAGAAACACACTTCATTCCTCTGTCAGATGGACTCTGTTCAAAGAGAGTGGGGCTGCGAGCTCCCCTACAGTGCGGGGTGGGATTCGGCTCCGGTGACACCTCTGTAATTGGACTGATTTTTCCGGATCCGGTGTGAAATATGCCTGTGTGAGTTTAATAAGTTCCAGAGTGTGTGTCTGCATGCAGCTATTCCCCCGGTGCACATGAGAGTTCACCAACATTTATCACCTCCGTATCCAGCAACACTCAGCTTAAAGCAGACTAATGCCTTCCGGCTCCTGTGGCCCCTCAGTTGCCCGCACATCCAGGCCAACAAACAGGCCTCTAATAGTTATCTATGGAGCCCCAAATATGCCTCTAATAGTTATCTATGGACCCCCTCGCACCCAATGAAAAGTCACATTCATTTGGTTGCGCTATCCAGTTCAGGGTAAGTGGATCAATTGAGGCAGACTACAAATTCAGCAGGTTTACACAAACTACCAGCTGTAAAGTTGAGCTTGAGTGATTAACCCGGGATCTATTTGCTCCTGCTTTGCCTGACGTCACTCTGAACTCATTACGGCACACATACTGGAAAATACAACCTTGGCACATGGCTATGAATGCTAATGTCCCTCAGATTGATTTTTAATTAGTAACACTTTTAGATCAGGGGCCAATCACATTGGCCTTTTTCTTGCATAACTAATCTGCAGGAGAGTGGGTATTCGTAGGAAGTTAAGAGAGGCTAAAAGTTTAAGACAGAACTCTTACTCAGACGACAACATGACCAATTTCACCTTCAGACCGAATCTTGATCCAAAGAGGAGAGGAGACCTTTTATTCTCTTCTGGACCAGATAACATGTACACATTTAAAGGACAGGAGCTCCAAGAGATGCTTCAGTATTGTTGTCACGTGGTTTTTACATTACAAGATCCTGGAAATGTCAGATTGACTGGTAGTATCCTTTCAGACAAAATAAATCAAGTAAAGAGAGTTGCAAAGAACTCTGTGTTTTGTTGAGTTGTAAAGGCAACAGTATTCACTCCATCTCCACTACTTTAGCTTAAACTAGTTAATTTCTCTGTACAGGAGCATGTGTGATATTTGAGAGGTTCAGTTTGTTTCTCAGGAGGCAAAGAGTCTCTTTGTGGAGGTGAGGTTATCAATAAAGGAAGGAGACTCGGTAACACTCATTTATTACAGTAATGAAGTAACAAATCCAATTATTCTCACAAGACTCTCGGAGACGCTTCATAATACAAACCTGGAGCAATATGCTGCTACGATGGGATACTGTAGCGTGCTACAATAAACTGCCCAGTTTTCCCAGATTTAGCTGAAAACATGATGCATGAAATATGATCTTTTGTTACAGCCAAATGTAGTTTTTTTCTCTCTCTCAAATAATATTTAGAGTTTAGTTCAAATCTTACATTTTGATTTAATATTCATAAAAAAGACAAAAACAAAGACCATACCAACATGTAATTATTGTAAAGGAGTGTGATAACTAACAATGGACAGTGAGTGTCATTGGTGGGTTTTTTAATTGACAGCTCTAACTACGAATCAGTACGGCTTTAGCCTCATCTGTAAGTAGTTCTGCTAGATGAGAAAAAGAAGTGCATTGCATTGGAAAGTTTTGTGCGGAGCTAATGAGTGTTCTCCCCAGTGTTTATTTCCAGTTTGTGATTGCAGCTAGAAGTAAGTTTAAATGTTCTTATCTTTATTGTTAATACATTTGTGTATTGTTGCTGTGCTGTTGAAGTTAGTCACAGACTATTAAAGATGAAAGGTAGAATTTTAATTTGGTTTGTTAGTCAATGTAACAAAAAAACCTACTTTTTTTCTAACAAGTAGCTCTGTAGGTTGACCAAACACTGCATCATAATGTCATGTTATTTGCTAATCCAATGTGAGCTGCAAAAGTAACCAAACACACTATAAACAACAGTCTAGTCTTTAATTTTATTAGATATTTATAGTTAGGCCTGTATATTTAAAATATATTGCCTTTATGCTAGTAGTTTAGCTGACTATTATTAGTACCACTATATTAGCATTACTTTACCGAAAGACTTTAGCGCTACTGTATGAATAGTCTGTCAAGCTTTAGTCTAAAAATGGCTTAATCAAGCATTTCTTATGCTATCCATGCACCTTTCATCATTGTATCATTGTGTGAGGAGCAAGTACATTGTTGCTTAATTGATTTAAATATTTGGACTTAACATTTATATGTGTTTCTAGCATTAAGACATTTATTGTTAATCTAAATGTGGATAAATTCAAAATAAATTATTACCAGCACATACATGAAAGTATGTATAATTAGATCAATCACTAATCTTACATACAGTATTAAGGCTACACTGACTACTTTTTGTAGTAGGCCTAAAAACATTAAAATGTATCTAAATGGGACCAGAGAACTTATCTTTTTCTGTACAAATAATTAAACTAGAAAAAAAGTATGATAAGTGTGATTGGTTCTAATTTTACTTGATAAAACACGTTCAGTACTGAATCCATAAGAAGCGTTTGCTACTTCTAATGCTATGCTTGCTTGTTCAGTGCCTTTTACTTGATTTAGATATTTAACTAACGAATAAAGAATTCTTCAGAAGTTGACAAAATTAATGAGACATTTTCATGATTAGGATATTTATTACCTTTAACATTACTGATTTTTTTTTAATTGACATGATATCCCAATATTGAAAACAAGTCTTAGATTTATTGTGTATATAAAATAGTGCCTCATATGTACTGTAAGAATACTTTTCAAAGTTTTAGATTACTGCAGTGCATTGTAGACTACAAGAAATTGCAATTTCAGTGTAAATTTCACGTATTTTCACGTAAATCCCACAACATTTATTTTTCAGTGTACTCCAAAAAATAATTATTTTTAACTCCTTTGTTTGGTGAAGGATGTGGCAGAGTCAACTAATAAATCATGTTTGTGTGTGTGTGTGTGTGTGTGTGTGTGTGTGTGTGTGTGTGTGTGTGTGTTTTCAGCAGTCTCCAAGCTTTCCAGGTGCATTGTGGATGCAAGTGGAGAGTGGATGGGTGCTTTTCATCGATACAATTGTAAATGATGAGATCCAACCTACTAATAAAATAATAATAATAATAATAATCTTTCAAAATATGGTCAAAGAATTGTGCTTTTGTTGTCACATCCAAAACAGCAGTACATTCCTATACATCTCTGCATGCAATATATTCCATACATACCCAAGGATTTAAACCTTGTGTTTAACATAAAACAGATAGTTCTGGTCCTTGATTCTGACTGGTTGAGCTGTGTTCGAAGCTGTTGTAAATTATTTTACAAACATACACCTTTGTTTACGTCACTTTGTTGCAACCACAACAGTTTCTGAAAAGAAGAATAATGTTT
Organism: Carassius carassius; assembly: GCF_963082965.1. Lineage (NCBI taxonomy): Eukaryota > Metazoa > Chordata > Actinopteri > Cypriniformes > Cyprinidae > Carassius > Carassius carassius. The sequence goes on from NC_081773.1 coordinate 3,086,037, forward strand.
GTATTAATATCATTTCACTTTATTTGCTCTGTTTATTTTGTGAAACCTTGTGAAACTATTGTACATACATGGAACATCTCCATTCCCCATTTTGCCTAACAATGGCCCTTAGCTGTTATAAATTCACTGTAAACCACAGCTTCTTGCTTTAATGTTAAAGGTCCCGTTCTTCTTGATCCCATATGATATGATATTTTATTTAACAGAATTCGCCTACAACGAACGACCCGTTTGGACTACACCCCTCTAGTTCCTGCAGGAATGACGTCACTAAAACAGTTTTTTGACTAAGCTCCGCCCACATGAATACACAAAAAGGGGGCGTGGTCTTGTTGCGCTCTGACGGAGAAGAGGAAGAGCTGCGTTTGTGTTTGTCGCCATGTCGTAGAAACGCTGTTATTTTCATCTCGGAGTCCAATCATCTTTGTTTGGGCTTCCCAGGGACGCTGTACTTCAATGGTTACTTCAATGGAGATCAATGGTTACAATTTATGTTTAACTCGGTTCCCGAAAATTATAATCCACATGTAAAACTATGTGCAGCACATTTTGCTGAGGACAGCGAGCTTCCTCAATCTCAATCTGTTTAATGCTGGATTCACACAAAGATTATTCCTGAAAGACGGAGCAGTTCCCTCTTTGTCTGGAGAAGGCGTTGTTTATGGACCACAACCGGTAAGTGTATTTTATTATTTAAGTTGGTGCGTTTAACGGTTTCTGTAACTTATTACACAAAGGGCAACGCTGTTTAGCTTTGTTAACTAGATGTTACGGCTGTGCAAAAAAGTCTAATGCGATTTTCATCCGCATCTCGTCAGTAAAAACACTCCTGTGATTCTAAGTACATCTCCAGCACGTGCGTTCAGATCAGGATTGCCAGGTTTTCAAAACAAATCCTGCCCACTTGCTTCTCAAAACTAGCCCAATCGCGTTTCCAGGAGGGCAGCGAGCACTCAGCTGCTGTCGAATCACAACACAGGAACTGCTGGCACAATCACAACTCGTTACGTATTTCTGAAGGAGGGACTTTATAGAACAAGGAAGTCATCAGCCCGTTTTTATGACAGTGAAAACAGCGGTATACAGATAGGTGAATTGTGTGAAAAATACTGTGTTTTTTTACACGGGAAACATGAACACATGTTATACTGCACACTGTAAACACAATCAAAGCTTCAAAAAAAGCACGAAAAACGGGACCATTAAAGTTTGGGGGACGGGGGGACGGGGGAGGGTTAGATGTTGCCTGAAACATAACTAAACTGTAAAACTAATTCCATAAAATTTACAGTAAAAAACTGGCAGATGTGGTTGCCAGAATTACCATAAAAAATATAAAGGAAACATTTTAGGTTTTACGGATTTAAAAAACTTTAACTGTTAAAATGCTAAAACCAACCTTCTGAAGTACTGAAGTACCTTTGTAAAATACACTAATAACCACCAAAAGCAGGCGGTGATGAGAATGTCACATGATGACCCAAATCTCATCACAAGCAGCTTTTAAATACTAACACATATAAGGTTCACAGTGTCACAGTGTCACACAAACACTAAACACCATCATGGTAACACACACAAAACCGAAATAGAGCAACAAACATTAATTTAACGACATTAGATATAACATACAACCCTAATGTACACAACAGATGAGAAAAAACTAAGAAGAACATGGTTATTTCAACGAAATAACATCAAATGTGAAATGTAACACGGTTATTCACTGTAAAGTAAACATTCTTTTTTACTTCCAAAAACTGTTTATAACTGTTAAATTACATGTAATGTCCATACAGTTTCTCTCCCCAATAGGGGAACTTGCCATTAACTAATTCATAGGTTTTTGTAGTAGCATTTTTACAGTCTTTCACTGTTAAAATCACAGAATTTTTTTACAGTGCAAAGACCAGAATGTATCAAAAATCCAGTTAGCAGAAAATGAGGCATACATCAAAAGAAATAGGACAAATATCAGTCATAAGAACTGGCAGTGCCCTTAGAGTCACACTCCCTCACACAACCCCTCAGAATCATGTGTGCTTGTGATTCGAGAACAGAAGGAGTGTCTCAGATCAGCTGTAAGGAGAAAGAGGTCAGTTCAGAGCAGGACAGTACAAGGTCCCTCATGAGTGACTCTTGACAAAGCAGAAGAAAACAGCTCAGATTAATCCCAGCGGGCGATGAGGTGCAGAGACCCTGTTTCAATGGGCTAATGATCCGGGAGTAATAAATGTGCTCGCTGATTCCTCTTCAGTGTCTCCTCACAAAGGCCAGAGCGGTTTTAATTTAAAGGGAGTGGGAGGACGAAGGGACAGACAGAGCCGATAGAGAAAGATTCAGAAGTGTCACAATGAATGTACAGGGAGAGAGCAGAGCTCTTCTATCCATCACATCTGAATACATTCAATTAACTCCCACTAAACGTACAGTAGCAGGTTTCTCCACTTTGCACAGGTCTTCATTGCCTCCCTCACTCGCTCCACTGCTCTCTTATTTCAATAAAAATGCAAATACGGACAGTCGGGAGAAGAAGAGAAACGATCAATGGCAAAGAAACATTTTATAGCCCCACTATCAGACTAATGACCGCTGGGCAATTTTCTTCAGAAAACAGTGAAAGACATTATCATATAATCTCCTGAGATTATGAATGTGTAAATCTAATGGTGTCCATGAGGTGGAATTTGCACTAAATGAGACATTTGGAGAGTTCATAAGCTTGTTAATATTTTGAGTTGAAAAAGTATCTTAAAGTATCTTGTATAGCATCTTTTTTGGGTGGTTTTCTTTCTTTTTTTTTATTGTAGGCTACTAAAAGCTACCAAACACAAGTATTCCTGTGATAGTTCAAATGTACAGTGATGGATTCAGATGGTAACCACTGTCTATTCATCTAAGAATCCAAAAAAATGTATAACTGTTTCCACAAAAAGCAGTACAAGTGTGTCAAGAATTACTGAGTTTTAAGATAAAGTACAATGCATATATATATATATATATATATATATATATATATATATATATATATATGTTTGTATCGTTCATCAGCTGGAAAAAAATCTTTCTGAAAATGATATTGCTTCTCTGTGCCGTTATCGTTATAGCTGTGGTGTGAACTATTCTTTAATACTGAGAATGATTTTTAGAACTATATCTTTATTGTTATCTTTATCGTTTTCTTTAAAGTTATCGTGCTTAGTGTGAACCGGCCTTAAGATATTGGATATCTCACTGTGTGGTGGATCTCTACACTGTAAAAACCTTAATGTTGGAATACCTGGGCTGAGGTCATGTGACTTTGTTGCCGGGGCAGTGAGAACAATGAAAGTTCACCCTTGGCCCATTTGTTATAATGCGTTGATTCTCATCCATAGTGCGGCCAGGGTCCCCTGAGTGTCGTTAGCGGGCTGTGAGCCATTGACCTCTGATGACTACTGGAAAACCAGACTTAAGCAGAGTAATCAAGGTAGAGTCATTGATTGACTCCGTTCCCCAAGTGGGCATCAGGCCAAGCGACCGCTGATTATTCAACTCATCAAATATTTATTTGTACACAAAGCACAGTCACTTCGCCAATCTTTAATTATCCAGCATAGAGTGTTCATTCGTTTTTGTAACTATCACCATGTGGTGTGATCATTAAAATAGTGCAATTCGCTTAACGGCTTCTTCCCAACCACTCTGATGGAACAGCAAAATTTCACCACCCATCTAGGTTCATCAACAATAATCCCATCGAGTTCAACCAGAAATCTTGGGGTAATCATTGATTACCAGCTGACCTTCATTGCAACGACAAAATCGTGCAGCAACATGAGGAAGATAAGGCCCTTCCTTACAGAGCAGGCTGAAAAACTACTCTCCTTGTCATTACTAGCTCTGTTGAAAAAACCATCACAGAAATATGAATGGCTTCCACTACAAATACCATTGCAAACATTACAAACCATCAACTTTTAACCATTAAAATGTTTTTTTCTGTATTGTGTTCTGGACATATTTCAGTAGGATTTAGTGGTTTTAACAAGCCACCAATAGAAGGTGACCAATTAGTGAGGTGACATTCAGCCAAGTATGGTGACCCATACTCAGAAGTTGTGCTCTGCATTTAACCCATCCGAAATGCACACACACAGAGCAGTGAACACACACACACACTGTGAACACACACCCGGAGCAGTGGGCAGCCATTTATGCTGCAGCGAGCGATGAGCAGTTGGGGGTTCGATGCCTTGCTCAAGGGCACCTAAGTCATGGTATTGAAGGTGGAGAGAGAACTGTACATGCACTCCCCCCACCCACAATTCCTGCCAGCCCGGGACTCAAACTCACAACCTTTCGATTGGGAGTCCGACTCTCTAACCATTAGGCCACGACTTCCCACTACAATTAACTGTAGTGTCCAACAGGCACCATCACAGTTTCCATCAAAACCAATACAATTCCCATTATAACCAGTAAACCCATTACAAATTCTGTGATGGTGTTTCTATTGATTCTTTCAGCAGGGAGACTGGACAACTTCAATGCTTTAATAGATGGACTTCCAAAATGTGCAGTCAAAACTCAAAGTCAAATGCAGTAAAATGATCCAGAGCACAGCAGCACTGCTGGTCTTCAGTGAGCCCAAGAGAGCTCACATCACTTTATCTCCCTGCATTGGCTATCGTTGGCTGGTCTGATGCATTGATGCATCTACGGTCTCTTATGAGTCTACATCCCTTCCAGAAGCCTGCGGTTGGTGAGTGAGAGACCATAATGGTACCATCACAGAGAGGCACAGAACCACTTTCCAGAACCTTCTCATTCACTGTTCCTTGTTGTTGGAATGGTCCTCCTAATTCTGTTCGAACAGCTAAATCCCTTTCAATATTAAAGAAACAGCTGAAAAGTCATCTCTTCTGTGAGCACTTTATTACATCCTGCCGACTCTTCTGTTGAACTGGGCTGGTTTCAGACATATTTTCATTTCTATTTGATTCTATTCTATGTATTTCATTACAATTATATAATTTGAGTTAATTTTATGCCGTCACAAGCATTAAAGTAACATTTTCATTTTACTTCACTTTCTGAGCTAGCTTGGACAGTTGCTTTCACATTCACATGAATTTTATCCATTGCAAAAAATAAAATAAATAAAAAAACTGGATACTGTAGTGCCCACATGAAAGCAAATTACAGATTTTTCATGCAAACCGTGGTCTGGTTCAATATAAATTGCCAGTGTAAAAGCCTCTTATAACCAAAACCAGATTTTGCTTAGTTTTTTATCTGCTCTCCAGTCTGTTGCTTTTTGAGCTTCTTAAATTTGTTGCCAATAGCTGTTCCACAAGTTTTCTGTATTATTTTATGAGCTATCTATGCTCATGGGTACTCTAATCACCAGGTATATAAGACTAATCACTCTGAAGTCAAAGGAAATTGACATACCGATATGCTAACAATGCTGATTGGATGTTGGACCAGTCTAAAGTCTTCACTAGCATCTATCGTGAGCAGTGATGTATAAGGCAGCAGATAAGTCTATTTTAAGCCTTTCAAAACCCAGAAACTGGTAAAACATTTACCTCAGGTCCTGCTCCAGAATGAAGCTTTTAGCTAATGCTTTTAGCCTCCACAGTGGTGTAATCTACAACCAGGGGTTTTTCCGGGCAAGGCCAAACTTTAGGTTAAAGGGGACATCAGATGCAAAATAAACTTTTAGATGGTGTTTAAACATAAATGTGTGTTACACAATCACCCTATAATGATAAAAATACACCCAGTGCTTTTTTAGATCCCGATAAATAATAAGCTCTTTCTCAGCTCAAGCTGTTCACAGATTCTAGGCAGTGTGACGTAGCTTTGTGATTGAGGTGTTTTGTTGTTGGATGTAATAATGAACATAGAAGTTGTCATTTACTCCCAGCATCTGAGCCGCTGAAGACGCAGTGGATTACTTTAGATTTTGAAGAGAAGGCGCCCCCGATCTACCTAAATGCACCTATGTTCACCCTAATCCTTCGTGATTCAGCTTAGCTAACAGAAGAAGTGAGTAAGGTTTTTTATGAATCGTGCTAGTTTGCAAGTTCCGGATGAATGCGGCTGAAGTAAACAGTCTCACCGAGAACAGCTTGTCACCCCACGGAAGAGAGGGGCGATGTGAGTAGAGCTCATTAGCATTTAAAGGCGCATGGACCAAAATGGCTTGCTGTGAACAGAGCTGATTCTGACAAGGTAAAGGACTTTTTATGAATACCCTAAAGAATCATATTAACTTGTGGAAAATGCTCGTCTGATGTCCCCTTTAAGGCTAGGGGGAAACCTCTTTGCCCCAAAAGACCTTTTGAACTTACTTTTTTTTCAATTAAATTCAAGTTTATTTGTAAAGCGCTTTTTACAATACAAATCGTTACAAAGCAACTTTACAGAAAATTATGTTTATACAATATTTAGTAGTAGCTTATAAGTGGTGACTGTCAGTTTGTGCACGTATGACAGGATTTTTAGAAAAATTAATACAAGACGTAATCAGCCAGACGATGAACATTATTAATATTATTAATTAATAATTATTATATGATGCAGTCACACTTGTAGTAATATTTGTTAGTTCTGTTTGTTGTTTCAGGGTTAGCATCATCTGAGGTCCTCTGATGGTCAGCATCGTCTCTTCTCAGGTGTTCTGGATCCACGCAGGAGCTAAACCATTTAGGGCCTTACAGGTAAGTAATGATAATTTGTAACTGATACGGAACTTAATAGGTAGCCAGTGCAGAGACTGTAAAATTGGGGTAATATGATCATATTTTCTTGACCTGGTAAAGGACTCTAGCTGCTGCATTTTGGACTACCTGTAGCTTGTTTATTGAAGAAGCAGGACAACCACCTAGAAGTGCATTACAATAGTCCAGTCTAGAGGTCATGAATGCATGAACTAGCTTTTCTGCATCAGAAACAGATAACATGTTTCGTAGCTTGGCAATGTTTCTAAGATGGAAGAATGCAGTTTTTGTAACATGGGAAATATGATTTTCAAAAGTAAAAATTGCTGTCTAATATAACACCCAGATTTCTGACTGTAGAGGAAGTAACAGTACATCCATCTAGTTGCAGATTGTAATCTACAAGATTCTGTGTAGTGTTTTTTGGTCTAATATTTAATATCTCTGTCTTATCCGAGTTTAATTGGAGAAAATTATTTGTCATCCAATCTTTTAAATTTTTAACACACTCTGTTAGATTAGATAATTTAGAAGTTTCATCTGGTCTCATTGAGATATATAGCTGAGTATCATCAGCATAACAGTGGAAGCTAATTTCGTATTTTCTAATAATATTACCAAGGGGCAACATGTATATTGAAAATAGAAGGGGACCTAGGGCGGATCCTTGTGGCACTCCATATTTTACTGATGATACATGAGATGACACCCCATTTAAGTAGACAAAATGGTAGCGATCGGACAGGTAGGATCTAAACCGTCTTAGAGCCTGCCCTTGAATACCTGTATAGTTTTGTAATCGATCTATGAGTATGTCATGATCTATGGTGTCGAACGTAGCACTAAGATCAAGTAAAACTAGAAATGAGATGCAATGAGATGGTGAAACTCTGACGCAAGAAGCAGGTCATTTGTAACTTTTTCTTCATACAGATCATTTTTGTGCAGGAAGGTGCTCAATTGATCAGACACAACTTTTTCTAAAATTTTTGACATAAATGGAAGATTTGAAATAGGCCTATAATTTACCAGTACACTAGGATCTAGTTTTGGTTTCTTAATAAGAGGCTTGATAACCACCAGCTTGAATGGTTTTGGGATGTGACCTAATGATAACGATAAGTTAATTATATTGAGAAGCGGTTCTTCGGCTACAGGTAACAACTCTTTCAGTAATTTAGTGGGTACAGGATCTAATAAACATGTTGTTGGTTTAGATACAGTGATAAGTTTATTTAGTTCTTCCTGTCCTATGGTTGTTTATCTTTGGGTGCGATGGATGAAACTGAAGTTTGATTTTTAAGTTAAAAATAGTTGATAAAAAGAATATAGTGACGGAGCTCAAATGCAGTACAGATGCCAACAACAAACAGGAAGTGACGTATAAGTTCAGAAAATGCTTTCACATCAACCAAATGTGCCCATCTGCAATGAAAAGCAGACTGAAGTCCATATAAAATACTGATACTGTGTGAAAGTGGCCTGAAAACAACAAGTGTGTCGATCCAAACAGGTTCTTTCAATTTTCCACTGATTTCTTTGTGAGACAGTATATATGATTACTCCACAGCACAGCTGTCTGCATCTGTGCACGAAATCAATCTGGCTGCTTGCCTTATTTGATGATGAAATAACCTCTTCCCCTTTACTTGATTGCATGTGGTTATTGAAAGTTGAAAATATAGCACAAGTAATTACAAACCTCATGCATAATACACTTAAGCCGCATCGCTGCTAGCTGAGAGCTGAGTCTATCGTAAAGCTTCCCAGAACTCTGAGCAGTGATGATGAGTGATTGTGTGTTTTAACCCTGTGAATTTCTTAGAGAGCTCCGCTATGGCTGCTCTTATTGAAAGCAGAACGGGTAGACGAGTAATTAAAGCCCTGCAAACAGCAGCAAGGATGAGCCCCAACCGCTCGACTGAGGCCACGGCATGAAAAATTGCCCCTCCACTATTTCAATTAATCAGTTGTATTTGGCGTAATGCTGTTTGACGTTGGCAGGAGAAACGTCCTCCGGGAGGGTCTGTCCTCCGACCGGCCACGCTCCTTTATTTTCTCATTGGATTGCACACGCATGTGCGTGACTGTGCTGAATACATACCAATGATCACATGTGTGTGTTTGTGTGTGTGATATTAAGCATATGTAAGTGCCAGAACCGAAAATCTCTTTTGCTTTATCAATGCACTCTCTTTCGGCCGAGGCTGATTATGAAGGCCACACAGCACAGCACCAGGACCTGATTAACCTTCTACTGACTCTCTGGCATACGACGGTGGACACAAACACCCCCTCGCCCCCCTTCCCGTCTTCCTGTGATAAATTAAACAATGAAGGAATCCAATGGCCCAGCAATTACCAAACACCTTGGACACACTCACATTTTTCAGCTCTGTCAGGGGCTTGTCTGGTGTGGTGGGTTTTCGCCTGATCTCTGGCGGCTCTTCGCTCTTCCTAACTTTGTTTTTTCTGATGTAGATTAGATCTGCCACCCCATTACAGATTCATTTTCCTAATTTTTCATGTCTGCACCGCGCCCCATCTGTGGCTGGATGATAATTGTGAGGACCAGCCTTGGTGATTAGCATCAGCAGAATTAATTACAGCCACCATTAAGGCTGCAGGTTGCAGTCGGTGATCAAGAGAAATTAACTTCCTCCCAAGCCTCTAAATCATCTCACCTCTGCCCCTTTGACAGAGGCACGCCCCGCTCTCACCTCCTAAACACAACCAGAAACGCACACGAACATACACACAGGACCTCACACTTGGCGCATCCGTGACTAGCACGTCAGCTAAATGTTACACACGCGAGCGTGCGTGCAACTGGAGCTCATTAGAGGTTTCCTCGCGTGTATTATCTCCAGTATGGTGCGTTCGGGGTGAGTCGAGTGAGGGTTTGAGTTTGGGCTTCTCTACAAGTTGGGAGCAGGGCCTGGTTGTCATGCACAAAGAGGGCAGTGGAGATGATGATGGCTGTACCGAATGATGAGCTAGCCACCAAAAAACACCAGCACTTAGAATATTAATGATGAAATACGTCTAGGTTGAGTGAAACTACATGATTTGAATTCAACATTCATCAAAACCAAATTTTCACAGTTTTTTGAAGAAAGGGTGCAGTAGGTGATTGTCTGAGCGCTGAATGGCTGTTAATGTGTTGCTACACATTTGCTAGGTGGGAAATTAACATTTTAGATGTTGATGTTTTATAAATAGAGTTAGAGTTTCATGTTATTAACACTAAGTTAGAGCAATACTGATAGCGATGCTTACAGAAAAAATGCTGTATCCTGTCAGATTTTTTTTTTTTTTTTTTTTTTGAAAAAAATTACATTTAGGGCTACAGGAGCTTGTCACTAAAGCAGTACAGTCAAATGAGAGTGACAAGTAACCCTAAATGTAAATAATGTTTTACATTTTTTGACAGTCTAGTCCCTACAAAATTCTTAACCAGACAAAGTTGGTTTGCTGGTCATATGCTACATCTACACTAATCCATATACAATTGAAAACATGACGTTTTAGACCATACATTGAATGAGTGCAACCTACTGTAGACACACCAGTAAGTGGTGAGATGTTTTGCTAATAAAATGACCATGCCAAAAGAATACATACATACTACACAGAACATATGTTTTAATAGTATTCATAAGTATTCATTAGTTTTTTGTCTTTTGATTTGGTATTAAGCAAATGGCATTCATTCAAAGGATAAATGAATGAAGCAGCAGCAGTGAAACACTGTTGCAGAATGTGTAAGGTACAGTGTGTGAGGGACAGTGTTTATGTGTCCATGTGTGTGTATGAGAGAGTGATGTATTTGTAAGTGATGTTAATGGCACGGCCCTTGGGTCCTGCTGAGAGCTCTGTGGAGCCGGTGTGGAGTAAGATAAGCAAATTGCGGGCTGGATCACACTGACTTGTCAAGGTTAAGCAGAGAGACACAGCAGCGGGCTTCAGCTCTGATTACTGAATTGCACACACAGACTCGCTAGCTCTCATTCTCTTGCTTTCTTCTCACACACACTACTGACAGAGAATGGTTCGGCACAGCAATCCACAGGAGCCTAATCTTCACTGGTGGGTGTTATCATTAAAATGAATGTGATTTAGTTGTTCAGGATGTGACAGGGTGCTGAGCGCCTCTGAAATCTCTGCCAGTATATTGAGAGAGAAGTACAATAAAACACACATGTGTGATTAGTGTCAGCAAAGGACTTTATAAAGCTGCATCACACATACCCATGATAACATTTCATAATACACACACAGACACACAGTGGAGAATTAAACCAGTGCCAGTATTACAATGCAAGAACAGGGTGGATAAAATAATAGAAATACATCAAACTAGGGCATTCAACAGACTCCAATGATTTAGAATAGTTTTTGCTAAAATTAGCCTCCTACTATATATGGGATATATAATATAATATTTTATAATGAAACTTAATATTATTGGTTTCACACGTGCATTCATTTTCATACTTTAACTCTGAATATAAATTCACTTTACTTTTGGCAAAAGCCTCATTTGATTTATAAATTTGCTGATGAGAACGATTTTTCCATTGTTTACTGTAAGGTAGATATATTAGGTATAATATAATTCAATTAATTGTTTAACATTCAGCTAATTTTGTCTGTTGTCTTTCTTGCAATCCTAATATAGAGAAGTAAATAAATAGAAACCCTAATAAACAGTAAGCCGTTCCTTGTCTTCTAAACAGGCATTGTGTTTGTCAAATCTGTTCAGAAATGCCTGATTATTTAAATATATTAAACTCATTGTCATGTTTAGGAAACCAGTTTTGAGCTTTGTGACATCCTGCGTTCTCCTGCTAAAAGTGGCCATCACAAGATGGGTACACTGTGATCATAAAGGGATGGATATGGTCAGCAATGATACTCAGTGATACTACTGTGGTGTTTAAATGATGTTCAATTGGTATGAAAGGCCCAAAGTGTGCAGAAAAAAATCAACTTTGATACCATTGATACAAGGCAGGACAGATCCATGCTTTCGATGTTTGCTCCAAATTCTGAATGTTGCAGCAGAATTTGAGACTGATGAGAACAGGCAACCTTTTTCCAGTCTTCTTTAGTCCCGAGCTTGTGCCTCAGGAGTGTGTTCTTCTGCTGCTGTACCTCATCTCTTTATAAAAGACTTATACGACTCATTAAAATAGGAACAAAAGCCAATAATATTCATTATATACAACGCCAGGTTTATTAGACAACTAGATTAGAAATCAAGCTAGAAAGTACTCTTTAATTTATTCAGCAATCATGTAAGCGCCTCATTCTGTAAAGCAGACTCATATTCCCCAGCCGTTCTGACCAATCATCAAACCAAATGACTCTCATGAGACGGCTGCCAATAGGGTATGGATTCCCAACCAATTGAAACAGTTACTAACCCATTATCTGTGATTGTATTTTTCTACATATTGCTACATATTTTTCAGTTTATGGGACCTTTTACTATAAGAAATATGAATTACTTGAAATTTCATAAAAAATCAGGTTATACCAACACAATTCCCCCAATGTTGTCCCAACTTGCCAAATATAGTATCAAACTGACCAGTATTGCTGAAATGTTAAGGGTTTGTGAGTTCCCAGTGTACATTGCAGGATGTAAACTGCATAGGGTTACTGTCATAGGATTATTGTATTGCTGTTTGTTGACTTTGTTGTTGTTGTTTTGTCATTATTGTTAATTATTTGTGTTGGGATGTTATCTTTTACAGTTGTTAATTGTCATTCTTCTTCATGCTTGTGTTGAGGTTTATGGTTTCCATAAACCACATCCCAGACATCTTTGCTTTGTAAGGTGATTGTGTCTTCAGAAACATAATGCAAAGTTCACTTATCCTACATATATATATATAAAAATTGACAAAGTTACACCGTTTTCTTAAAATTAATATTAAAATTAAAAATTAAATTTATGCATTTAGCAGACGCTTTTATCCAAAGCGACTTACAGTACATTCAGGCTATCAATTTTTTACCTATCATGTATTATACCTATTGTATCTTCTTACTATCTAGGACAATACTTAAGACAGAAACATTGAGAACCCAATAGCCTTCTGGTGGACAAACTGGTAGGACAAAATTTTAAACAAAGTCATGCCAAAACAAAATTTGCTTAGAGTTTGTTTTGTTAGTTTGCAAAGCTAACTTTCAAACACCTTAAAAATACCATTAAATAAAAATAAAGGTTCTTTATTGGCTTATGCTTATGGTTCCATTAAGAACCTTTAGCACCCATTAAACTTCCAAATGATAAAAAGGTTCTTTAGATTTTTTAAATGTTCTTCACACCAAATAAAAAATGGTCTTTTAAGCATTATTCTTTAGTAACCTAAAATGTGACCCTGGAGCACACGTCTTAAGTCGCTGGGGTATATTTTTAGCAATAGCCAAAAAAAAAACATTGTATGGGTCAAAATTATAGATTTTTTTTATGCCAAAAATCATTAGGATATTAAGTAAAGATCAAATTCCATGAAGATATTTTATAAATGTCTGACCATAAATATATCAAAAATGAATTTTTGAATGAATGAAATGCTTTTTGATTAGTCATTGCTAAGAATTCATTTTGACAAATTTAAAGGTGATTTTCTCAGTATTTAGATTTATTTTGCACCCTCAGATAGTTGTCTCTCGGCCAAATATTGTCCTATTCTAACAAACCATACATCAATGGAGGGATTACTTATTCAGCTTTCTGATGATGTATAAATCTCAATTTCAAAAAATTACAATTAAAAACTGGTTTTGTGGTCAAGAGTCACAATTGGTTCTTCTATGGCATCCTCTATTTTTAAGAGCATGGGTCTGTCAGTTACTCTGGTTCATTTATTCTGTTCAGGCCGTTGAGGTCAGATGTTTGCAGGTAAAAACATGAACACACTGGAGAGGCATGCATTTTTTGTAGAAATTGAAGTAATAATTCTAACTGAAAGCAACACTGACACTGTTTTTCTTGTTTAATAATTTATAGCTCATTGCTGTTGTATAAAGTGCTATATATATTTCAGAGCTTCTACTAACATATTCCCTTGCAACAGCATAGGTGAGAAAATAAAATGTTAGATGTATTCTTTCAAGCAGACAATGCAAATTAAAGGTTTTGTGTGCAAGTGAGAAAAACACATGCAAAGGATACTATATGTGCATGCATCCTTCCTTACTCTGTTTTTGTCTTGCTCTGCCCTCTCCCAACCTCCCTCGCTCTCTCTCACTCTCCCTAGTGTTATCAGTCTCCTCTCCAGCAGCACAGCTGTGTGCTGATTTAAAAGGTTAACAGACTAGTCAGCAATTACACTGCACTGTGCAGTAAAACACAATTACATTACAGCTGAGGACAAATGCCAGGCACTCCATTCAGAAGAGAGAGAGAGAAAATGCAGACAGTCTACAGTGCCACTAAACCACAATACTCCTTTGTGTTTCTGCCGGGACTCAACTGTTTGCATCTACATTGTGTATCTACAATCTAAAATATAAAATGATTTGATTTGGTAAGTTTTGTCAGAGATTCAGCTTTCTAAAATAGTGGATCTGAATAACATTTTAAACCAACCTAAGGTACAGTATTAGACGGTCATGTGTGGCCAATCCCTATAAAATCTAATTCTAATTCTAAAATAAAATAAAAATAAATGAATAAATAATAGCACTTCATTTTATTAAGGGTGCACTTGTGTATTTCTAAGCATATTTGATTAGAATTTTTTTTTTTTTTTACTATACTTTTAAGTAATATAATGAAATATAATATTAATCTACATTTCCATGACTGTTTCTTAAGTGCACTTTTTAACAATGCCCAGTTAAAAGGTTTCAAGTACATTTTAAATCATCAGCATTTTAATAATTTTTGTCAAGGTTTAAAGAAGTGCACTTTAAAGTGTTTTATTGAGATACATTCAGTGTTCTTGCAACTTCAATAGAAATGCCATTAAAGTATAATATCGTTTTCCACGAATGCATGTCAGTACATTCAGCAGTCAAAATACTTACAAAAATAAGATAATTTATTATAAAATTACATGAAAAAGTACTGCTTAGGTGGTACCAAATACTCTATTTCAGCTATGCATTTAATAATTTTTAACTATATAAATCATTTAATGGTAATTAATGGCAATTATCATTATAATTAATTGAAACATTGAGTTTGCATTAAGTATGTTCTTAAAAGTCTATTATATACTCTAAAAATATTATATTATTTAAGTAATAAGTACTCTTGTTAAAAGTTTGCAGGAGAGCTGCTTTGGCTGGTCTGTTTAAAGGTACAGGTTGTAGGACCTGCCACTAGAGGGCGCACTACCAAAACAATAACAATTGCGTGGTTTGATGACGCTAAGGAGGAGCGTGGAATGACGGGATTTGTTGTCTTCTACCCAACCGCTGATGGCCATCAATCAGACGGAAAGATAAATCATGGATTTAACGCGAGTTCAACGATTTGCGCGAGTAGATTACAAACAAAGTCAATGCAAAGACGCGATCAGACTATGGATCAGACTCGTCCTCGCGCGGGTCTAGAGACGCGATGCCCCGCGTTTGGCGTGTATACCCCATAATACTTATCTTGTTGATCGTTATAATAGCATACGTTTTCTGTAAAGATACGAATCAAAACAACTCACCATTCAAGTAAAACACAAGCGAGATCGGCATCTCTTTCTATTTGAAGTTTGTCACGAAGCTACTTCTGCATTTGTCCACGACACTGTTGTCATGTGGTTTCTACGTCAGTAAAGGCGGTAACAAAGGGTGACTAACGTCATTGACAGGCGACTGCACTGCCCCGTGTCACTGTTTAGAATGGGGATTTTCTCATGATTTACAAGTAGTTGAAAACATTAGAGATATTGTCAGTAATCAGCTGGACAAAATATATAACACTAGCCTAGTGGTTTTTGGATATTTTACTTCAAATATCTCACAAATTGTACCTTTAAATGGTTTTAAGGGGTCAGGAGCATTTGTTAGACCAGCATGCCAACAACCTATCCAAGAAAACCAACTTAAGCTGGTTTAAGTGGTATTTTTTAAGCAGCATCGGGTAGGACAAAATGTGTCACAAATGTGTTCAGATTGGGTTACGGATTCAGTATTTCTTTATATTGTTTGCTGACACCTGAAGTCCAATAAAAAAATCTAAATCCTGAAGCAAAGCCAGTTGAGAACCACTAATCTAAAGCTGGTCACGCACACAGCATTCACTTCTAACCACTAACACTCAACAAATCACAACTCAGACAAGCTGCTCCAGAGCTGCAGAGTCCTGTGTGCGTGTTCAGCGTTGCGTTCAAGCGTGTGTAATTTACCAGACCAGTGGGCACCAGGATGAAGCAAGCCCGGCACGGCGGTCTGGAGTGTGTCTGCTGAAGGTCTGTGTGCTTTCAAAGACCGTTCATGAAAGAGGAGAGAGGCTGTTCATTAGGGAATCCTTCCTGTATGAGAGCTGCGGTCCCAGCGGCTGATTTATGATTCGCAGCGGCTCTGCTCATGCTACGCTAACAATGCTCATTAAAAAGAGGATGTCATCACTCTGCGACACCGCAGGAGTCATAATTGTCACATGCATCCTCAATACAGCGAACTGCTGACCAATACCATCCACAACATCCTGTAAATATGTCATCACGGCCGCGGAAACACACACACACAGAGAGAGACTATTAGAGTGTAGTAATAGAGGATCAGAGGTTAATGTGGAGCTGTTTGCTGGTGTTTAGTTTAGTATTAGAGGATTTTATGTGTTCACTGTTATTTGTATGTGTGTCTGAATTCATGTTTTTGGTACTTTAATGGTGTGTGTGTGTGTGTGTGTGTGTGTGTGTGTGTGTGTGTGTGTGTGTGTGTGTGTGTGTGTGTGTGTGTGTGGCAAGGATGTAATCAAATTCTCAAGATTTAGAGGATCAAATGCAAAACTTAAAGGGATAATATAGAAATCTGTCATCATTTACTGCCCTTATATGCTTCCAAACCTGTGCTTTCTTTTAACTTAGGCAAAAACAATAAACAATAAAAAAAAAAAATCTTAAATCTTCACAATATCTTCTTTCGTGTTCCAACATAAGAAATAATTATAGCATACTTCAGAATACTTTTAAAAAGAGTGTTAATCATGGAAATTATTTACTTCAAAATAATATTGAAGTATTTAAGTGTAATGTCAATTGCAAAATTAATTGTATTGTATTTTTGTATTATAGTTTAATTGCAATTGGTTAATCCCTAGTGATTTTTGACCCACTTAACATCTTTTTATGCCATTCCGTTATTACTTCTATTGTCTTTAAAATACGGTTAAAGTGTTTATAGTAAAAAAGTAAAGTAATATCGAATGGCACATTACAATTAAAATTCTAATCAAGTACTTAACATGCGCTTTAATATGTTAACATCAAAATAAGTGCAATTCTTTAAATCAAGGCAAAAGATTATTAAAGGACAATGATTGAACTTTTAATTTTACATCATGACAAAATGTACTTTTTAAAATTGTACTTAGTCATGGAAGTGATCTCTTCACTTAAGAAGCATTTTAGTTTTAATATTATTTATTATATAAGTATAAATTCAGTGCAACTAAGTGCAATTCTTTTTCACGAAGAAATCCCCATTTTAACAGACCACTGTTTTAAAAATTGTCTATATGGTTACAGCTTTGGGACAAAATTGCAATGCTTTCTTATAGCAGTAAACAGGTAGTGTTAAGGTTTGGGTTAGTCTGTGGTTATTTGTTGAGACTAAGTATCGTGTGTGAGTGTTTGGTTTCTCTCTTGTTCATGGTTGGAGGTTTGGGCTCTGGGCTCTGAGCAGACCTGCTGCTGTACACTCAACAGATAAGCAGCACAGGACAAGATAAGAGCGCACACACACACACACACACACACACACTGAAGACCGAGACCCGACAGACAGGCTAAACCCTTTCTGCCCCTTCCAGAACTGGGCTGTGTTTCCCAAAAGTAAGCCTCATCATCGAACCACTGACACCAATGATGTCTACGATCAACTTACCTCACGATGCTGTTGTGAAACGCAGCGCTGGTCTAATCCTCTGAACAGCTTCATTATCTGGTGGAAATCAGCTCAACAAACAGGCCAACACCACATATTTCAGATAAGGAGAACCATAGTGCAATAACTGTCCATGTTCAAAAACATTTTCTTCCAGTAAAGTTTACAGACATTTTCTTTAACCCTAAAACACAATGTAAAACGTAATTCAAAATATGGGTAAAACCAATAAAAATCAGCAGGCTACAAAAACATTTCTTGTAAGCCCTGTTTTTATGGGTGTTTCTTGGAGTATGCGGTGAGGACACAGACTAACATTTTCATCTTATATTTTGGCCAGCTTCATGTCATTCTAAACCAGCATGACTTTATTTTTCTGATGAAACATAAAAATGTCTTCTTACCAATTTATAGGTGAAAAGTGAAACATTCAAACTGCTGCATTAATGTGGCCTTCAGTAACAAAAAAAGAGCGAGAACCACATGGTCGTGTGTCAGATGAACTACTTTTATGGCACTGTTTAGAGGTCCTGGTCACTGTATGTGTTCACACATTGTTTGGAAACAAAAGTCATGCGGAGTGATTAAATGAAGGTGAGTAAATTATGTCAATTTCATTTTTGGACGAACCATTCAAAACTGCTTGCACCAGAACTCCTGAACTGAACACCACAGAGAGAATATTACACTGCAAACCACAGACTAACTGAAGCTATAAATTATAATGTTCAAGGTCTAAACAAAAGTAAAACTGAATAAATAACCAGGGACACCCTTTTTGCACACCATTGACGAGCTTTGGTTTTATAGTCATTGTTTTGTCTTCTAAACCTGCACTTCTTCTTCTTCTTCTTCTTCTTTCTCTGTAGTTGCTTGGGAATCCAGAAAAATAGAAACGGAAAGAAAGAGAAAAGTTGAGCAAGCCCCAACCACATGTGTTGTGTGCTGGATGAGAATTAGGGGGGAAATCAATTCAGATGCTAATGAGAGCGTCTCTAATTTATTAGCTGCTGAAGAACGTGTGTTACATTAATTTCAACTGTAAACAATTATTTCACCTGAAGATTTATGAGTGTGTGGGGCGGCGGCGATGCACACACAAAGCAGCTTTTCATAACGCCTTCAAAGCGTGTTACTTTTAGATAAGATTAGCTTCCCATTTTCAATAAGCCTCAAAGGTTTTTGAGCATAATATTGGAGTCCATCTATTACTGTCAGACACCCGGACTCTACCAGTCTGTTCAAACCGATGTGCATTTCCTCATGTCTGCTATTGCAGGCGAACCTCTGAGGTACAATAAGACTTCCATGAATGAAAAATTGATTCTTAATTTCATGTGCAATGGTAAGCTTCTTAAAGGATAGAGATGCTCTGTAAGCTCAGGCCATGTGTTTTGTGGAGCCGGTGTGAACACGCTGCCCTCCACTGATTACCACAGGAACTGCATGTCCACAAAACCACTGAGCATGCCATTTTGATCACCTTCCAGAGATGTCTAATGAAGGATTATAATTACGCTTGATCATTTTCATACTACCGCATTGAACTGTCATCGTGAATCTCTCTATTCGGACTACAAATAATGAAGACGATTATAATTTAACATGCGTGAATAGTTCTGGTAGGCTATTTTTGAAAGTCAATTTCTGGATGCGCACATATATTTTATTTCCGTTTGGGGTAATAAATACATTTTTAAAAACACCATTCTAAAGCAGGGCATTGTCACACAAAACCGAGTTTCAGAAGTGAACACAGATTTGAGAGTAACGTGTTTTCAAACTCTGTGTATAAATCTTTATTCAAAATGCAGCTCTATTAAGGACTACTTAAGGTTTATTTTAAGGTGTCCTTGTTACAGTGTAATTACACATTTAAGTAGGCCTACTGAGTAATAGGCATATTAATTAACTACTTGTGCGTAGTGGTTAGGGTTACTTGCATGCAATTATACATAATTTACATGTAAAGTGTAACAAGGGCACCTTAAAATAAAGTTTTTTTCTGTGAAATTTAAATATTGAATCGATTATAAAACAAACAAACAAAAATGTAATTTGAAACAACCCAATACAAGGTTTCCAACTGTTTAAAACCAAGCATTTGTGTAACTGGACTTTTGACTTGAAACCTGTGTCAGCTGCTCTGTATGATTTAAATAATCTTACATATGGATTAATATTGTGTTTTATTTGTGTTATGATTTGCTGCATGTATAGCCATGGTTAGATGGATGATCTGCTTCTATCTGAATGGGATGCAGATGACTAATGACATTTGTTTAGGTGAAACATGACGACTCAGTAAGTGTCCGAGGGACGGTGTTAAACGGCTGTTCACTGTTAGCTTGTGTAATGTGGAGATTTTAGGAATCTGAGAGGAGGCAGGTGTTTGTGCTTTATAAAGAAGCTTTGCTGAAGAGGCTGTTTGCTCCGCGTGACACGGTGAGTCCACAGAACCATTTCCTAAACCAAGCAGTCTCCTTCCCTTTACTGCCCTCATCAGTCCTGCACGAGCACGAGGCTGCAGCCTCCCCTGCCGACGCTAAAAGATGAATGTCTGTTATTGTTTGTGTGATGACAGAGTGTTTCAGTCAGGTCCTGTGCAGGGCTAGAGCGCTGAGTCAGTTCCTCTGCCATCGATCCATCACATGGCCTGCAGCCGGCAGGTGTAGTTGCGTTTTCCCTTGGGACGCAGGAAACACCTGCCCTGCCCAGATCTCCTCGCCACGATGATCGCTAGAGCACTGCGCTCCTGTTCAACGGCACAGCGGCCGCAAGCTGTCAGGACAGCACTTTCCTGCTCGTTTGTTGTGCTTGTACAGCTATTAAGGGAGTGAAGAGGGATCAGGTAATTTCAGACTGAGCTGCCTGGCCCTCACATGGGACCCTCAATGCAACTTTATAGGGGTCTTTTCTATTATACAGTACCTTTTGAACTCTAGTGTTTTAAAAATGAATAGTTCTATGCTTCTGCAAGGAAGTGTATCAATTTAGTGGTAGCCTCTATTTTAATTTGACCAAATTTTCCTAATTTTATCAAACTGTTTAAAGGAGAGTATACACTAATACCAAAAAAGAACTCATGAAATCAATTGTTAATACTTACTGTATGTGACGAGTGGGGCGGGGCCGAGAGACGTGGGAACGGGACGAGGCCGGTGGAGTGATTGGGAAATGAGCGACACCTGCTCCACCCGCCGGTCTCGAGTCCCATGGAGGAGATGGAGGGATAGAAAACCGGAGCGACGACAGTGACGGACGAGAGAGGACCATGCCTGGGTTTCAGTTTTAGTTTGTGTTTGCTTTTTATTTGTGCTTAGTCGTCCGTGAGGGGCTGACGCGCTGTTTTGTATTTATTTTGATTATTAAAGTGTATATTTGATTGTCCGCCGGTTCCCGCCTCCTTCTTCCCGTGAACATGGAGTTTTCATCGTTACAGTGGTGCCGAAACTGGGGAGAAGGAGGGCCGTGCTGCTGAAGATCCCTCGCCGCTGTGGTGAATCCGCGGTGCCATCGAGCAGGCGAGGAGTGTGCCGCCATGGACGCTCGAGGCGGTGGGCTGGAGTGAGTTGCCTCTGGCTCTATGTTCGACCCTGGTCCTCTGTTCCACCAGCTCAGCCTTGGCTCCCTGTTCCTCCCTTGGCTCTACCTTGGTGCTCTGCTCTGCCAGCTTTCCCTCATTCCCCAGTCTCTACATTTCCACACGGACCTGGCGCACCATACCTCCCCATGTTCCACCCCAGCTCACCTGAATTGTATTGAGTTGGGAGCGTTTAGAAAAAGTTAAAAAGTTTTTTTTGAGGGGGGGTTAAATGCCTGAAATAAGATCTTTGGTTAGCACAAGTCCAATATATATTTAACGCTTTATCCTACAGCGTAAAATACTGTAACACCCCCTCATGAATTTTTTTAAAGCTTTCACTTGTCTTGGAAAATTGCGCCTGCTAATAAGTGGCTAAATGGCATAGCAGAGGTTGTCGAGGACTTTAAACATCTTCACACTGAACAGATAAATGAATAAATGTAAATGTATATATATATATATATATATATATATATAGGCGGGCATAAAAGTGTTTTGCATAAAAGGAATGACCCATAACTCCATGGAGATGAACACACACAGCCCTGCTCGCTTATCACAGTCAGAGATGATTTTACTTGACAATGACTTCCTAAATGAATAGCCAAGCAAAGTAATTACATCTGAGAGCAGGAATGCAGGAAGCGCGATAGAAGGGTGCGTGTGCGGACTGGGGGCGAGGAAACACGATTGAGGCTCCCTGCATTCGACAGAGCTTTATTACAGCGCAGTATTGATGTCCCCTTCACAAACATCAATAGTGCCGCTCCATCTCCGCACGCCTCTATCTTCAGCAACAAACTGTGTGGCCTGCCTTTAAAAAGGACGGCCCTCTGGCTATGACTGAATTATCATTTTTAGACAATTCTGTCTGTGCAACATTTTCTTTTACAGTTATTAATCACGTCTTCGTCAGGCTGTGAGAGGCCGTAGCATTTATTAGTCCCGGAGCTTGTGTTCACGGCCTGTGGAGTGAGTTCATTATCTACCACAGTCACCGAGGAGGCTTTGAGGCGTCAATACACTCCAACACCACAATACAGTATATAAAAATCAACATAGTTTATCTTCAAAATGATGTCAGTCCCCTTGACAGTGTATATAAGGTTATACTGTTTCATAATGAAAGCACTGAAAGGGTCTTGAGATTTGAAACCTGCTTCATGTACACACAATACTTCACACACATTTATAGACTGATCAACCATCTGACTGATTTATTCAGATTTGAGTGGAAAATGATATCAACACACAATGGAATAATTTGTTTCACAGACTTAGAAAGTCGACAGTGTTTTAGACATCATAGATGCATTCCCTGACACACTGTTCAAGCTTTTCCAAATGGTAAAAGCAACAAGACCATAACCTTTTTTACTCAAATACTCCCCAATGTCCAACACAATATTTGAAGGCCTTCTTATATAATATTAACACCATAATATATACATATTATTATACAGTACTCACATATTATATATAGTGTTGTCAAACGATTAATTGCACCAAAATAAATGTTTTTGTTTACTTAATATATATGTGTGTGTACTGTGTATATTTATTATGTGTACATAAGTACACTCACATACAGTATATATATATATTTAGAAAATATTTACATGTATATATTTATATTCATATCATTTATATCATATATATTTAATATACATATAGCATATTTTTCTTAAATATATACATGCATGTCTGTGTATTTATATATACATAATAAATATACACAGTACACACACACATATTATGTGAACAAAAACTTTTATTTTGGATGCAATTAATCGCGAATAATCATTTGACAGCACTAATTATATTTTATATGTTATGTATAAATTTGGTCAAACTTTAGTTTAGGGGCCAGTTCTCACTATTAACCAACTGACATTAACTATGACGTTTGCCCCAATAAATGCTAAGTTTGCTGCTTATTAATAGTTAGCAAGGTAGTTGTTAAGGGGTAGGATTGTATGGTCTTGGAGAATAAGGCAATAATATGTGCTTTATAAATATTAATGAATAAGGAGAATTAGTCCTTAAAGTGTTACCATAATTGATATCATATTATTACTAGAGACTACTGATATTTGTCAAATGAATTAACCACAATTAATGTTGTGATTCCACAAGTTTCAAGAACTACGTGTCTTTAGATAAAAACAACAGTTATTGAGAGAAACAAAACAGTTCCATCTTGATGCTTTTTGTCATTGTAATTAGATTGCTTTAAAATGTAATTAATACTATCAATTAGATTCACAATAATCCATTAAATGAAACAATGCCATGCTCCTTTTGGATGTTTGTTAGGGTTACGGTTACGGTTACGGTAATGTAATGCAAAGGGGCAAGTTAATTTTTCATCCAGTTGAGAAAAATGTAGATTAAAATCCAGTTACTTTTCATAAACTGTAGTGTCCATACAAAACAAATAAAAATGAGAGTTTATGCATAATTTGTGTTTGTTATCTATTTAATTCTCAGTGGTGTAACAACATGTTTGCTTAGCCACACGCTAATGTCAAACTCTGTTGGAATCGACTGTAAGCCAAGTCTCTTTTGTCTCCTTTCAGTTATGAAGTGTCCTTAAAAGGCTGCTGCCAATGCAAGCAGTACACAGTAAGATTTTGGAAATGAACTAGTAAGTAAGCAGTCCAGTGTATAGTCAACGGTCTGTTTGTTCATGCTAAACACTATCCACACTGCTATAAACACAGGATCCGTGAGGAGCTCATCGTTTGTGGGCTCTTGGCCTCGGAGAAGCACCATGCAGAGCTGTTTACGAGATTCTGGGACCAAGAACGTGCTTCTGCTGTTTGAATTTCCATAAACTCTCCAAGCTATTCAGATGTGTGATTTAATACCCACTGTTTAGCCAGATGGCACTGGACATATTTCAGTGCATAATTCACATTTTATTCGTATCAATAGAAAATGTATGCTAATATAAATTTGGTCGCTTCCAAGCAGTTGCTGTTTTCAATAGATTACACGACAGGCTTCTCTTGCTGGGCCATATTTTCATTTCATGACATAGCAAAAATAAATAAACACTGGATAATATTATTTACTGTGAGTCTACTATGATGAAGGAACACACACTAACACACACACACACACACACACACACACACATGCATACCTGTGCATCTGAGTACATTATTCACAAACTGTAGTCCATTACTGAGTTGGTACTGTATTCTGACTACTTTCTAGATAACTTTGTATTACTTTATATCAAACTTGGTTTAAAATTGACCATTAAACATACCATACTGACATAAAACAGCAAAGAGAAACTAAATATTTTTCCTTATTTTAAGGGGTATGGCTGACAAAAGAAAAGAAAAAAAAACTGTTTAGAAATCCCTGCATTATGAACAAACATTAATGAACATGAACATAACAAAGACATAACACACCCTAAGTCTTCCAAATTTAAAATATTTAGAAAAACAAATAAATCAATTAATCTATCAGTTTGGCTACTTTAATTACAAGTACTTCATTTTGGAATCTGATTATGTAATCCAATCACTTAGCCTACATATAGACTAATCCAATTTGATTAAATTATAACTACATTTTTATTATTATTTAGTCATTTTTAGTAGTTAGTAATTTAATAATTAGATTAGGTGACTATAAAGAAATTAAATGTAAAAATTGCAATTTAAAAAATAAACCTAGCCTGAAATATTCAAGTGTGGCCGCAAGCCCCGCCCCCTTCACATCCCAATAGACCATTTATTTAAAAAAAATTAAATAAAAAGCATAGCCATATATATTGTAAGAATGCAAATATAAATGTGTGCCAGACATGGAAAAAGCCCGATCCAAAGCCTCCGAGATCCGCCTGAATAACAGCCGAATCTATTTTTGCTGGGTGTGATTTACGTCCAGTTTCCTCCATGCGCTGTCTGAGGAAACAGATGCACGGGATTGTGCTTTTCCTCAATTCCTGGGAGAGGGATTCTGGCCCAAACCGACTCAAGCTCTCGTGAGAGAGGGTGGTAAACGCTACTTGTACTGACTCTTTAGTTCCCCGTCTGCAATTTCCTCCTGGTTTCCACTTGCGTATGTCCGCGTGGGCCGGGCCCTCACTCTCGGGGTCAGTTCCCAGGGCAAGGTCAACGCTCAGCCCCGGCCCCAGCTCCTTTGATCTCGTATCAGTCACTGTGCTGATGAGCTACGAGGAGACGTCTTGAGAGTGTGTGGTCCAGACCTGCTCAGAGGATGCAAACAAACACACATCAGTTCATCTTCAACACTGAAAGAAGTTCATTCAGATTCACACTAAAGAATACAAAAACGTACAACTGATATGCTTAACTTCTTAAACAACGAAGATAAGAATCATTTGTGTGTGTGTGTGTGCGTGTGTGTGTGTGTGTGTGTGTGTGTGTGTGTGTGCTCTTGTTTTTGTGACATATCAGGACACAACTCTGTATAATGACATGGGTATGACACAGGTATTACAAGGAGAGGGTGACTTATGAGGACATAACCCATGTCCCCGTTTTTCAAAATAAATCATACAGAATGAGTTTTTTTGAGAAAGTAAAAATGCACAAAGTTTCCTGTGAGGGTTAGGGTTAGGTGTAGGGTTGATAAAGGGCCATAGAATATACAGTTTCTACAGTATAAAAACCATTACACCTATGGGATGAACCCACTTTTCACAAACAAACATTTGTGTGTGTGTGTGTGTGTGTGTGTGTGTGTGTGTGTGTGTGTGTGTGTGTGTGTGTGTGTGTGTGTGTGTGTGTATGTGTGTGCGTGTGTGTGTGTGCGTGTGTGTGTGTGTGTGTGTGTTATATAGGCTATATTATGTATATTATTAGCCTAATTTATATTTTGCTGGCCAAACCAAAGCCTTTATTAACAGTAGTAGTAAAAATATTAGGATCTTCGTTTTTAGGTGTTTATAATTATCTAAGCACATTTTAATTAACTATAATTAAGAAATAATAAATAAATGGAAAACTATACACAACTGTTTTTGTGTTTGTTTTTTGTCATCCACGCTACACAATTAAGTTTTATAAAAGACTATGACATGGTTAAATATAATCTTGATATATTTTTTTATCTGATATTGGGTTAAGAATAAAGTTGGAATTGATTATCTACTCTGAAAAGGAAAGAGAATGTATACACGTCGTCAATAAAAAAGAAAGAGAAGAAAGAAAAGAGATTTCCTGGCAGCTGATGAGTTGTGGTGTCATAAATAAACGATCAATGATTCTTCAGGATGGGTTGAGCTTTTCGTGGATAAGAGCGCCATCTACGGGATGTTTTAATAATGCAACACTGCGGATGCCCAAACATGAAACGATGTTAGGTTAAAAAACACTGTGGCTATTAACAATAATCTTCAATATGCAATGATCCTAGACTTTTTTTTTTTTTTTACCGTTATTCCTCATGTGGAAATTCTTTGCTTTAAGATAAATGCATGCTATCTTTAGCAATGATTTAGATTTTTTATATATATATATATAATTTGCTATTGTAAGACAATTGATTAAATAAGAGACTTAATCCTGTTTATCTCTTTTATAATAAATTTAACCTAGCATTGCAATACACAGACCTCTGAGATACAGACATGTTAGTGTATGATGTTGCTGAAATTATTATACAACTGTTCAAAAAAAAAAAAAGTCGAGAACGAGTCATTATCTGGCTCGGCTTGGTGTTCATCTTCAGTTCTCTCTTCACAGCAGTTCAATCTGTGTACTGTTTGAGTAAATGAATTACTCCGGGATATTGGTTTGTTTGAACTCAGAGTGTCAGCCACATTAAAAAAGTTAACAGCTTAAGTCATTTGTGGATTAATGCGTATTGGAGACGTGAACCGTTTAAAACGATTCAGTTTGATTTGGTGAACTGGTTCAAAAAGATCCGGTTACATCGAATGATTCGTTCGTGAACCGGATATCACTACACTGCAGAGTTTTGAACTCTATCACAACAGACACGGAAGAGAAGACAATGCTGAATAAAGTCGTCGTTTTTGCTATTTTTGTACCAAAATGTATTTTTGATGCTTCAAAATATTCTAACTGACCCTCTGATGTCACATGGACTACTTTGATGATGTTTTTCTTACCTTTCTGGACATGGACAGTAGACCGTACACACAGCTTCAATGGAGGGACTGAAAGCTCTCGGACTAAATCTAAAATATCTTAAACTGTGTTCAGAAGATAAACGGAGGTCTCACGGGTTTGGAACGACATGAGGGTGAGTTATTAATGACATAATTTAGATTTTTGGGTGAACTACCCCTTTAAGTTGTTATTTTATATTGTACTCCAGCAATGAATTAATGTATCCCTTGTGGTAAAAAATAAAATAAAATCTTATGTTGTTCCCAAAAGAATTAGTTCTAACGTTACTGCTGTATTGGGGATTTTTTGTTGTTTTTTCTGATTAGGGTGATGCAGTGCAAGATATCCAGATTTGAACACCCTGCCCAGGAGGTCCTTTTGAAACATGATTGATTTTGCCACTACCAGGGAAGATACTGCCAACTACCTGCCTCTACACAGATTGCATCTGCTCCTTTAAAACCACTGGTTGAAGTCTCACCTTTTAAGATCACACAAGTGCTTATCTTCACGTGAGAGTCACTTAACATTGAATGGTGAATTGTGTAACTTTAAGGAAATTTTTAATTTAAATTTAAAACACCCTATTACTCCAAACATATAAGGAGCCATTTTAAAAAAGCATGAAACTTTAAGGTGCCCTTTAGCCAGTGTGGTTTTTAAAACACATCTGATTTCATCATCCAATGGTCACAGAAGTCAAAAACATTGCAGCTTTTCCATTACAGACTTTAAAGCAAATATCATTATTCAAAATGCAGAACCAAAAGACAATGAGCCACAAACTCTGTTGCTATGCACACACTTTTATCACCATTGCAGTTAATTTTATATTGCTTGTGATAGATATGAAGGACTGATATGAAAGCCAATACATTTTTGAATGGACCCGTTGTTATTTTTGCACATTATTTTGTGATAGTTTTTATTTGATGCTTCCCAATTTAATTAACTGTGTAGAAGTTTTTAATTTTGCAACACAAATGTGACAAATAAGCTCTTAACTTGAAAAGACTTTCTATTGTAATTATTTTATTGCGAATTAAATGACTTGATTTGGTTTGTGATTCAAACTTGTTGTTCTACAAAAAAAAAAAAAAGAATATTGATGAAATAAAAAAAAATTGTGATTCTGTCCATTTAAAGATTTTTTTGAGGACCAATGTTGTACTGAGTAGCATATTTAATAAATTCACTCATATTGGATTGACAGTTTTGTGCTGAACTTTAAACTGCTTGAGTAAAACCTAAAGTTCTGAAGCTGCACTGTAACCCCCCCCCCCCCCCCCCCCCAAAAAAAAACCCCGTTGAGAGCTCAAAAACCTTCGGAAGCTGGTTGCCTTAAACTTATGTTTTGTCAACTTTTTTTTTTCTTCAACTATCAGGTTTTGTAAACTTATGGAGTTTTTATCATTTAAGAATATATTTCTAGTCAACAAACACAAAATTGAAAGTTTAACTAAAAGTTCACTTAATATATTATGTTGATTGAACATGCACAAAAGTTTGTACAACTAATTGACCTTTAAGTTGAGTAAACTCAAAAATCTGCTGAGGTTTGTTGCCTGTAAATTTTAAATTTGCCCAACTTATGGAGAGGTTTAGGGGACTGAATGTGTATACAGCAGAAAAATGTGAATTGCACTATGAGACTCTTTCTTTATAGGCACCTATATCATATAATACTATATAACTATATACTAATACTTTAAAATGTAATTTATTCTACAGTTATGCTACAAATATTGGTGAACTGGTAATTACATGGTTTCTGAAAAGCAAGATTTTAATTTAGTATTTTATATTAGTGCTTTTCATGCAATGATATACTGGAGAATAAAAGAGAACAACTAATAGAGCACATGATGTTCTGTAAAAGTGGTTGTGATGTAAAAAACAAAAAAAAACAAGCAAAGATGTTCACTAGTGTGCTATGAAAAGATCAGCAGCGTTCAGTCCAGCAGCAGACTCATCCTCATCCAGGGAGATTTATTCTGAAGACTCGCTGACCGCAGCTGCTGTCACACAGACCCAGTCTTACATCATTCATTTATTTTGAAGAGGATATAAAACTTTGGTTAATTATTGCCTTAAGTGCTGTCCTAAAACCCAGAGAAGATCACGCGCTCTGTCTGTCTGAGCAGTGAGTGACGTCATGGGACTTCACCTGTGATCCATCATTTCTGGGTCGCCTCTTGGTTTATATTTTAAACATTCTTTTTTTTTTTTTTTTTGCTCATTTAAATGACTGCCTTTGAGTTCAGATTTTAAAAACACAACACCTGTAGTAGTTTTATTGGGATTATTTCAGCATAAATGTTAGGAAACGCAATGAACCGATGCAACTGTAAAAGGACTTGTTAAAGCATCACTCGGTTTTAAAGGGGTCCTCGTTCAGGCAATTATTTCATGAGTTAGAAAACTCATTCAGTCAGAAGCTCAGGGCCTTTAGGACCTGAAGCATGTGATGAGGTTATGAAGCAATCAGCCTTATGATTGTGTGTGGGAGCCCTGTTTATTGACAAGGTGTGTGTCTGTGGGATTTGATACATTCATTGTCAGGTGCCTGTCAACTCCAAACTTTAACAGAGAGGTGTATGATCAACCGCAAGACGACACGCTCAAGACATCAGTCATGCCACATCTGTACATCTCAGAAACTGAACAACACACACCTGCTCTATAAATGTGCCCATGAGCAGCCCACAGACAGAGTTAGCAGCGCTGCAGTGTGTGTGGGGAGATCTCAAAGACCCAATGGATCAACGTCACAACACACTCAGGAGCAAATGGAGAGGCGGCATCCCTCCTGACAGCAATTGCAAGAGAATAACAACAAGAAAGACTCAGCGAGTCACATAAGATCAAAATAAAGGTCTGTTTTGGCTGTATGCTTGCTTTCTGGAGATGCAAAGCTCTTGATGTTTCATTCGAGGCTCTTCAGATCAATGTATTAAGCTGTTTAAAGAAATAATAATTGTTATCAGGATTGACATGACACGAACACCTGCATCCATCCAAAAGAGCTCAGACACACTGCATAGTCTCGTGTCTTGAATGACACAGATTTACAACATTGAATGTGCTGTTTACAATCAGAATAAATCAGATTATCACACACAGACATTAGATACAACGATCCAAGAGACTCATTAAAGGTCACCTGTCCGAGAGTTTTTAGCTGTTTAATTAAGAAACAAATGAGCTGTAACTAACATACATTTTCCAGCAGTCCAGCATTTGAGAGATAAAGAGAGAGAAAGCCTTCGTTTTTAACTATAACCAAATATGAAATGCTTCTCTAATAAATCTGAAGCAGACATCTGCCAATAAATAAAAGTGCTCTAACATTGGAACTGTTTTATTATGCCACTATTTCATCTGTCACGTTGTGGTAATGATGATACACATTATAACCATCTCATAAAGCTCCTGTAAATCAGCATAGGCCCTGCGTTCACGCTTCTGTCAGATAGCTTTTTACGTCGATTTATTAAACTATTAAAAGTAGGACGCTGCTTACATGTTAATTTTATTAATGACTCGTCATATTGACAGGTGAAGCTCATCAGTGAGCAGCAGGTGGCGCACGTGCTCTGTCTCCATCAGCTTTTCATCATAACTCGTGTGTAAAACCAGTCTGACTGCATCTTTTCCATCTTCTGAGAGCACAGACCAGCTTTATGAATGAGTCTCCACACGACATGGATGATATGCCATGCAAACATGACAATGGTTAATTGCATGTGATGTGAATAGGCCCTCACTTTCTTCTTCAATATAGCATCAGATTACATAGCATTTTCTGATGTCAAACTAAGAGGCATTTTTCTTAAAAAGAGACATCAGGCAAACCTTCCACAAAACGAAATGATGATAAAACAACAAATATAGCTGCTGTTCAAAATGGAGATGAGAAAGATGGTGACACTACTGTGTGTTTGTTAACCATTTTGGATCATTTTCAGATAAAGTGACAAACTGCACTCTTAAAATAAAACCACTGTAAGAGCAGAGTGAAATAATGAGTGGACTGTATATGGTCTATAGTAGCCTAAAGGGCATTCTTTACTGTATTTACAGTAATCTCTAAACCCATGGCTATGAATCACAGTGTTTACAGACTGTTTACACTCATCACAACTGCTGTGTCTTCAGTTGCATCACCCCAATTATAGTGCAATTACGTTATCATCAACAAGATAAGACAAACTTCATTCAAACATAAGTCGAGGTAAATCATTTAATCATTTTATTTAATTTAATTATTTTCATGGGCAGGAGATTCAGACGGATACAGCATGCACACGTTCCAAAAAATTCTCACCATCCTGCCTTTCTAGAAAGATGACGAACACATTTAACCTACAGACTTCAACCTACCAGGAAAAGTTTCATTGTCCCATGGACCTGAAGACCCCCATTGGATGAATGAATTAATACGTGTTAATATAGGAGTTCAGATTTAGGCTATTTAATTTGTGCATTTATTCATTTAGCAGACACTTTTATCCAAAGCGGATGATAGAAGCAATCGAAACCAACAAAAGAGCAACGATATGCAAGTGCTTGTGATAAGATTCCCTTTTTAAAAATGTATAATAAATAACAGAAAACACAAAAAGAATAGAGCAGCTACTGTAAGTTTTGAACAGTGTGACTCTAAAAGAGTAGAATTAGAATAGAGAGAGCAGTTTTGGAAGTTTATTGAAAGTTTATTTCAGGTTCAAGTTTCAGACAATAAAATCATTCGTAAAAATAAAATAAAAATAGACACATAGACAAAAAAAGCTTATCTGTCACTCAAATACTGTGTGTAGGGAGCAGGATTTACTAAAAAGCTCTGAAAACTGATTTGCGAGGCCTATTTCAGGTCTGCTGGATCTTGGCCTGAGCCAGACACAGAGACAACAACAGTTCATCCAAGAGCAAGTGGCTGATATCTGGAAGAAAACAAAAACAGATTTCCAAATCACTTGACCCTAATATACAAATATATATTTTTATATTAAAGTATATTCCTATATATGACATTTATTTCTTTGTTTTTGTAATCGCACGTCTCCAGTGAGCTGTATCCGGAAGTGTCCTGCAGCGCCTCCAGTGGCGGGAGTGTAGCATCACATGCAGACCTAGGGGCGCAAAAGCTGCAGCATGGAGGTAACGTTAACTACTGCTTATCAATATTCCTGATATTATACGAGTTTGTGTCTCAATTTGTGTTAACAGTATCCACAGTAATAGATGTCTTATGTCAGTGTATTAAACAGGGTTTGTGTTAAGAGTGCTGTATTCTGCTGTCATGTGAAGCTGAGTGTCTAGAGCGAGAACAGAGCAGATATTGTATGCGTGCTGTTCAGGCGGATATATTCATGTTTTCTATCTAGGTTTTACATTAAACGTTAACGTTTCTCTCTTGAACATATGTGTACGTTATCAGGAATGAACGCGTCGTAGTTTCTTAACGAGCTGCTGTGTTTTGGCTGACATATGGGGCTGTTGACCAACCATAACAAAATATTGAACCTGTTTTTTTTTTTTTTTTACATGTCAGTATAAAATACAAACATTGGGATTTACTGTTTTACTTTTAATATTAACACTAACGATGTGGAGGAAACGCTGAAAAGAGACCTAAAATGGCGCGTGGAATATTCTAGACGCTGATCGCCCGCAGGGGGGCAGGGTTTCATATTTTTTTAAGCACCCCTAGGCGCCGCCATTGGCTAGCGGACCCCCACCTGCTGTTAGCATTCCATTGACTCCCATTCATTTTGGCGTCACTTTGACATCGAATAACTTTACATCTGAGACTCCATTTGTCCATTATTTATTTCTAAAGATACAGGACAATGTATAAAGGGCTCCATTACCTTCTATGTTACATAATGGCCCCGTGGAAACAGTTTTTGTAAAAATAGGCTAACGATTGCGTCATAACCACTCGACTCTCTGTCGCACAGTAGAGAAATTACCGTACAGCGTACCCTAATTAATATTCATAAGCCGAGCCAAGTTAATTGGCCAGCTGAGTAGCCCAACTTTTAGCGTCAGTATTTTTCAGCCAATCAGGAGAGATAAGTGAGCTCACGTCACTCCATTTAATGAATAATGATAATAATAAAAAATTATATATATCTCCACCGAGTTTGGCAAAAGCATGTCCAGAAGTCACCCATCAGTCCCACAGAGAGAGCAGCATAGGTTTAAGGGGAAAACCTCCACAGTAGAACTAAACCAGCTCTGTGGAATCAACGAATGTGTCATTATCAGCTTTATACAATTCTTTTAATAGCTTTAGAGTATTATGTAACACAGAGGGCATGCCCTACAGGGCCAGTTTTATCAGTCTAATGACGCATATTTGTAAAGAGGCAAAAGTTCAATCTGATTATTAACTGTGTTTTATGTGAACAGGGCGGTGAGCGTAAGGAGCCGGAGCAGCTCAGGAAGCTGTTCATCGGGGGACTCAGCTTTGAGACAACAGAGAACAGTCTTCGAGCTCACTTTGAGCAATGGGGCAAACTCACTGACTGTGTGGTGAGAGACCGTCACATCACATTTAGGATTCAGTCTATCGTTCACTGTAATTGTAATGCTATTGCCACAGTTTTAAGAAGGAATAATTAACAACAAATTATGGGAAATCAGTTCAATCGCAGCCATGCTGATATTTAATATTGTGGCCACATACAATCCTGTTGCTCCTGTGAGATTGCTTAAAGAAAATAATTCACCCAAAAATTAAAATTTGCTAAAAAATGTACTCACCCTGAAGCCATCCAGGATATAGGGAGTTTGTTTCTTCATCATATGTGGAGAAATGTAGCATTGCATCACTTGCTCACCAGAGGAGCTTCTACAGTGAATGGGTGCCGTCAGAATGAGAGTCCAAACAGTCCATTAACTAACATCTAGTGAAGCGAAAAGCTGCATGTTTGTTAGGAACAAATTCATAATTAATGCCTTTTAGTTTAAAACTGTCCTCCATTGAAAAACTCCATCCACTGTCGTCCTTTCACATCAAAATCCACCAACATATTTGTTTAGAGATATCACTTGTAAATGGTGCTTGATCTGGGCATATTTCTCTCCTGATTCATCTGTAAACAAGGCTTTTAAGTTAAAAACACCTTATTGATGGATGCTTTTGTTACGAATGCACAGTTTTTCCTTCACAAGACATTAATTGATGGACTGAAGTGGTGTGGATGTTTTTATAGGCTGTTTAGACTCTCATTCTGATGGCACCCATTCACTGCAGAGCATCCACCGATGAACAAGGGATGCAATGCTTCATTTCTCCAAATCTGTTCCCATGAAGAAACAATACAAGCTCATCTACATCTTGGATGTCTGTGAACTTTCATTAAAATGTTATTTTTGGGTGAACTGTTCTTTTAAATAAGTAACACGCCTTGGAACATCTGTAAGTCAGGCAATCAGAATCAATCAGCCAAACAGTCCTTTGGTGTAAATCCATATAGATATAACAATACCCACAATAAAAAACACTTGTTGATAATGCTATCAATGATTATCTTTCCTCAGGTGATGAGAGATCCAGCTAACAAGCGCTCACGAGGTTTCGGCTTTGTGACGTATTCCTGTGTAGCGGAGGTTGATGCTGCGATGGCAGCGAGGCCACACAAAGTGGACGGTCGAGTCGTTGAGCCCAAACGGGCCGTTTCCCGAGAGGTGCGGTTACATACATGTAAACCACATGGGTAGATGACATAGACTGTATCTATTAGTGACTGAACTTTCCTGGACTGTGATGTGCTTTATCCAAAAAAAAAGAAAATAATTGTACTTCCGGTAGTTTCAGATATGGCTTGAGTTGAAAAAAAAAAAGGAAAAAAGTCAATAAAATTGTTTTTTTTTAAGTCCATTGAAAGCCCATTTCTACAATGGAAGTAAAAAAAAAAATCATTGCACATTTTTGATTTTGAAAATTCCAAGTAAGAATTCTGAATATTCTGAGACAATTCTGTAAAAAAAAAAAACGAAAAAACACCGGGGTCTGATATAAATTGTGTACAAGAACTAACAATTTTAAGTTTATGTTGTACAGTGTTAACTCACAATTCTGTGAAATGAAGTCAAAAAAACATAAAAAAATATTTGATGCAGTGGCTTCCTTTTCATAATTTACTCTTAAATTAAGATATATTTAATCAAGATAAAATTAAATGAATTTTCTTTGGTTATGCAGGACTCCAATAAGCCTGGAGCCCATCTGACGGTGAAAAAGATCTTTGTGGGTGGAATCAAGGAGGACACCGAAGAGTATCATATCAGAGAGTACTTTGAGCGCTACGGGAAGATTGAGACCATCGATATAATGGAGGAGCGTTCAACCGGGAAAAAGAGAGGATTCTGCTTCGTCACCTTTGATGATCACGATACTGTGGATAAAATTGTTGGTGAGCTTCAATGGAAACTATTTACTTCAGAATCAGGTTTTATGGGTAAATGACATGACCTCATGGAGATGTATATGAACTTGTTCAATTAAAATGCTTGCAAAATACTGTTTAAATGATTGCAAAAAAATATTACAATTAAATCCCAATGAAACTTTACAATAAACAAGTAGTTACCTTATAAGTTTTCACATAAAGTCATGGTACTGATGTATAAAAGTTAATGGGCATGGTATGTGTCTTCTACCCTGAGTACTATGACAGAACAGCTAGAAATACAGGTTTTCTGAGCAAACAGATTTCTGTTTTTCCTTTCTCATCAGCACAAAAATATCACACGTTCAACTCCCATAACTGTGAAGTGAGAAAAGCACTACCGAAGCAGGAGATGCAAGCCGTTTCTAATCAGAGGTGTAAGTAACATGTTTCAAATCTGACTGCATTTCTGATTCTCATTTTTATAAATGATGTAACTGTAATATTCCAGTTGTGGTAGGTTATGATATATAACGTGTTTTCTGTTGTCAGATCGCGGTGGAGGTGGAGGCAATCTCATGGGCAGAGGAGGAGGAGGAGGAGGAGGAAACTTTGGAGGGGGTGACTTTGGCCGAGGTAAGACGACATGTGATCCTGTGCATCTGATCGTGTGTGTGTTTGAGTAATGCTGTGGTGAAAACACAGTGTGTGCTGTATCTTTCACAGGAGGGTATGGAGGAGGTCGGGGTGGCTGTGGCGGAGGAGACGGATACAATGGATTTGGTGGGAACTATATCATTATACTAACATGAGCAATGAATAAATCTACACTCCCTTGTAAAACTTTTTAATTTGCACCAGTGTTGAACAGAGGGGCTCAAATGGCTGCTTTGTAGTCACTGGTTCATTTCACAAAGCTCAGAGAGAAATTATTAGCGCTGAAGTACACGGTTATGATGTGTGTCTGGTGCTAGGTGGTAATTATGGGAGGGGTTCTGGCTATGGAGATGGTCGTGGAGGTCCTGGATACGGTAACCAAGGCGGAGGAGGCTTTGGAGGATATGACAACTACAATGATGGAGGGAATTTTGGAGGTACGGTTCATTTAAGTGAAGACAAAAACTTGTTGGAGGGGCGGGGTTTGAAAGAAGAGGTCTCAGTGATGTCATCCAAACAGGAAATTGTTTTAGAGGCGGAAAGCAGACTTTATTTGTGGCAGCATGGGCCAGTGAATCATAACATTTAATCTTTACTTTATGTAAGTAAGTAGATTAAATTGAAAAAAGAAAAAAAGAGTTTTGGAGTACAATTTTGTAACGTTTTTGAAAGAACTTATTTATGCTCACCAGTGGTGCAATGAATGAATCAAAAATAGAGTAACAAATTTGAAATATTATTAAGTTAAAATAACTATGTTCAAATTGAATTTTTTTTTAAATGTAATATATTCCTGCAATGTAAAGCTGAATTTCCATCATCATTACTCCAGTCTTCAGTGTCACATGATCTTTCAGAAATCATTCTAAGATGATTATTTGTGATTCGCCAGTTTCTCATTATTAGCGATTTTTCGTGATACGATTCCACAATGATACATTTATTTATTTTTGATGAATAGAGTGTTCAAAAGAACAGCATTTATTTGTAATAGAAATCTTAACATTGGAAAAAAGTCTTCAGGGTCACTTTTGATCAATTTTGAACTCTTTAAAAATGTAATAATTGCATAATATAAAAATTCTGCTATTAAAGGGTTAGTTCACCCAAAAATGAAAATTAGCCCATGTTTCACTCACCCAAGGTATATGTGACTTTCTTCTTTCAGACAAATCCAGTCGGCGTTATATTAAAAATGTCCTGGCTCTTCCAAGTGTTTGAATGGGATTAGGCAGGTGTTTTTTTCAACAGTCCAAAAGAAGTCAAATAAAGCGCATCCGTCCATAATAAACAGTTCCTGACTACTTTTGGACTGTTGAACAAAAACACCCACCCATGCCATTATAAAGCTTGGAAGAGTAAGGACAATAGTAATATAACTCTGAATGGATTCGTCTGAAAGAAGAAAGTCACATACACCCAGGATACTGTAAGGGTGAGTAAAACAAGGGCTGATTTTAATTTCAGGCGGAAATAACCCTTTAACCCAACTTTTCTCAGGTAACTTTGGTGGTGGTGGTGGAGGAGGAAGAGGAGGAGGAAATTACAACGATTTTGGGAATTACGCAGGACAACAGTCCAACTACGGCCCCATGAAGGGAAATAACTTTGGAGGAAGAAACTCAGGACCTTATGGAGGTACAGAAGATCCAGTACACTGCATGCCACATCGAAAGTGAACCCTGTGAGAGCCTGATCATGTGATATGATTGTCATATTTAGGTGGGTATGACTCTGGGGGCGGCGGCGGCGGGGGCTACGGGTCCAGGAGGTATTAACAGATGGGTCCGTCTGTGGTAAGTTCAGCGCCGCCTCAAGAGACTCCACAGACGTCTAACACAGGATGACTTGTGATGCTTTACCCTGTGTCTGTTCAACAGGCCTCAGATCCAGAGTTAGATGAGAGGAGTGGGAAGGGAAGGAAAGATTACTGAGAAAGAGTGCGAGGGGCCAAGATCTGCCAGTTATAGGTCTTACTAACGTTAGTGTAGTGTACTGCACAGTCCTTCACCCGTTTGACGTTTCTGTGCTCTCCAACTATCCTCAACCCCCATTTTTGGAGAGTGCTACCAAACACTGTAGTCAGAATAGTCCCAAATATATTATTTGATGTGAGTGTACAATATGTTGTGGCCTTACGTATATTATTTGGAGAAATCGGGACTTGTGTTTGTTTTCTTGATTTGAAGACCGTGATGTCATGTGTATTTTTATATATTGTGAGTATGCAGTACATGTGTTGTTCATGAAGCTCTGAATGGTAAACAGAGTAGATTTTGTCCGATCTGAGGGCATGTTAAACCTAAGTCTAGATTGTTGAACTATTTTTGACACATGAAAAAAAGAAACCAGCTGAAATAAAGTTGTGTAGTAACTTGCCTAACGAAGTTTAGTGCGTCATTGAGTCTGAAGGGGCGAGTGCCGCTGTCCTGAGCGCGTGGTGTTGTGTATGAGAGTAGAAAGGCCTCCAGGCCCAGACAGGGGAACAGTTGTGGGCTCTCAGACTGGCAGGTCGATCCCAGCCTCGACTGGACCAGGCAGCCAGTGTGTCTCCAGAAAGCTAGCATCGGTTTCGGTGAGACTAGCTGTACCCGAAGGAAGAAAGGCTAGCGGAAAGCCCATGAGTATGAGGGTTTGAGACAGACAGAAGAAGAGGAAGAAAGAGTCATAGGAGCAGGTAAGAGTAACTCTTCTGCTTAATTTACAGATGGGAAAACCAGCGCCTGATCGACAGTAAGTGGATGAAAGTCTTTTATGACACGTTTTCAGCGGTGGTTCGGGATGGGTAAGATAAATAAATGTGTGCAAAATATATGTGGATTTGGTAAAGATATTCTCCTGCAGAGATTCAGAAACCGCGTTCAGCTCAATTATTGCAAATTGTTTGTTGAATAATTTCACTAAAGTCTAAGTCCTGTTCACTAAGTCCTGGTCACAATTGCCATTTTCCGGCAAATTTTAGCTGGCGAAATCCAGTAATTTCAATAGAAATTAACTCGATCTGAAATTTGGCGTGAGGGCGAAAGATTTCCCCACGCAGATTTCACAACGGGTTCAGGTTGGTTGTGGATTAGCTGCTGTGTCCAAACAGAAAAATCTGCTTGGTTTGAACGTTACTAATGCGTGAGCTGTGCTTCATACATCTCTAGACTAATGACAATAGACAACGAAAGAACGAAATTTTGCTACTATGAACACACGGCGAAATTTCACAAGCAACGAAAGTTTATTGGTAATAGCGTAACGGTGAATGAAACAGCACTTTCCAATCCAAGCAGCTTTATATTGGTCCAAGCAGAGATTTTGTGTGTCAAAAGTATAACACAATCAAATCTGTTGTGCAATCCACATGAGGAACACGTCAAACAAGTGAAATCCCAATCATGCAGATTCCTGTTGAGATGGCTGGATTTTTTCGTACAAAGGTAAATGTGTCAGAAGTACTTAAAATCTAATGAATCTTCATTGAGAATAATGTGAATCACAAAACTAAGTAAAAAGTCTTGGCATATTATGGTTAAATAATTTTAGATTTAAGAACTAATTTAAAGAATTTAGTGCCAGATTTACTAACAGCAGTGCAAACCGTCTTGGGCATTACAATTGTAGGTTACTGTCAGGATTTAGGCCTACTAAATTAGCGTTGAAAAGGCATAAACACGCTAAACCTTTTATTCAATATGCATTTATAGGCTTTTACTTATCAGACACAAAATTTATGGGAGGATGATTTTAAAATTGGTATTTGCGGTATTATTTAATGCCTCAAAAAAGAAAAGCTATTGTGTGCCTGTGTCGTGAGCAGATCACCAGCACTTGATGAGCATCGACTCTGCTTTATTTGTGACTATGCTAATCTGCGCAGCGCTTGGTATATTTAGTTTGTCAATATGTAAATGAGATGTTGCGTCAGTGTTCTTTAATTTGCGCATTGTTAGTAAATCACACGCAGAAATTTCCTCACCCACTAATTTGCCCTGTTCAGTAAATCTGGCCCTGAAGGGGTAAATCCATGTATATTTACACAAATTTTATAGTCATAAAACATCACTTATAATGTCAGAATGAATAAGTGTGATAGCGTTGCCAAATGTTGATTTTGTTCAATAAAAACATTTGAAACCCCACAAGAATGTTTAATTTACTGTGTTTGTGTTGTTTCTGTGTGAGTGCAGGGCCTCTTCCTCTCAGGCAGTGCTTATCTTACTCCAAAACCTGTCATGGGGACTTTGTTCCCTTGACACTGAATTAAGGTCATGAGCACTTGTAAATGTTTAAAATAATGTTGTCCTAGATAAGTCACATGCTTTCACTCCGACCACTTAAAGCTGAAGAAATTAAGCGTTTAGTCTACAGCTCTTAACATTTGGTGTAACGTTGCTCATTTATATAACTGGGCCCTAGGTTGAGTCTGTTAACAGGAGAGAATGCATGGCAGTTTAATGCTGACATAAGACTGAACAAAAGAAGCATTCGGTGAGCCGTTTTCACCAGCTTTTTGTCATGCATTAAGCTTCATATAGTGAAAAGATCCTGCATTGTGATGTGTAAATGCAGATCTGTGAACAGGTTGGCCCTGTTGGTGTAGCGTGACTTGCTGACAATGGAGAGCTACTGTAGTGTGCAAAGAAGAGGGTTTGGTGTGTTCAAAGGTGGTGTGTGTGGGTGAAAGTGGCTGGCAGTGCAAACAACTCTCTTTACTGGTGTGCTTTGTCCAGCGGGGCTTTAATGAAAGCATGTCGAACATTGGGCCGCAGCCAAACAATTCAGCTTTGTTGCATAACACCGGAAGACTGGTGCTGTTCACTTGAGGAAGATTCAGTTGAAACTTGTTTGCAAAAGGGTTCACCCTCAGAGGCTTACGATTTGTTAAATCTCATGAATTGGAGTAGATTTTGTGAGCATGAAATTATGGTGGATTACCAAAATAGAAAATCTGGTTTCAAGAAAACTAACAATTTGAGCCCAAAACCTCAAATAATGAATGGTTTTTTCACAATCATTATGTTGTCATGGTGTATAATATACAGTTGCTTCAACAAGGGTTTGGACTCTTAAACTACACTTTAATTGTATTCATTTCACTGCATTAGGGGGAAAAATATTAGACCAAGTTGTATCTTCAAATAAATGCTTCTTTTTTCACTTTTTGGCCACATATTTCTTAATTAATTTTGCTTGGTGTCTTCATTTTGACCTGTACTGTTGAAAACTACAGGCCACTTCTTTTTATATTTTTTATGAAGTGATTGTTTCCCATAGTTGATTTTAATGCCACTTCCTTATTCATTCTTGTCAATATCCACTTCCTCTTTGCTGACCCACTCCATCAACAAACCAACTCCCATTCAAGACCGCATTAGACTTTGCTGGTTTAAATATTTATTATATAAAGCCATAAAGTCGAGAGATAAAATAGCAATAGAATAGTAAATTAAGATATAAAAACTGACATAAGTACAGGCTTAAAATGATCACCACCATTTTTAGCATGCTAAATTGTGATCTATTTTTATATATACAGTACATTTCTTCCTATCTCAATAGCAAATAAAGTATAAATGTATTTACAAACCATATAGGCAAAATAATCTCAGAGAAAATATAAAGGAGTATAAAATCCAACGGAGATTAAGAATATTAGGAAAGTAGAATACGCAAAACGTATATAATAGTTCTGCCATTTCAACAGTTGACGTGTAAGCAAAAATACGCTCCTATTTAGTTGTTTACTTTGCGTTAAACGTACACCATGTCCTAACCAGTCGCAATATAATCGATATTCTCAACACTACATGCGACTTAACTGCCGAATAGGAACATATTTGATGATGCTTAATGTACTATTACGTGCAGCCTGATTTTGGACAATGAGATTTTATGGTTTCACTCATTATTCTGTGGCTGCCTGGTCAGGACAAACGCACTGACATGAGAAGAGCCTTTGTCTCTTTATTGCGTCATGCCTGGTTAGGACACAGTGTTAGCAAGAGAAAAGCAGTACCTAAAAACAGAAGCAAGTGTGGAAGGACAGAGTAGAAGGAACCAAGCTAGTTGTTCTTTACAAGAATCTTTTTAAGGCGAGGAACGAGGAAAACGGTGCCGTCCGCAGTGTGCTGAAGGGAGTATTCATTGGGCGAGAAAGGCTTGTCGTGCTCGTCTCGAAGCATACTGAAGACCTCATGGTACAAGGTGCTCAACTGCTGCTTCATCTCTCTCAGACTGGAGCTATGCTCGCTTTTCTCCTTCATCAGACGCTCCTTATCTTCTTTCAGAGAGTCCAGCTCGTACTCCAGGCCCACAATGTTCTCCATCTTTCTCTTGCGGCAATTCTGTGCTGCGACCTTGTTCTTGCCCCGACGGCGGATGTCTCTGACGAGGGCGAGCTGGGCCTCGTTGAGCTGGTGTTTGGACATCATCTCGTTGAAGTCATCCACAGGCAGATTGATGATCTTGTCCACAGTAAATGGGATCTGCAAGGCTTTTGCTCTCTGTTCGTCACGGGAGAGCCGCGTCTCAGAGCGTTTCTTCTGCTTGTCTTTGGTGAAGGGAGGTTTGGAGTGGCCGCTGGCCTCCGCTGGCTCTATCTTTTGGTTCTTCGCTTTCATCTCCTGTTGGTCTGCCGAAGGTTTCACAGAGAGAGATCCCTGTGCTCCGTCATTAAGGTAAACCAGCGGGAATATCTCTGTATAATCTGACTCCATGCCTCCCGGACTATCGTCCATCTCTTCAGAGTCGGAGTCGCTAAAACCGAAGGAACCAT
The DNA here is from genome assembly GCF_963082965.1 of Carassius carassius. NCBI lineage: Eukaryota > Metazoa > Chordata > Actinopteri > Cypriniformes > Cyprinidae > Carassius > Carassius carassius. The sequence continues at coordinate 3,129,347 of NC_081773.1, forward strand.
CTCCGTTCAAGGACTTCCCCGGAGAGCTCACTTGAGGACTGGAATCCAGCGACAATCCGGAATCGGAATCTTGGAATTCGGCCATAGGCTCCGGATTTCCTGAGCTGAAGCTCCCAGGTGAGAAGCTCTGCAGATCCATGTGGTTCACAGGAGGATTGCTGGAGATCTCCGCCAATTGGCTGACCATATTTCCACCATCAGGGATGAGAGGACCACTGTTCACTTTAACCTCCATCTCTGGATAAAACATCTCATTGAATTCTTCAGGTCTAAACTCGGCCTTCACATCCGGGACGTTCAGACTCATCTGGCTGAGGTTGGGCGACACCATAGTGTTGAAAGATCCATCGTATGTGTTGATGTATTCGGGAGGACACACCTCTGTCTGCACCAACGAGAGATGGTCCATCCCGGGCAGGTATTGGCTGTAGTTTGGGTCCTGTGCTTCTGCGGAGGGTTTCATAAATCCATCCATATCCAATGACTCCTGCATCTGCATGTTGAGGCACTGCTAAAAATACACAAGAACAGCATGTGAACATTGTTATCCAAAGTGAAGACACTCACTGTATGAGACAAACAATATGAGTCTACCATTAAAGAAGAAGTTCACTTCCAGAGTAAAAACTGCCTGATAATTGAATCATCCCCATGTCATCCAAGATGTTCATGTCTTTCTTTCTTCAGTAGGAAATAAATTAAAGGTTTTTGAGAAAAACAATTCAAGGTTATTTTTTTCCATATAATGTTCCTGAAGCTCAGTGGTAGAGCATGTGTTAACAGCGCAAAAGGTTGTGGGTTTGATTCCCAGGGAATGCACATACTGGTAAAATAAATAAATGTATAGCCTGAATGCACTGTAAGTCGCTTTCTGCTAAATGCATAAATGTAAATATAGTGGACTTCAATGGAGATCAGTGGGTCAAAGGTCCAAATTGCAGCTTCAAAGAGCTCTCCACGATAATAGTAAATTATCAGGAAATTTTCAATCTGGAAGCGAACTTCTGCTTTAAGACTGGCAGAGTTACAGTTTGAACTTCAAGTGTTTTCATGCTTGACCTGTTCAGTAACGTAGCAGCTTCTCTCCACAGAGTTCAATGCACTGGAGAATGCTGACGTGATTCATTTGACAGGACCTTAACTTTAAACCTTTTTAAACCAGCTTCTTTGTGTACTGAGGTAAAAATGGCTAAATTCAAACAAAAACAAATGAAGTCTACATCCCGAGTTGCTGGTCAAACCACAGCATGAGCTCAGAGAGGGTCATTTGTTTGTTGCTCAGCAACAGGGTTGTTTGTGACTCTAAACCACAGGTGGTATAAATCAGAGCACACACAGAAGCACCTCACAGTCTCACTCTAAAACACGTCCTGAAGTAGCTCACAGCAAAAATGAAAATTCTGTTATTTACTTGCCCTCATATTATTCCAAACCCATACGTGTTTTGTTTGTAACACAAAAGAGGATCCTTTAATGAAACCTGGAGATTTCTGTCGCTCCACTGAAAACCCACACAACTCAAACTGATGCTTCAAAAAGTCCGTAAAAACATACTAAGAGCTGGAGCACGGTTTCAGTATTTGACGTGCTTTACGTATGTCAAATTATGGATAAATTAAATCTGTTCATCAGCAGGCATGCCTCCTCAGATTTGGATTAAACCAGTTCATACAGATTACTTTTTTTTTTTAGGATTTCTTTATGAACATTTAGAAGCATCAAAGTTATAGTGGAAAGGATTTTCAATGAAGAGACAGAAATATTTTTTTTATTATTATTATTATTATTAAAAAGACCTTTTTTTGTTTTTCAAAGATGTTTAATTTTGGAGTGAAATATCCTAAAACAGATGCCATGTTGAGGTGTTTATAAAGTGTTGTAGGGCTAGTGGCCAGTTAAGATGCACACCCAAGCATTAAAATGGCTAGGGTGTGTAAACAAGTTTTACTTCAGTGGACATTTTTATTATTATATATATATAATTTTTATGGCCAGCAAGAAGTATTTATGGCATATCAAGAAGTGGCAATTAGTTCATTTTGCTGTGTGTTAATGAGGTCTGGTTGAGGGTTCGTACCTGCAGCTCTGGGAGTGCGAGCAACTCCATCCACGCCTGATCCAGAGAGCCTGGCAGCAAAGGATTGTGGGTAAAGGCTGGGATGTCCGGTGGCATCATAAGATCTGTGGAAGGAGGAACGGAGGTGTCCAGGCAAGGCGGTGCTGACTGCACAGACAACAGAGAAGAGAGATAATTAGACTGAAGCGCAGTGGCACGTATAGGTGTTATGTTGCTGTGAGGTGTTATATAGGTGATAAATAGCCCGTAATTACCTCAGCTGGCTCATCTAGTGGAAAAGTCTCCGCCAGGAGCTGCATGCACTCATCAAATGACATGGCATCACCGTCCTGTTCTGCGAAAGCCCCATTCTGCACGTACACAATACATCCTAATAAAACCACTGTATCGACACACAGAGCAGGAAACACACATCAGTGCAGACTACACCTGGACTGAGTTAGTTTTCAAAACCACCTTTGACTTACAATTATGAACAAAGCATGTCTATGATTTCATGTACTGGTTTGAACAGGATTGGGATCTGCCAAAGTGTGTAGGCATTGGGTGTGTTCTGGATTTTAATTTCTATAAACTGAATTAAATGTGCTCTGAATTAAATAAAATTAATAGCTTAATATTGCTATTTTACTTACTAATGGAACTGACTTGCCAAAGTCTGCTGTTAAAAGTCATAGATTTCAATGGGATCTTAAACATTTATCAATCGTCATCAAACTTCGACACTATGTCAAGTATTTTGTTGCATATTAATTTCTTTTAAGTGCTTTCTGAGAAACTTATAAGACAAAATGTATGCTTTAAGACTTCTGAAAGCACACATGTAATAAAAGTTTACCTGAAAAAAATTATTCAATTGGCTCAATCATTTCCCCCAAATTAAACATGCTCACTTGGTACAGGACAAAAATCATGTAGTACATCTGTGAAACATGAATTCACCTAACCTCTTCAGGGAAATTGAGGTCTCTAGTGTCCTATCAATTTAGTGTGGAGTATATGTGCTTTCATAGAACGGAGCTTGTGGTGAAGACTGAGCACCTGAGTTCCAGTAATTGTGCCATAGTAGCGGTTCCCAAGCAACTGAGAAGCTACACCCTGTAATATGTGGCCTGTCGGGCCCCTACATGTACACGGTGTGTGTGTCTACCTGATATATATCATGTTATGGGGACCAAATGTCCACACAAGGATAGTTTAATCTAAAATTGCAGAATGTTTTCTGTAAGGGGTAGAGTTAGATGTAGTGAAAACCATTACGCCTATAGAATGTCCTCTTAAAACATGGAAACTCAATGTGTGTGAGTGTCTCTGCGTGAGAGTGAGAGTGTATGTGTCTGTGTGTGTCTCTGTGTGTGCGTGTGTGTCTCTGTGCGTGTCTCTGTGAGTGTGTGTGTGTGTCTCTGTGCATGTGGGTGTGTCTCTGTGCGTCTGTGTGTGTGTGTGTGTGTGTGTGTGTGTGTGTGTGTCTGTGCATGCGTGTCTTTCTGTGTGCGTGTATGTGTGTGTCTCTGTGCGTCTCTTTGCGTGTGTGTGAGTGTGTGTCTCTGTGTGTGTGTGTCTGTGTCTGTGTGTGTGTGTGTGCGCGTGTGTCTCTGTGCGTCTCTGTGTGTGTGTGTGTGTGTGTGTGTGTGTGTGTGTGTATGTGAAACAGAACTCAGATCTGCTCTCCTGTCACCCTGTCATCAGTATGCACTCTCACACCTCTCTCCCTTCATCCGGACGGTGTATACCTGTGTGATTTGAGCACTGGTCGCGGTGTCCTGCGTCAGCGGGGCGCTCCGCGGCACAAACTCCCCGGTCTCCTCGTCCAGCTGGAGTTGAGCGAGCAGTGCTTTCTCCTGTTCCCGCTGCCTCTGCTGCTGCTTCTCCTCTTCCTTCTCACGCTGCAGACGCAACTCCACCTCCTTCTGTCTGTAGCTGAAGTCAAACACCTCCCTGCCCGCTCCCAGATCCACGTCCTGCCTCCACAGTATATCTATCAGATCCATGTCCTGGAGAAACACAGCAGAGATGAAGATGAGAGGAGGAGCTGGCCGCACCCTGCCTGTCGAGCCTGTCCCGCCTCAGATAAGCACTCAGTGCATCGTCAGCTATGAATAATACATGCCGCTTCTCCTTTTTCACTCCATCTCTGGGAAGCACCAGATCACCCACCAACGCAAACACATGCTGTTAGTGTTTCTATAAATGCTAGTGGCAGATTTAAAGGTCAGCTCAACTCAAAAAGCACAGCGGCTGGAAAAAATGAATGCTGCAAACTTGGTATTTCTGCGAGTGGAGCATTCATAGGCCGTTTGTGAGAAGTTGACACGTCCTGTGGTGTGACAGAGTTTTTAAATTACTTCATCATTATTATGGATGCTTATGTTATTTGAAAGATCGCATGGGATTTTAGTCGTTGAAAAGTGAATCTGTCAAATTCACCATTCAGATCTAGCTAGTGATGGCAAGAGGATTTGTCTACAGACGTGGACGTTTGCTGTGGAAATTAATTTCTGTACATTTAAAGCTATGCAGTCTGGATTATTTTAATATTTGTTTTATTAGTGTTTTTAATAGTTTTATTAATGTTATTATTTTTATTTAATTTTATATATATTACTTATACTAATACAAATTTTCTTCTTAAAATGAAATTTTACTGTGTATCTGCATTTAGTCTCTCGTTCCTTGATGTTTCTCCCGAGAAAAAGACTCCAGTAATCTTAAATGCTTGTTTGATTTAAAAGAGACGCTCATATTATTTGACAGATTACATGGCTATTTATTAAGTCTATCTGCAGGACAATTTAAGTAAAACTACTGACGGCAAAATGAAAATTTGCTCTGAAAATGTACTTCTGTAAACAATGTCATGTGCTCTGATTAATTTAATTTAATTATTAATTTAAATTTTTTAAGGTTTTATTAATGTTAGGAGCTTTTATTAATTCTGTATATATATATATATATATATATATATATATATATATTGTCACCCTGCAAAACCATTTACAATTAACAAATGAATGCAAATGTGTTGGTGACCAGTTAGAGCACCTAAAACTCTAACACATGGCCATGTTTAACAGTATACCACATCACATATCATTTATAATGTGTTAAACTATTTATAGAGCTCTCTTCTGGCTTCTCACTTCTTTGTAACTGCATAGCACACACTGGACTGTAATGTTTTGTGGTAAAACACTGTATTTTCTAGAGAAGTGTCCTGCAGAGATCTGGAGGAGTACACAGCGTCTCTGACCAATCAGCAGCGCCGAATGAAACGCCACCCGTCATGCTGCTGTAACTCCAGAGATCAGGGGGACTGTCAAACACAAGGACAGAGAACAAGAAATACAGCTCGCGTCCTTGTCTCAGACATGTTGACGTGATCGTGCTAGACCAACAGAAATAATAAGAAGCACATGTTGATGTGCACATCCAACGAGATACATTACTTCTTTAGTAATGCTTCTATTATGTGCATAGGTGGACAGTAACAATTTTAAGATAAATGGGTTTATTTTTCAAGTTCCTGTGCCCTGTCAGTTTTATTTTTATGTCACTATTTATTGTCATTTTGACTTTCATTCCAATGCATACAGTAATATCATATATTTTACTCCACAACAATTGGAAATATATTGTTCCTCATTTTTTTTGAACTACAGAAACTTAAACCGATAGTGTAGTATATAGACGTTTCATGTTTTCATTGTTGCATGACGAGTTTTAATAATACTTTTCTTCTTATTTGCTGATGAAAACAAACTCAGTGTCATGCACTAATCGTCCTCGATGACTAATAATAAACAAGCTTCATCGATAAGAAGCTTTACTTCTTTTATTCAAGTAAAATGGACAAGGAGTGCATATACTTCTACGGCACTATTATTAAGAAATGGCATTCAAAAAGGGTCTTTTATTTCTGGCTAATGACTAAGAGCGCTAAACTTGTTCGGTGGTGAGTCCACCAGTGCTGATGCAATACTGACATTTCCAGACAAGTACAAAGAAGCTATGAAGGTCTGGTGTGTTATTGCTATAAGAAATTACAATGCATTCCAGCATCTCAAGCAAAGTTTTGAAGCAAACAGATAAACTAATGTGCCTCAAAACAAAGCACAGTTTCATAAACTCATCAGAATGTGATACTCAGATAGTTGATATATATGGCCAGACAGATTCATAGCTCAACATTTTGCCGTTTTCAGGCGTAACAGGAACTGAAAGGTGAAATAAAATAGAGGGAACTAAATTATAAATGGTCTGTCTTCTATGGAGGCCCATTTCTGCCACTGAAAAAAAGAGAAGGTAATTACGACTTTCTCTTACAATTCTGACTTTCTTTCTCAGAACTGTGAGATATAAACTTGGAATTCTGTCAACTGTTGAATTATTCCAAATAGACCCGTTTACTAAAATTGGCATTAAATTAAAGCCTTGTGTCTAAATAAGTTATGTTACAAATTTGAAGTTGATATGAAAAAAATTGAGGTTCCTGTGAGATTTTATTTAGCGCGTCATACCACACACAGCCACTGGGAGTCATCATAACTATTTAGAATTTTGCTTGATGAAATTTTCTCTAGATTTCTCTGTGAATTTTACTTTTATCTCAAAATAACCACCAAATATGAAATCCTGAGACTCAGACCTTTCCAATGATATGATTGTTGCCAAGATTATAAAAAGTTTTGGTTCTAGAAGACCGTAGTGCATTATGTTTTATGACACTTGACCTTGCCCACTAAGGGTGAGGTGACTGCCATTAGATTTTAAAGTACCATTTTCATGGTAAAGCAATGTCCGATTTTAAAATGGTTTTCACATGATGAATCTTGAGCTTCTAAGCTTTCAAATGATATATGATTTATGATGATTACTAAAAGACTTTATAGAGAAAGACAACAACAAAAAAGAGTGCCAAGCGTCCCACAGGTGGGACGGTGAGATGCACACGGGTCAAAGACGAAAAAGGGTTTAAGCATAAAAACAATAAGTGTAAAACTGCTTTAAATTGTTTTTTTCCCCAAAATTTTTATTTTTTTTAAGTTTTCAGTTTGATTTAATTGAAATTTTGTTTTTCCGAGCAGAAAAATAAATAAAACAATTATCATACATCTTTCCCTGATTTGACACCCACTTAAATGTCATTCAGTGTAACAATCTTGTCAGGCATATTTAAAACAAAAATCAATGTATGAAATATTAAAACACTAATTAACATTCACCCCAAATACTAATTAGTTGTAATTTTACATTTGTAAAATTTGCCACTAACCTAAGAATGTTTTACTCATGTAAAACACAGTAAAATTGACTATGCTACCTTATTCTTTTATATATGTAAGCAGAATAAACATGTTGTTTGAATTTTTACATAAATATTGTGTAACACTGAATGACAATGTAACATTATATAAACCAAATTTTGACATTTTACTCTCCAAAAATGTATTTGAAACCTTAAAAGTCGATACTTAGATTTAATGAGTTTTCTATGGACATAAAATCATTTTTGTATATTTCTTCTGATGCAGACATCTTAATGTCTTCGACCCAGATACATGGAAGCTCAACCATACTGTACTTGCTCAAGTGTGAGAACAAACCTTGCAAAAGTTCGAAAAAACACACCTCATTAGTTCCTGCACATCACATCAGACAAAGTGCATTTGAGTTTCTGTTGACCATTTCTGATTTCTGACCATTTCTATGTGTTGTTGTGTTTACATGTGAATAAAAGCCTAAATTAAAGCTGTGTATACATATATATATAATATCATTCTCTGCCAATCAAGTTTTATAACCGGCAAAATCATACACTACTCCCGGTTCAGATGTTACACAGCAGCAGACGATGCATTTATAAATGACAGTACTATTTCTGAAACCTTGGCCTCTGTCTGTTCTTGATTGATAGTTGCAGGAACTAAATAAGGAGATATGCTTTACTTCGTCTGCTGTTTATTAATGCACTGAAAGCTTTGCACAAACTGTCTGCAGCGCTGCATTTATCTGTTTATGAGGTCAGAAAAACCATGTCGAGCATGTGACTCGAGATCTGTAGAAAACCAGCTTCCTATAGTTTCAGATCACAAGGCCCAGGGGACTGAACAGAGAAGAAGTGTGCACTCACAGCAGAGGAACTGAACAATTTAGAGGAACTTATTACATTTTGCAATTTGTGAATCAGCTGTCAGCGCTGACATCAGAGTTCAGTAGATGCTACACATGAACCAAATAGGGTTTCTGTTTGACTAAACGACTCTCTCATTATTATTATCATCATCGTCATTTTTATCATTAATCAGTTGTTTTCTTCTTTAGTATTTATTATTATTATTAATGTCAGCACATAAATTCTTAGTCAATTAAATTTATTTAAACACAAATAAATTACAAATTTATTTTAAAAAATATTTTATAACAATATAATGATACAAATGTTTATTTTTTACCTAATTTTTTAATTCATTATTATTTTTGCTATTATATAATAAACTCTTATGATTCTGACAATTTGTTTTATTTAAACACATATAAAAATGTTTTATAATATAATGATATAAATGTATATTTTTTCTGAATTTTCAATTAATTATTATTGTCATTATTATTATTGCTATTATATAATAAACTTATGATTCTCACAATTTGTTTTATTAAAACACATATAAAAATGTTTTATAACAATATAATGATACAAATGTTATTTTCTGGCTAAAGGTGTTTCTCATTATTATTATCATCATCGTCATTATTATTAATCAGTTGTTTTCTTATTCAGTATTTATTATTATTATTATTATTGTCAGCACATAAATTATTAGTTTAATTTATTTAAACACATATAAATTACTAAAGTATTTATAAAATCTATTTTACAAATACAAATGTTTATTTTTGATGTGTAAATTAGTTTGTTTATTGAATTTATAATTATTTGTAGGAGTCAATTGTTTTCGTGTTTTGTATTCTTTTTTATTTGTTAATATTAATGCATTTACATTTAGTCATTTAGCAGACACTGTTATCCAAAGCCACTTACAAATGAAGACAGTGGAAGCAATCAAAATCAACAAGAGCAACGATATGCAAATGCCATAACAAGACTCAGTTAGCATAACACAGTACACGTAGCAAGTGTATTTTTTTTCTTTTCTTTTTTTTATAATTTTACCAGTGCATATATTCTAAGTCAGTTTAATTTGTATAAACATATCAATGATAGATGTATTTAAAAGATGCTTTATAACAGTCTAATGATTGCCTCCAGACAGCAACATGGTCTCAGAGTCACACACTTCCTCTCCAGCTCCAGATCACAGAGGGGGCGGAGCCACACAGATGATGTAACATCTACACACTGTCCATAGGCCCCTCCCACCAGAAGAAGACGCTCTCTTCCTCCTCACAGCAGAATCGAATGGAGTGTGTTTCCACTTTTTTAATTTTTTGTTTATGAGTGCATTACAAATCATATGTTGTCCATTCAATGATACATAGCCAAAAACATATTACACAGGTATTATTATTTTCTGTTTTATTATTATTCTTTATTCTGTGAAACACTAGACAAGGTGTTTGGCAGCGAGTTTGAGCTTTTGTTGACCATGCATAAAATTAAATGCAAATAAAATTGGACGATGGAGATTGGAAGCGCTATAAAATCTCATAAAACTAGTACTACTTGTTCAATATACAGGTATTTTAAGTCTTTTGAAGGCATATTATCCTCCTTTCTTTATATTGTAAATAATTTATAATTATTATGCATATTATAAATAAAACTAAAACCTAAAAAACAACCAAAAAAAAAAAAAAGAGATATTTCATTACTTGAAATATAACATTTCTCTTTTTTAAAGTAATAAATGAAAAACTAACATTACACATACATATAAAGACAACAACTACACAACAGAATGACTAACATTTTCACTTTTTCAAAATGGAAACGGAAAATATAAAAATGTGGTCTATTTCAAAAGTAAATGAGGGGCGAAATAATCTAAAACTATTCCTTTTAAAGCGAAAGGAAGAATATCTAGTGAATATATTCAGTTTTGAGAGCGTTTTTGAACTGATGAAAGTTTGCATATCCCTCATTATATATTAAATATCTGCGTGAATGTGAGGCTAATCAGAGCAGTATGTGTGTGTATCCACAAGCCTGTGGATGAGGATGGATCTAGAAGCGAAAAGTATATCCAGGACACACCTAACTACATAATTAATGCTCAAAGTGTTATTATTATCCAGGTTCAAGGAAACGAGAAACCAGAGCTGGATATTAAAACTGCAAAGTTTCCTGGTAAAGAGGAGATTATTTTCCAGGCCTGTCTCACTTCCTGTTCCTCTGGACTGTGGGAGCGTGGAATAAACCATCGGAGGAACAAGTGTTTCCTCATTTTGTTAGGCTGCACGGTCGAGGCAGGTGATACAGCACACAATCAGAGCCAAACAAACATTATTACACTCTCAGTGTTTCCACGCAGGTGACCTGACTCAAACACCTCAAGATTAATCTAATAATAAACCAGCTCTTTTGTCAGATGATACTTTGCTTTATATCCTCATCCTGGCCCTGGGGCCCAATTCAGATGGCTCTGATTTTTTAAAATGCTTATTAAATACCTAAACAAATAACTGAGGCCTATACTGTTTATATGTAAAGACGGAGTGTGTAAAACTTTATTAATTAAAGAAGAAGAAAATATTATTACATGCATCTAAACATTTGTTACTCATAAACATGATTTAAAGCTAGTTCTCTGGGCATCAGTGCACACGTTTTAAGTTTAAGGAGCACTTTTATTAGTAACACTGACAAACTTGATTATGTTATATACTGCTAAACAGACCATTAAATAGCCTTAAGCACACAGTAATTCATTTGGTGTCACATTACTTTAAAGCATTACTTATGCATTTTATAAACTCTCATCGAACATAAAATGAATGTAGCATGAGTCTTAAATGTGTCAAATATCTGAATCCCCCAATAAAATGGGGCTTTGATCTGTATTTACAACTGTATTTCACAGTTAACACGTAATCATACAATTTCATCATTTTGGCATGATCAATAAATAGCGAATATGTATAAAATAAAGTAAAATGAATATTTCTTATTTAATTTATAGGACATATCTTAATAAACAACAAGGCCCCAGTAAATAACAGCTTAATTTAGGCTGTTGTTACCCATTCTGGTGTGTGTATGTGTTTCTATTATTATTATTATTTGAATGTATTTTTTCATGTTTAGTTTTGTATTTTCAAAAACTCCAGGAGATAAAATTGCTTATAAACTTTAGTCTGACCTTCTGTGATTAACAATCAATATTTTCTGAAGGTCAAAGTGCTTCCATCAAGGTTTTTTTTTTTTTTTAAAGTAAGATTTTTAAGGATTTGTACACTATTTCCCCATTCAAATGATGAAAAACGTCTGAAAACCTTGATTTATATATTGTCATGCATTCACTTCTAAATGTGATCTCCTCCGTAGGCTAATATTTCTCAATGACTTAATACTGAAAGTTTATTTTAATGTGTTTTACCTAAACCCCAGGTCCTTATTTCAGTTAAATATACAGAATTGCATTGGCTGTGATAGAGACTAATCACATGAGGCCGAGGATCGTCAGGATACGAGGCTAAAGTAAACAGCACATTCCAGATTGGAGCCGCCTGCTATTGTGCAAGGCGCCGGTGAGCGCGCATGCGCAGACGCGTCTGCTGCGGGAAACACGCGCAAACATCAAAGCTCACCGACACGCGTCTCATGACAGAAGTTCAACCGCGAGCCATATCGCACTGGGTCATTAATAGTTACCTTTCTTTTGATATTTCGTCTTTTATCTCGTTCTTAGGACGGCCGGAGCTCAATGACTAGGCAGGATTGTAAGTGGAAAGTAAAGTCGCGAGAAAACGGGATAACGCGAGGAAACGCCTCCTTTAACACGGACTATATATTATAGGCTATACGTATATATTAAAATATAATAATATATGGACGATTCCGCCACTACAATCACGTCATAATTATAATAAAATATTATCGATAATTATCATATCTATCAAAATCAGGAATAATACGCAAGGCTATTAAAAAGTCACTTGGAAGTGAGTGGTGTGTATAAGCAATAAATACATCTGAATAACCTACATATGTCCCACATTACTGACTCAAAGGGCAAATGATGTAACATCATAGCACAATTAGTGTTATTTTTAGTATTTTAGTATCATTTCAATACTATTAAAAGCGAAGCATTATTAGAACATAAGTGACGCAACTGATTATTATTAAATATGATTTACCTGTTGGCTTGGATGCATTTTAGGCAATTCAATATCCATCATGCTGAGAGATAATCTCTCCTCTTTCCGTTGTAATTCCTAAAGTGATTCCTTCGTTTGCAATCCTTCACAGCGAAATAAAATAGGGCTTAAAATAAATACGTCAGACTGTCGCTGCTAGACGATGTACTTCAGAAGGAAACGCTGTCTGTGGAGTTCAGAACATTTACGGAAAGCCCCAGTCATTTATTGGCCCCGCCCACATCGCGCTGACCAATAGAAAGCGCTTGCTGAGATGTTGCGTTATACGCCCCTTTCACCTTCCCACTCAGACCCTCCTGAACATTTTTTTATTTTTATTTTATAAATAATTATATATATATAGATTATATATATTAAATTATATATATATATAGATTATATATATTAAATTATAAAGCGGTGTAGTGATTTGCATATACTTTATTACTTCAAAATAAGTATTCTTACCAAATATTCAAAGCTTATCTTAACAGATGTGTTGTAAGGGTTCAAAAATGTTTTTGCTATTTTTTTAAATAATAAATGTCGTCTCTGACAATAGATTCCTAGAAGGCACATCCCGTGAGGTGCTGATCTAGATGGAGCAGACTGCTGCACCTGCTTTGGACTCAAAACGATAGGTCTGTTTCTGTGTCAGGTGACTTTTCTAAGACCTTGGTAAACCTGTACAACCGCACAAAACCGTAGCCTACTAACCTACACCCTACTAACTCCCGTGACCTGCACACACATCTGTTTGTCAGATAGCGACCCCTGCTGCATATTACAATTGCAATTGCATATGTGCGTTTTTTTTCTCACGGTGTAATTAATCTTCAATCTTTTAAGCCACAATTTAACCACTCTAACCAACTTAAGAGTTTATAATTGCACAACCTTAAACCATACGAACATTACAATTGTGTGAATGATCTGTCTGGAATGATGCATGGAATGTTTAAATGTTGAAATCACTTGACAAAAACTATAATTAGGCTACTCTTGTTAAAAGATCAACCCACACCGTGACACTTAGCTCAATCATGCTGTCAACTGAGTGCAAAGTGTAGAGTGTGTTGCTGCCTATTGCAATAAGCGTTTCTTCAGCGATGGGCATTTTTGGCCCTGTGGACTTTTATAACCTGTGGTCTTAAAGCACACTTTCACTAGTTTGCGTGATTTGTGAATAAACAGTGTGCATCACATGAGGAATCAAGTCATGAACATTTCCATTGTGTAATAAAAACAATGTATTGTGTTTTACTGTGCTTCAAATTGTGATGAAATTAGGCTATATTTTAAACATTTTGGAAGAAAACGGTGGCCTATCCTTAAGGCCACTTACATAGCATTTATGTATCCTAAATGCATCAATCATTTTTTTTTTTTATTGAAAAATTTGATAAATTATCTTGTTCTGTTCCACTAATGGCTGTAAAGTTCTTTATTAAGTTGGTGAGTTTGTTGAAGTAGAGGTTTCTTATGGATATGTATTTCTGACAGTGCAGGAGGAAGTGTGTCTCTGTCTCGATCTCTCCTGTCTGACAGTGAGCACACACTCTTTGCTCTCTGGGTAACCAGCTCTTTCTGTGTCTGCTGGTCTCAATGGATAAACTGTGCACACTTTCTCTGCTTTGTGTCTCTGACACGCTGGAGATAATCTTCCAATTTGTAAACTGATTTTAGAGTTTGATAGAATTGTAATTTACTATGTGTTTTAGTTTCCTGGTCCCAATGTTCCAGATATGTATTGTTAGATTGTTTGATCATTTGATTTATTTTGATGTTTGGGTGAGAAGCAGTGCTGGTTTGAGGCTGGTTATTGTTAGTAGAGTTAGTCAGGTTAGTAAATCTGGAAGCAAGAAACTTCAAGAGGCGTCCAGGCCAAAACAACAAACAAAAGAAGTTTAAATGCTGGGAGGGTCAAACTAACTTACCCGAATAAATAAATGACATAGCTCTCACTTCACTCCCTAACTAACCAAAAACAGGAGAAAAAAAACAATTACCAAAAGAAAATGTGTCCACCTCTCTACAGCTTCCACGATTAAATAAGGCAACAACAAAGGAATTTGAACAATATAGTTCAATGGAGTCAAATTATAAACAGGTTAGATTGGTTAACAAAAGAAGTACTTAGTAACACAAACTTGAGGCTTTAGGCTCTCACAACAGTCAACCAACACACAGGAACAACAATCACAGGCTAGAACAGGAGGAAAGACTCTCCCAACTTCCTGGCTTTCACCTCAGCTTTATCCATCAGTTCGTGTCTTGTCAACCAATCAGGTCACTCCCAAAGCCTGGGTTTAATTAGGCACAGCTGATGTCCATACCTGGCTGAAGGGATGACAGAGAGCTTAAGGGAGAGAGAGAGAGAGAGAGAGAGAGAGAGAGAGAGAGAGAGAGAGAGAGAACCACCAGAGAGGGAGTACAAAACAGAGAAAACAAATTACAACCATTGCACCAAACAAATAAATAAATAAATGGTGACCACATACATCACAGATGTAAACAGGGAATTAAACATAAGAAATACGTCTTGGGACCTAACACACCCACCCTTACTTACAAGGTATACTTTTTAAGAAAAATAAATAAATAAAACATGTCACATAACCTTTCTTTTCCCTTTTACACTTGATTCACACTTTAGTCTGCATTACCATGATCTTGAGACCAGCACTAGCACCTACATGTAGCTTGAAGGGGTGGATAAATTAGGGGCAGACAGGACTGGAGTGCTGTTGTGTGCGGAGCCAGTTGTGTGAAACTGGCTGATGGACTTTCTGACTGGAAGACCTCAGGCAGTATGGGTCGGCAGCAACCATCACACTGAATACTGTGGCCCCCCAAGGATGTGTGCTGAGCCCCCTCCTCTTCCCTCTGCTGACCCACGACTGCACACCGTCACACAGCTCCAACCTCTTTATTAAGTTTGCGGATGACACGACTGTAGTGGGTCTCATTAGCAGCAAAGATGAGACAAACTACAGGAGCGAGGTGAGCCGCCTGGCCGGATGGTGCAGTGACAACAATCTCTCTCTGAACGTGGAGAAGAAGAAGGAGATTCGCAAACTGAGGAGAGCCACAGCCCCGGCCCCCATCATGTACACCTTCTACAGAGGCACCATCGAGAGCATCCTGTCGAGCTGCATCACTTTGTGGTATGGCGCCTACAACGCGTCCTGCCGAAAGACTCTGCAACGCATAGTGAGAGCAGCTGAGAAGATCATTGGTGTCTCTCTCCCCTCCCTCCAGGACATTTACGGAACCTGTCTCACTCACAAAGCCCTCTGCAGGTGATCCCACACACCCTTCACACAGCTTCTTCAGTCTGTTGCCATCAGGGAGGAGACTGTGGAGTCTCCAGGCCAGGACCAGCAGACTGAAGGACAGCTTCATCCATCAGGCTGTCAGGAAGACGAACTCGCTCTCGAACTTGCCCCCCCCCCCCCCCTCCCTCTTCTGCCCCAGGCACTACTGAACTATTAATACCCCCCAACCCCCCCCCCCCCCCCAAGATCATCATCCCCAGGTCCTTAAACCAACCCCTCTCCCCCACTAACATACGATGGCATGCACCTGTCACTTGGTGCAGCATTAGTCGGCTCACTACCTCGTTAGACATGGAACTGACGTCACTCTACTACCTCTTCAGTCAGTTAAATAAAATAACTGCTCTTGAGCCCTTTGTCACTTTAATCAGACAGAATAAGCTTTTTTATGCACTAAAATCTTTTTATCTGCACTGTTTGTTCACTTCACTGATTTGCACTTTATCTGCCATGTGCCTTGCGCTGCTTTATTTAACTTTATTTTTTATTTTATTATATGTCTTTTTTACATTCCCTTATTGTATAGCTGTATCTTATATTTCATATTTGTTCTAGATTTTTGGCTCTACTGTTAGTGTTATCTGTATGCACCGGGGGACTGAGAGTAACGCAATTTCGATTCTCTGTATGTATGTACTGTACATGTGGAAGAATTTACAATAAAGCACACTTGACTTGACTTGACTGGAGCATTACACAAAAGATCCTTGGCTGCCTGAAAACTAGATTTACACTCAGGATTCCACACAAACTTACGTTCTGAACTCAAATGGTCAGTTAGAGGGGAAACTACTGAGGCAAAACCCTCAGTAGTACCCAGCCATCCCAAGAAAACGACGAACTCACGTTTGTTTGTGGAGGAGGGAAACTTATAATAAATAATGGCAATAGAAATAACGAAACGAAATAACGAATTAACGGTAGAACCTTTGGCTTCAACTGGCCTTACCTGGTCCTGCCTGACTAATTTGCCAAGGTATGTTAGCAAGGTTTAACGTTAAATAACCTTAGTCAAATGCTTTAACACTGCTTCCAGGGTTCTTAGATGATCTTTCCATGTCATTGAACAGATTAGAATGTCGTCCAGGTAAACTTCGCGGTTCTGTACTTCTGACAAGACCATCTGCAATAATCTCTGAAAGTTGACAGGAGCATTTCACATTCAGAAGGCCATAACAGTATAATTAAGGAAGTTTTCAGGGGTAACTAATGCAGAGATTTAGTTGGCAAGTGAAGTGATCTAACTTGGTGACAAAGTGAAGAACCTACCCTGTCTACACAGTCTTCCATTATTGGTATGGATACTGCTTAATGGGTGGACATTCACCAACATCTATGTCATGACTTAAGACAGTGGTTTGGGAAGGAACATCATGGAACAGTGCAGGTTAATTCCTCATCAGCTTAACAATAATACAATGCTGATAGTCAGGCAAATAGGAGAGGTACAACTCCAAATTGGATAAGAATGCAGAGTTTGGCAATCTGCCACAAGAGATTTGAGCATTTCCGTCCACAAAGCCATTGGCTTCTGGGGTATACAGTATGGGTAGTTAAGTACAGCATCCACTGACAGAAACAACAGGCTTTGCCTCATCTTTTGATACATAAGCCTTTAGCATATTTATGTGACACATACTGCTTTTGAGACATCGATCAGGGGTCAGGGGCCTTTTGTTAATCACATATGGACCAGAGAATTTCACCTGCATGACTAAGCCCGGAAAAGGAAGTAGTACAAGTACAGATTCACCTGGTTAAAAATAGCTTTTCTGGTCATAATGGGTTTTCATCTTTGACTGGACTCCATTAAGGTGGGTGTACCGCATTAAAACTTCATAATCATCGGGGAAGAAGGAGGCGGGAACCGGTAGACAATCAAAATGACTTTAATAATAAAATAAAGACAAAACAGCCCGGCAGCCCCTCGCGGACGACTGCCGAGCACAAACAAAAACCAAACACAACTAAAATCCAGGCCTGGTCCTCTCTCGTCCTTCACTGTCGTCGCTCCTGTTTTATATCCTTCAATATCCTCCGTGGGACTCGAGATCGGTGGGTCGAGCAGGTGTCGCTCATTTCTCAATCACTCCACCGGCCTCGCCCCGTTCCCATGGCTCTCGGCCCTGCCCCACTCGTCACAGTGGGCCTTGGGTCAACATCCCAAGCCGTGTGAAGCTTCTCATGAAAAGAACTCACATACTTAATGGTAGACACAAGAGGGGAGTTTTTGGTAAGAAACTGCTCACTTAGTAGTTAAAATGGCCCTCACACTGTGTGACCAAAAACAAACTCTGCTGGACTGAAACACAGGGATTCCTGTTTAGTTTCTCTTAAGCCTGGAACACACCAAGCCGACGGTCGGCCGTCGGGCAGTTTTTGTGCGTCGGCCGACTAAGTTTCCTCAGTGTGTTCTGCACCGTCGGCTGAAATTGGTCCTAGTCGGCTTTTCTTCTGCCGATTCGACATGTTGAATCGGCGTCGGGCCGTCGGTGAAAGAGGGAACTCTGATTGGCTGTTCAGCTTAGTGAACGAGTCAGTGGACGAGAATAATAGCAAAACAGCGAGCAAAGTCAAAATGGAACAGATAGAGGCTGTTCTAATGATATGTCATCTTACCTGATTGTTCCTTGGTGAATATTTCAATATTAACACGAGAGGAGTGGAATAAAGAAAGTTTTTAGCAGGATTAATATTCAAAACAGTAAGCATGCACTGCTTTGTTTACGATTTGTATAACTTCAGCCGGCAGCGTCAGTTTCCCTTTTTGAATGACGAATATAGACGAATATATCTGCAGAAATAGACAGTTGTTTCATTTACACGCAGGCGCAGAACGCGCATTCTACCTAACAGTCGGCAGTAGTTCTCTCGTGTGTTCAAGTGCAGCTTTTTACCCCGACGTGAGGCGACAACACAGTTGGCTTTCATCAGAACTAGTTCGTCGGCGTCGGCTTGGTGTGTTCCAGGCTTTACAGTCCTCTCTATAGAGTAGGCACATGTCACTGACTTGATGAAATCGCTCAAGGGTCCCCTGCAACTCTGTGATATGTGCTTGGTAACTGATGTTCCACACCTAACTGCACTATCTGTTCAAAAACATGAGATGTGAAATTTGACACTTGGTCTGTCTGACTTTGGGTAGCCCAGAAGTTAAAGGGAACTTTAACTTGAAATTTAATGAAAATTTTTCTACTGCTTTAGTCTTGATGGAACACAATGGTATGGCCTCAGGATAACGGGTGGCTGTACACATAATGGTAAGAATGTATTGAAAGCTGCACTTAGTCTTGGGTAGTGGCCCCACACAATCAATCAAAAGTCTCTCAAAGGTTTCTCCCATGACTGGAATGGGCTGAAGGGGAGCCTGTGGAATTGTTTGGTTGGGCTTTCCAGCCAACTGACAAACATTGCATGACTTAACACATTCTGACACTACAGATTTTAGACCAGGCCAAAAGAGGTGTTTAATAAGGCACTGATAGGTTTTAGTCACCCCGAGATGACCAGTGCATGCATGCTCAATGGGCCAAATATAGAACTCGTCATAGTAACCAGAAGGCAGAACAATCTGATAGACCATGTGACTATCATCATCAGCAATCTGTGGCCTTCACCAACGCATGAGTACACTGTAAAAAAAAAACTGTTATTTTACGGAATTTTACTGTTTTATTTTACAGTTTTTTCACGTAATTTTGAAATACAGTTTAAAATTGTAAAATTACAGAAATAGACTGTATATTTACATATCCTATGTAAAATCACATGAAAAACATTTCAATGTGCATAACGCCACAAAAATATTTTTGAAGATTTATTTCACATAACACACCAAAAACAGTGCGCTATATGTATGTATATGTGCAGTATGTATGTGTGTGTGTGTGTGGCATTATTAATATAATGCCATATTTTTTAACAGATTAAAATATAAATAACAACTGTACAAAAGTTCACGTTTATTATTATTTTTTTTTATTATTATTATTATTATTATTATTGATATAATATGTATATGTTGCCTACATTGCGTGTTTGCATAAAAGAGCAGGTGAATCAGTATTTGAACCGGTTTGTTGAAACATCCTTCCCGAAAGAATCAATTCGAGCAAAAGAATCGTATTTCCATAATACTGTCAACTGATATCTTCATCTTCTTCCGCTTGTCAAAATAGTTCTGCTCAGTTTGGTGTTTTATTACGCATTTATTCTCATAGTACCGTTTCATAATGTGATATAATACTATAATAATATGCTGATATTTAAATTACAAAAAAAAAAAAAAACATTTTAAATATTCGAACTGAAGGAATTCCCGCCCTAGCGCAAGGATACATTCTCCTCCAGGCACGCAGTGGGGCTGCAGCGCGCGCAGAAGGAATCACTCGACCTTTAGTCTTACTGTCAATCTTCGATTTGAGGCGAAAAAAGCAGGTAAAGTTCATGTTTTCTAATTCTGGTCATTACTATATGTTATTTCTACTATATTTGAGTTCCAGCATTTAGAATGTTTACCTTTTTGAATCGTTAAACCAGTGTTTAACTTCGGCGCTGACCAGTGCCGTTAGTCGTTAAGTGTGGCTAACTTCTAACGTTATTTTGTCCCTGAGGGAAAAACAGGCTGACTTTAAGGAAAGTCGTTGGCTGGTTGTCTACGATGCTGTTATTAAATATTATTATCATTTGTGGTTTAAGAACTCATGAATTTAACAGTTAGCGAAGGTAATCTGTTAACGTTAAGTTCGAATATGTAGATATTTTGCCAACTTTACCGAATTTCGACGCATAATGCAGTGTTTTTAATCGGTTTTGATATACATAATCGTAGGCGTCGTCTAAAAGCTAAAAAAAAATCATATTTTTCGAGGCGAGATTGGATGAAAATTCTGAATTTAGAAAAAGATTCATTAGGACCAGCGCTTAAAGTGACGCGCGATTTGAAACGTTATGTTCGCCGGGCACTTAACCGTTATCCCTCTTCAAGCACTGGTTATTACGCTTTTATAATGAAGTTCACTTAACTACTTTATTTTGTCTGCATGTTTTACCCTTTTAATTCCAGATATAGTCTCACTGATGGTCTGAAATATCGTTACAGTCAGTATTTAATCACTTTTTAATAAATTATATATGTTGGTTACCCTTTATATCTGTCTATTGGTTAAGCAAATATTAAAAATATTAAAACAAGTATTTAAAAAAGCTGGTGACTAAAACCATTGACCAGTTAAAATTGTGAATGAAAAAACAATGTCTGCAGTGTGTCATCTGAGAATTCATATAACCTTGTAATCTTGTAATCTAGCCTAGGGAAAAAAGTTTCACAACTTCTGTTTCATGACAGTTTAAATCACCCTTCTATAATTAAAGACTGTTATTGAAGCTTATAGGGATTATTGATACTCACTGATGGGGTGAACAGGTATATTAAATATCAGTATATTTCTTTGTATTTTTGTAGATTTCCTTTTTTTTTTCTCCTTACAGATAAGTTCTGTGAGTGGCTAAAACCAATGTCAACATGAGAGGGTGAATTGCACAATGCAAAGATGTTCACAGATTACACTTGTAATAGTTGTGGTGTTTCTTTGAAAACTCACAATTCACAACATCAAGGGCTACACAGAAATGAGGCACACTACCTATTGGTTTGTTGCTAGCAGCTTGCACTTACGGTTCAGAAATTATGATGCATTTAAAAGTCATGTTTACCATCATCATCAGCAGTTATCTTCTGTGTCACAGGCAGGGACCTTTTCATGTCAATTTACTAGCTGTCAGAAAAATAATTGTGTGTGGTATTGTTTTAATATATTTAAAGGAAAACAATTTAATATTTGCAGTAAGTTTATCACAGTGTAACTGATCTCTTCTTTTTCTTATGCATGACAACAGGAAGTTCCCCCTTTGACTGCAGAGAACTTTGTTTTCTGTTGACCAAATCATAGTTAACGGCCACATCACCATCTTCTACGACGCTCTGAAGCTGATGTTTGCTTCATACTACTGCTTGAACATTTCATACCCAGGAAACCAAGGAGAAATGCAAGAGATTGTGCAAAGGTAAAAACACACACTCATAAACTCACTCTCACACGTATCACACTCACACGCGTGTCCTCACACACAGTCACTCACTTTTTCAACACACACTGACTTACGCATCCTTACATACACTCACTCTAACACACACTCTCACACACAGTCACACACGCACCCACACACTCACACACAGTCACACATGCATACTCACACACTCTCACACACACAGACACTCACATACATGCAGTCACACACACATCCTCACACTCACATAGACAGACTCACAAAAGCATCCTCAAACTCACACACTATCACATACACATTCTCTCACATGCATTCTCACACACACACACTCACAGTCACACATGCATCCTCACACTCTCATATACACACTGTCACACACACATCCTCAAACTCAAACTCACACACTCACATACACATACTCAGAAATGCATCCTCACACACACACACACCTTCACACACACAGTTACACACTTTCACATACTCTTACAAATGCATTCTTACACTCACACACTCTCACATACACATTCTCACACACATCCTCACACACACACACACACACACACACACACACACACATACACACACACAGTTACACACTTTCACAAACTCTTACAAATGCATCCTTACACTCACACAATCTCACATACACATTCTCACACACGCATTCTCACACACATCCTCACACACACACACACACATACACACACACAGTTACACACTTTCACAAACTCTTACAAATGCATCCTTACACTCACACAATCTCACATACACATTCTCACACACGCATTCTCACACACACACACACACACACACACACACACACACACACACACACACACACACACACACACACACACACACACACACACACATTCTAATATAAACAACCACATACTCTAACATAGACAGTTACACATGCGTCCACACACACACACTCTTAACACGCATCTTCACACACACAGTTACACACTTTCACATACTCTTAAAAATGCATCCTTACACTCACACACTCTCACATATACATTCTCTCTCACAAGCACACTCTCACATAGACAGTCACACATGCATCCTCACACACACTAACACACACTCACGCGCAATCCTCACACACGCTTCTAAGGATGCATGATTAATCACATGCGTTTTTCAGGCGTGTCTCGTCAGTAAAGCCGGTCCTGTGATTAGTAGTAAATATCCACCTGTTTTCAAATCGAGCAACATTTAATACACAGAGCTGTAGTTCACTGACAAGCTACACAATATCCTGTTCATAATCGAATGCGATTCATCTGCAAACGCATCTCACAACCGCATGTGATTAATCATGCAGCCCTACATGCATCCTCACACAACACACTCTCTTACATTGTCACAACCTTCTCAGTCTGCCTCACACACAACAACCTCTCACATACTTCTTTATAGCAAACATCCACCACAAGCATGCCCTTTACAAGTTCTTATTGTTCTGCTTTTATTTTAAATATATTCACAGCATATGTTACAGTCCATGTTTTATTACTAAGGATTTTTTTTTCATTCAACAGATGCCTTTTTAAGATGAACCCCGAGAAGGGACCGGAAGTGGATAAGACCACATCGAGAAAGAAATCGTCAGTCAGTCCAAAGGTTCTTTCACTGATTGACAAGATTGCGGACTATGAAAGGATGGAGTAAAACTTTGAGTGTCAGATCTTCCTACATTGCCTAGCAGAAATTCTTGACAGTGTCACAGACTTAAAATACTTGCTGATTATTTGATTTCATGGTTGAATTATTTTTTTTCATGCATTATCTGTTGTCAAGATAAATTAATCTGTTCACAGGTGGTTCAGTTTTAAGGACAATTTTAATTATTAATTTTTATTTGTTTACCAAACTGCTATATTGTTGCAGTTTTTAACAATTCTTTTATTGTGTGTTGTTGCAGTTATGATATATATATATATATATATATATATATATATATATATATATATATATATTTTATATACTGTTGCAGTTATGAACAAACTGAATCGGTATGTTGTTGCAGTTGTGATCTACAGTAATTTAAACCTTTGGGCTTATTTTTTTTACTGGAATATTGTTGCAGTTATGATCGTTTGTAATTATATTTTCTATACTATTGCAGTTATGGACAAATTATTGGAATATTGTTGCAGTTGTGCTATACTCTTTATACTGGTATATTGTTGCAGTTTTGAACAAAGAATATTAGTAAATTGCAGTTCTGAACAAACTATTGGTATATTCTTGCAGCTAGGTCAATAAATTATTAAAACACATTTTCGCACTCATGGCTGATTATTTGAAGTTAAAGTGTTCAAACTTTATGATAATTTAATGTTTTTTTTCTCAACTTTCCACAATATTTATGTAAAACATATTATTAAACATTAAAAGCTGAAGAAAATACAGAAAATCTCATGTAAAATTACAGCAAAAACTGTATTTTTGAATTACGGAAAATTACCGTTACTTAATGTGCCCGTTATTTAACGGTATTTTTCCGGCACCCCAGCTGCCGGAATTTTACCGTTTTTTTACTGGATTTTTTTTTACAGTGTATATCATCCTCTCAGAAGCAACCAACCCTACGAGACTTGTGACTTATCTACAGCAGCATCAATACATTTCGTCAGTTCCAGGTTCTGCTCTTTGGGCAGCAGCTAACTGCTCTCGACCTACCTTTAATGGCAGCTGCTGGATTTCCCTAGCAGTTTCAGCAGTTTGCAGGGGAGTAACTAACAGTTTGCCGTCGACCACATCAGCTGAGGAAGGCAAGAAGGATTCTGAAATATTAACTACATCATGCCTGAGCATGAGACACAGCACATGCCGGGAAAACAAAGGGAAAAGTTTTAGAGACATCATTTTTGGCTTCAATTTCAGGTTAAGCAGACACAATTGGATATGGGAAAACTTTTCCACCCACCAGGTCATTTCACAAAATCATGCTTACGCCCTCAAATTTATCCACCAGTTCCAATCTTGTCAACCAATCATGTCACCCCCAAAGTGTGTCTGACTGTCTATCTATCTATCTATCTATCTATCTATCTATCTATCTATCTATCTATCTATCTATCTATCTACAAAGCCGATTCCAAAAAAAGTTGTGAATAAAAACAATGCAATGATGCGGACATTTCAAATTTCAATATTTTATTCAGAAAATACAGCATAGATGACATCAAATATTTGAACTGAGAAAATTTATCATTTTAAGAGTAAAATAAGTTGATTTTAAATTTCATTGCATCAACACATCTCAAAAAAGTTGGGACAAGGCCATGTTTACCACGGTGTGGCATCCCCTCTTCTTTTTATAATAGTCTGCAAAAATCTGGGGACTGAGGAGACAAGTTGCTCAAGTTTAGGAATAGGAATTTTGTACAATTCTTGTCTAATACAGGCTTCTAGTTGCTCAACTGTCTTAGGTCTTCTTTGTCGCATCTTCCTCTATAACGTATCTCTATCTCTCTTTCTGTTTATCTGCCTCTCTGTCTGTTTCTCTATCTGTCTACCTTTATATCTGTCTGTCTGTCTGTCTCTCTATTTGACTCTGTCTATCTTTCTCTCTGTCTGTCTCTCTGTCTGTATATCTGTATGTCTCTCTATCTGTCTGCCTCTATATCTGTCTGTAAGTCTGTCTATCTGTCTATCTCTTTCTGTCTCTATATATGTCTGTCTGTCTGTCTGTCTGTCTCTATCTGTCTGTCTGTCTATATATCTGTCTGTCTCTCTGTGTCTGTATATCTGTATGTCTCTCTATCTGTCTGCCTTTATATCTGTCTGTAAGTCTGTCTATCTGTCTGTCTCTATATATGTCTGTCTATCTATCTGTCTGTCTGTCTGTCTGTCTGTCTCTCTATCTGTCTGTTTGCCTCTATATCAGTGCGTAAGTCTGTCTGTCTCTATATCTATCTGTCTGTCTGTCTGTCTGTCTGTCTGTCTCTCTGTCTGCCTCTATATCTGTCTGTCTGTTTGTCAATTCAATTCAATTCAATATTGCTTTATTGGCATGAATGTAAATTATACAATATTCCAATACTTAGTGTACATAAATAGAAAAAATACTAATAACAAAAAGTAAAATAAAAAATAACATCACAGTAAAGGAACTGATTGTTATAATATCTTAGAATATTAAACTGTAACAAATTATAATGTGTGAACATTTGATACCACAGTCATTAACTTACATAGAAATACACTAACATACTAACGATCACTGGTGCACAGTAGGGTCAGACACACTGAGGTCAAACACACGCACACACACGTTCACCTGCTGTCTCTCAGGCTGTGACACGTCCACACGTATCTCGCAGCCGGGTCAGGATCCGTCTCTGCTTTGTGTCTCTGACACTCTGAAAATAATCTTCACATTCATAATCTGATTTTAGAGTTCAATAGAATTGTAATTTACTTTGTGTTTTAGTTTCTTGATCCCAATGTTTCAGATATGTATTTTTAGATTGTTTGATAATTTGATTGATTTTGATGTTTGTGTGAGAAGCAGTGCTGGTTTGAGACTGGTTAGTGTTAGTAGAGTTAGTCAGGTTAGTAAGTCTCAGAACTAGCCGACTGAGTGGACTCTTTTCAGGGTTCAGTTCTTGGGTTTGTAGCGCTTTAAAATGTAGCGATTCTGTGGGACTTGATTTAAGATGCATCAAGAATTTGAGGGATATTTTATGCATATGTTTAATCAACGGAAATCTGCCTAATTCTGCCCTACATGCATTATTGGGTGTTTTTCTTTGTAATGTCTCTCTATCTGTTTGCCTCTGTCTGTCTGTCTGCCTCTATATCTGTTTGTCTATCTATCTATCTGTCTGTCTGTCTCTCTCTATCTGTCTCTCTATCTGTTTGCCTCTATATCTGTCTGTCTGTCTCTCTATATCTGTCTGCCTCTCTATCTGTCTGCCTCTATATCTGTCTGTTTGTCTATCTGTCTTTCTGCCTCAATATCTGTCTGTCTATCTGTCTGTCTGTCTGCCTCTATATTTGTGTGTCTGTCTATCTGTCTTTCTGCCTCTATATCTGTTTGTCTATCTGACTGCCTCTATATCCATCTGTCTATCTATCTATCTATCTATCTATCTATCTATCTATCTATCTATCTATCTATCTATCTATCTATCTATCTATCTATCTATCTATCTATCTATCTATCTATCTATCTATCTATCTATCTGTCTCTCTGTCTGTCTGCCTCAATGTCTGTCTGTCTATCTGTCAGTCTGGCTCTATATCTATCTGTCTGTCTGTCTGCCTCTATATTTTTGTGTCTGTCTGTCTGTCTTTCTGCCTCTATATCTGTCTATCTGTCAGTCTGCATCTATATCTATCTATCTATCTATCTATCTATCTATCTATCTATCTATCTATCTATCTATCTATCTATCTATCTATCTATCTATCTATCTATCTATCTATCTATCTATCTATCTATCTATCTATCTATCTATCTGTCTGTCTGTCTGTCTGTCTGTCTGTCGGTCTGTCTGTCTATATCAGGCGCTCTTATCCATTTCTTGTGAACCTCACTGTATCTCCAGAACTACTGTAACAGACTGGTATCTTCTGTAGCACACTGTAGTTTTCTCTCCTGAAGCTCGTACGTTATTGCGCGCGCACGATTGGCAGCTCCACGTCGACATTCTTCCAGCTGCTGCGCGGACGCGCACGCGGCGTGCAAGCTCTTCATCAACAGTTTGCACGAGCGTCATATGCTCAACCAACTAGTGAAAACCTCAGGGGCTTTGACAGAGACGACCACCGTGTTTAGATAGAGCGCTTCTTCTCTCAGTGCGCTTATTCAGTGTCGACTGTCTCGTGAGTTGCAGCAGCAGGTATGTTCTTTAACATTTTTTCCCTCTGGAAGTGTGCATTACACTCACAGATTGTGCGCGTATGCTTAGATAACACTGTCAGCCCGTCACTCATTGATATATTCAGCCACTGAAGCCTTAAAGTAACTTTGGCAAGATTGGAAAGTTTAACAAAGTAAATTAAAGATGGTAACTTTAATGCCTGC
The DNA here is from genome assembly GCF_963082965.1 of Carassius carassius. Lineage (NCBI taxonomy): Eukaryota > Metazoa > Chordata > Actinopteri > Cypriniformes > Cyprinidae > Carassius > Carassius carassius. The sequence goes on from NC_081773.1 coordinate 3,157,197, forward strand.
GTGGAGACATGCAAATGCATGACATATGGCATTCCCAGTTTCCCCTTTCTTCAGACTGTGACCTATCTTTCAGTTCATTGTGACATTTGATAAGTGTGTTAAGTTGAGATCTGTCCCATGATGTCAAACTCCTGGGATAGTTTTGATACAAGTAATGCACTCCTCCAAATTTGGACCCTTTTCGACACGTCAGCTGTTTTACGTATCGGCTGCCCCAATTACAGCTATGCAAACAGACCGACTGTAATAGTAAAGTCAATATATAAATCTTGTTTTCTTCTCCGTGTGTCAGTTTACCTTTATTTAATTTTACTTTTTTCTTGCATGCACTTAATTTGCATGGAAAATTATGTAAGTAGGCATCTGTTTCTGCATATGTAGGCCGCCATATGTGTTCCTCGTGGAGGCTGGTGAGGTGATTATATGCATGTGTGAATGAGAATTAGTCCAAGTTTCCAATTCTATGCATCTAATCTATCATCTTCTGTCGTCTTAAAGCCATTATGTAGCTACAGGAGTTCTGGCCTGCCTCTTTTCACTTACAGCTCCGAAATGCTTTGATCAGTCTCGCCATTCAACTATCATTATAAAGATGTATATATATAATATACAATTATAATTATAACTATTCTATGCTCCAAAAACAATCCCACCTACTTCAACTTAAAAAAACTGGCAAACTGGCTGTAAAAGTCAAGTCAGCGTTATTTGTTGTTGTTGTTGTTGTTGTTGTTTTTTTCCTATTATTTTTCATAAGATTCTCCATCTTAAAAAAAAAAAAAAAAGTGTGTGTGTGTATATATATATATATATATATATATACATATACTGACCTAAAATTATCAAGTTGAATCTCGTCCATCTTATTTCTTCAGTTCAACACAAAAGAAGATATTTTGAAGAATGTTGGTAGCCAAACAGTTGACGGTAGACCTTCCATAGTATATTAAAAACAAAATAAATACTATGGAAGTCAATGGCTATTCCAGCAATTGTTTGGTTCCCAACATTCTTCAGAATATCTTCTTTTGTGTGGAGCTGAAGAAAGAAACCAAATGATGACCATATTTTTACTTTTATTGGGTGAACTGTTCCTTTTAAATTAGTTGTTCAAGTTCAAGCTACGGAAAAACATATGTTACCAAGTCATATTGATGATATATATTTTTTACAGAGAAATGTTACATGTCTGTTTCTTTCAGAGGGTCGAGCTGAAGAGTTTCACAGAGAAAAAAAGAAAATTTGCAAGCAGCACTGTGGCTTTCCAAGTAAAGTTCTGTGATACACTCCGACTCTAATTGTTTGCAGTCAGTGCATTACAGAACTTTGTTTTGGGAGTTTAAATCTCAAGCCTGGAGTCAGTCCATCTGGATGAAGCTGTAACGCCCCTTGAAAACAGCAGTAAACTCCACATCCTGTCCCTCAAAAACATGCCCAAATAAATCACATCGTTATCATCATCTCCTGTCTTTACATGATCATTCCTCTAGCTTTAACTGCTAACGAATATGGGAAACAGGAGCGAACATCCTTTGAGTTTGGGGATCACAGATACACCACTGCATTAATGTGATATTTACATGATCCTTTTTCAGAATGTGTTCTCCGAGCGCTCAATTAGCATAGTGGAGGCTATACCACAACTGCTAAATATCTAAAAATAACCGTTGCACAGTAACACACCACTTTCCAATTAGGCATTCCATTCCGTAACCTCAGTAAACACAAAAAATGTGCCGTTTTCCATAGTTGTAAAAATGATACATCTCATATTTATGAGGGAAAGCACTTTAAATGGAGAGTTATGATGACATCATTAGATCCACAGGAGGCAGAGGAACCCAGGTCTGAGTTACTCTCACGGTCACATGACTCAAAAGGAGTGGGCTATCAGGCCTCACATGCGTCATCCATACTGTTTTTTTTTTTTTTTTTTTCGTTGAGAGGATAGATAATACATTTTATTGGCCCTTACAGAACAGATTTTTTTAGTCATAAATGTGTCTAAAACACTGCATTCTGAAATAGTATGCAAAGGATGCATCTGGGGAACAAAAGTGAGAAGTTTTGTTGAAGTGTATTTAAAGTAAATCTGTGACTGATTAGTCAAGCACCTAAAGATTGAAATGTCACAGATCCCGTTTAACCCATGAGGGTGCATAAGTTAAGAAAAATAATTTGTACACACACTGATGGACTGCTGAAATATGTCTCATTAAGTATGGTTTCTTAATGTGATCCTATCATGTACATTTCTGATCATTTCATACTCTTTCAGAGATTTATTTATTCAAAATTACTATCTTTGGCATTGAAGAGTTAACTATTTCTGAAGAACCCCTTTATGTTGAAGTGATTTATGGTTCTTCAAACCTGCAATATTTAAAGCTTCTTTATGGAACACACACAATAAATAAATTGTGGCAAATGTAGTTTGTTTTTGTTGCAAGTTGTACATTTAAACTGCTGTTTAGAATGTATTTTGACTACATTTGGATTACTTTTACGTTATTTTTGACCTGACTCGTTTATCACATTTGATTAGCATTACTGTGTAAAATAAATAAAAAAAATTATTTATATATATATATATATATATATATATATATATATATATATATATGTAAATGTATATGTATGTATGTATGTGCATTAAAGCTTTTCAAAGACATATAACATGGTTAAATGACTCACTGATTCATAAATAATTATATTATGAATAATATAATATAATATACACACACACATATATTCTACTAGAATATAATTTTTGAATTGTCATTTTAGAATGATTAAATATGTATTTAGAAAACACCTAAATGCTATCATATTAGCAATATATATATATATATATATATATATATATATATATATATATATATATATACACACAGTACAGTACAGACCAAAAGTTTGTTTGGAAACAATAATATTTTTAATGTTTTTGAAAGAAGTTTCTTCTGCTCATCAAGCCTGCATTTATTTGATCAAAAATACAGAAAAAACAGTAATATTGTGAAATATTATTACAACTTAAAATAATAGTTTTCTATTTGAATATACTTTAAAAAAATAATTTATTCCTGTGATGCAAAGCTGAATTTCCAGCATCATTACTCCAGCCTTCAGTGTCACATGTAACATCAGTCTATCACATGATCATTTAGAAATCATGCTAATATTCTGATTTATTATGAGTGTTGGAAACAGTTCTGCTGTCTAATATATTTGATCAATAAAAGGTTAAAAAGAACTGCATTTATTCAAAATAAAAACAAATTATAATAATATATATTCTAATAATATATCACTTTTTATCGATTTAACACATCCTTGCTGAATAAAAGTATTGATTTTATTAAAAAAAAAGAAAGAAAAAAGAAATTACTCACCCCAAATTACTGACCAGTAGTGTATATTGTTATTACAACATATTTATATTTTAAAAACATAGCTTCTTTTTTTTTTTTTTTACTTTTTATTCATCAAAGTATCCAAAAAATCATATCAGAATCATCATATTAGAATGATTTCTAAAGGATCATGTGATAATGATCCTAAAAATTCAGCTTTGAATCACAGAAATAAATGATCATTTAAAGTATAATACATTTATTTTTAATTGTAATAATATTTCACAATATTACCGTTTTTTCTGTATTTTTGATCAAATAAATGCAGGCTTGATGAGCAGAAGAAACTTCTTTCAAAAACATTAAAAATAGAAATGTTTCCAAACTTTTGGTCTGTACTGTATATATACACTCACCCGCCACTTTATTAGGTACACCTGTTCAATTGCTTGGTAATACAAATTGCTAATCAGTCAATCTCATGGCAGCAACTGTGATGCATTTAGGCATCTAGATGTGGTGTAGATGACTTGCTGAAGTTCAAACTGAGCATCAGAATGGGAAAGAAAGGGGATTTAAGTGACTTTGAACATGGAATAGTTGTTGGTGCCAGACAGGGCTGGTCTAAGTATTTCAAAAACTGGTGATGTCCTGGGATTTTCACGCACACCCATCTCTAGGGTTTACAGAGAATGGTCTGAAAAAGAGAAAATATACAGTGAGCATCAGTTGTGTGGATGAAAATGTCTTGTTGATGTCAGAGGAGAATGGGCAGACTGGTTAGAGATGATAGAAAGGAAACAGTATCTCAAATAACCACTTGTTACAACCAAGGTATGCAGAATACCATCTCTGAACGCACAACACGTTGAACCATGAAACAGATGGGCTACAGCAGCAGAAGACCACACCGGGTGCCGCTCCTGCCAGATTAAGAACAGGAAACAAAGGCTACAATTCACAAAGCTCACCAAAATTGGACAATATAAGATTGGAAAAACATTGCCTGGTCTGATGAGTCTCAATATCTGCTGCGACATTCAGATGGTAGGGTCAGAATTTGGCGTAAAGAACATGAAGGCATCCTGCTTTGTCTCAATGGTTCAGGCTGGTTTTGGTGTAATGGTACCATTTGAGCATCATTTAAACACCACAGCCTACCTGAGCATTGTTGCTGACCGTGTCCATTCCTTTTTGACTTCAGTGTATCCATCTTCTAATGGCTACATCCAGCAGGATAAAGCACCATGTCACAAAGCTCAAATCATCTCAGACTGGTTACTTGAAAATGACAATGAGTTCACTTTACTCAAATGGCCTCCACAGTCACCAGATCTCAATTCAATAGAGCAGCTTTGGGATGTGGTGGAATGGGAGATTCGCATCATGGATGTGAAGCCGAAAAATCTGCAGCAACTGCATGATGATATCATGTCAATATGGACCAAAATCTCTGAGGAATGTTTCCAACACCTTGTTGAATCAATTAAGACAGTTCTGAAGGCAAAAGGGGGTCCAACCCGGTACTAGCAAGGTGTATATAATAAAGTGGCCTGTGTGTGTGTGTGTGTATAAATACGTACATATGCATGTATGTAAATTATATATACACCCATACACAGGTGCATCTCAGCAAATTAGAATGTTGTGGACAAGTTCATTTATTTCAGTAATTGTGAAGTTGTGAAACTTGTGTATTAAATAAATTCAATGCACACAGACTGAAGTAGTTTAAGTCTTTGTTTTTTTAACTGTGATGATTTTGGCTCACATTTGACAAAAACCCACCAATTCACCATCTCAACAAATTAGAATACTTCATAAGACCAATAATAATAATAATAAAAACATTTAGTGAATTGTTGGCCTTCTGGAAAGTATGTTAATTTACTGTACATGTACTCAATATTTGGTAAGGGCTCCTTTAGCTTAAAATACTGCCATAGTTCGGTGTGGCATGGAGGTGATCAGTTTGTGGCACTGCTGAGGCGGTCTGTGAGCCCAGGTTTCTTTGACAGTGGCCTTCAGCTCATCTGCATTGTTTGGTCTCTTGTTTCTCATTTTCTTCTTGACAATACCTCATAGATTCTCTCTGGGGTTCAGGTCCGGTGAGTTTGCTGGCCAGTCAAGCACACCAACACCATGGTCATTTAACCAACTTTTGGTGCATTTGTCAGTGTGGGCAGGTGCCAAATCCTGCTGGAAAATGAAATCAGTATCTTCAAAAAACTAATCAGCAGAAGGAAGTATGAAGTGCTCCAAGAGTTCTTGGTAAACAGGTGCAGTTACTTTGGTTTTCAAAAAAACACAATGGACTAACACCAGCAGATGACATTGCAACCCAAATCATCACAGACTGTGGAAACTTAACACTGGACTTCAAGCAACTTGGGCTATGAGCTTCTCCACCTTTCCTCTAGACTCTATGACCTTGGTTTCCAAATGAAATACAAAACTTGCTCTCATCTGAAAAGATTACTTTGGACCACTGGGCAACAGTGCAGTTCTTCTTCTCCTTAGCCCAGGTAAGGCGCCTCTGACGTTGTCTATGGTTCAGAAGTGGCTTAACAAGAGGAAAACGACAACTGTAGCCAAAATACTAGACACTTCTGTGTGTGGTGGCTCTTGATGCCTTGACCCCAGCCTCAGTTCATTCCTTGTGAAGTTCACTCAAATTCTTGAATCGATTTCGCTTGACAATCCTCATAAGGCTGCAGCTCTCTCGGTTGGTTGTACATATTTTTCTTCCACACTTTTTCCTTCCACTCAACTTTCTGTTAAAATGCTTGGATACAGCACTCTGTGAACAGCCGGCTTCTTTGGCAATGAATGTTTGTGTCTTACCCTCCTTGTGAAGAGTATCAATGATTCTCTTCTGGACAACTGTTAGATCAGCAGTCTTCCCCATGATTATGTCTAGTGAACCAAACTGAGAGACCATTTTGAAGGCTCAGGAAACATTTGCAGGTGTTTTGAGTTGATTAGTTGATTGGCCTGTCACCATATTCTAATTTGTTGAGATGTTGAATTGGTGGGTTTTTGTTAAATGTGAGCCAAAATCATCACAATTAAAAGAACCAAAGACTTAAACTACTTCAGTCTGTGTGTGAACTGAATTCATTTAATAAACGAGTTTCACAATTTGAGTTGAATTACTGAATAAATTAACTTTTCCACGACATTATAATTTAGAAACATATTGTTTGTAAAAAGAAAGATATGATTGTTAAAGATAGTAATAGATACTGAAAAAGCGGTATCTACTAACAAAAAATAAACAGCATGGCTAGGATTTATTTGAAGGGAAATCTTCTGTATTCCAGTCAGTAAAATCGCACCGGAGCGCGCGGGGAGGGAGGCGGAGCGCGGTGCATGATGGGACGCGAGTGTAATCCCCATCAGCCGCCTACTAACCCCTGACAGCAAACACGGAAGCAGCATGGCGTCAAACAGCAGCAGCAGCGCACAGCAGAGACTCAGGATCATAGCAGGACACTTGCAGAAACGGTCAGAAGATGAAAACGCGGGCGTCGCTGCGCAGGAGTGTAAAGCCGAGGCGCCCCGGTCCGAGCCGAGCAGCACCACACCGGTACCGAGGAGGAGGTAGGTGCGAGTCAGCCTGTGTGCTGAGAGACCCGGCTCTTCACACAGACTCACAGATAAACACTGCGTTGCGATTAAACTGCAGGCGCGTCAAAGAGTAAAGCAACAGAGGATGATGCATTGTATCAGTGCGCGCGCTCCACAACTGGATCTAAACAAAGTGTCTCTTCATCCCGGAGGAGGCTGCGGTGGCGCGCGACATCTGCACTCTGATGGACACTTTCACATTATATTGTTTTCTCTTTACACAGTGCTTATTGCACCAGTTCAGTGACCAAATCAGTGTCTGCTGCTGGTTCCTCCAGAGCACATTAGAAACGCGCATCAGCCCTTAAAGCTATAGGTCACCCAAAAATAATGTCTGTCGTCATCTCATCAGCATCAAGTTAACGAGATTGAAGAACCAGGGCAGATTTTCAGTTAATAGCTTACATTTGGCTCTGTCCCTCACTCAAGGCTGTCAGAAGATTGGAAATATGTCACAGAAGTCATGTGGAGAGAGACATATGGTGCGTTGCTTGTTTGAAATATGTTCCATGCATAGAAACCCGTTTTGTTTAAGCTTTAGCTTTAATAAAGGTGACAGTCTTTCAGTTTGGGATCCTCAATATATATATAGAGCTTGCTTAGTGGTCTTACTAACTCTTAACTGATTTCCAACTCTTGAGTAATCTGCTAATAATTATTGATGAGCTCAGTCCTCTGTTTTCAGACATGTGCTTTCACTGGAAGGGATGGTGCTTCTGTAAATGGAAAGGGTGTTGGTTATTTCTGTCTGTCTATAGAGTCGACAGCACTAGCCCGAGGCTCTTCACTGCATCACTGTGATGTTTAATACACACTTCTGGTCAAGAATCTCCATGCTGCTTGCTTTCTTTGTCATTTCTTTGACAGCTTGTATCACTTTACTCTTATAATTTAGTGGATGGATTATTGGTCATGCAGTCTGTTGTTATAAACGTTATCTAATATGAGGTGATCTCCCCATAAGTTTTGTTTTGTAAGTCAGAAGTTAGTATGGCAGAGCTGTGCTCTGATTGGACGAGGGATGTGGTGGCCTGACTTTGTATTTGCTAAGAGTGAAAAATGTACTTCCTTCATGTGGAATGATAGCACTGTGCTGCCATCTAGTGCTGGACATTGAACGACCTTTAACCTACTGAGACCCAGCAGAAAGATTTTTCTGAACTTCTCAGTATGAACCCACCAAGGGCATAGATTTTTTTTTTATGTGTATTGTTATTGGATAATTTATTTCTTCCTATCTATCTATCTATCTATCTATCTATCTATCTATCTATCTATCTGGCAACATGCTTTAACTGATTACAAATTCAACATATACAAATATGAAAGAGACAACATTTAGACATTTATTTTAAGATTTTTACATTCCACCTTAATGCATTTTAATTTTTTTTCTAAAGGGAAACACATCTTTAAAACATTAAAGGCATTAATGTATAGCCTAACTTTACAAAACTGCTGTTTTTCTATACTGTTTCCTATTTTATTTTATTTTATTGATTGAATGGCATCCTCTTTACCTGATCACCTGCTCCTCCTCTCCCTCTGCTGACTTTTCTACCCTGCAGCTATATTTACCTCGAATCTGTTATAAAAACATGTTAAGAGATTATACACCTCATAACGTTATGAAATTTGTGTATAATCATAATCATCATTCATAAAATTCTAACATAGTAGAGATTATCAAAAGAAAGAAATTAAGTATTGAAACCGCCAGTAGGCGGCAGTGTTTCACTGTTTTAATGAGTTAGCCACTTAAATCGTTAATTCATCCAATTCGTTCAAAAGTCAGATTAATTTAGTAAGAAAACAAACACCGATGTGAATACTTTTGTCGTTGATAATTACAGACACTATTGAAAAATATACTAGCAAAACAGACAGCTGCTTTGGTAACTTGTTATACTGGTAGTTATAGCTAAATACATTGCAATGGATTAGCTAGCTAAAATATATGTGGTGTGTACTAACTATTACACAATATTCTCATACCTCATTCTCAGTACATGCTTTATTTTTTTTGCATCCCTCTCTGACCAGCAGTTAAATATAGTCCGCTGTGCAGCGCTTTCTTCATTTTTGGCGTTAGCATTAACCGTGTGCTCTCCCATTCAAACACCACTTTATTGTTTTGGTGAAAGTGCTACTCATTGGTTGGGCGTTACCAATCGGTTCAATGGAGGGGGAGTATTTTTTGTCTGATTTATTATGACATACTCATATTTGATTAGGAACAAAATTATTTTTACAAAATAAATGAATTCTATTTTTTCATATTATATTTTTCATTTGATCTACTGTGATTTTCATGTTGAAATATTAGGGGGGTTGTAACTGAACTGAATATTGTAACTGAATATTGGGGGGGTCCCCATCCCCCCCATAAACTACGCCCCTGGAACCCACACTTGCGGTCTTTGCACTTGACCACTTGCATGACATATTTCCTGTTTTTGGGCCAAGTGTTCAAATATGTATGAAGACCACAAAGGTCTGTCCAAATACCCACACTTGCAATCTTGGTCACTTGAGAGCAGATGCACACAACAGGAAGTGCGTGCACAAGACTGTCCCAGATCTTAAAAACACCAAAGCACGGTGCCCTTAATGCACACTCCCACTCTGGAATGGTACTCGAGTGTATCCCATCATGCATCATGTTCTGGAAATAAATGTAGAGACTTTTTAAAACATTTAAGAAAAAACAGGAAGTATTTAATCTGATAGTAGTGTATATCCAGTGTGGTGCATCGATAAGAAACCGCTGGCGTTTCTGTACGTGTTAAATATTTGATGTCAAACAGAATGGTAGATGTAAAGGTTGTTGAACTGCCAGTAGTCATTGGCAACATTTGCGTTTCAGCATTATCTCATCTTATACTGAAGGTGCTTAAAACATTTCCTCTTGATAGTGTGTGCCAGATGAACAAAACTGCTCAAAAATGTAACACTCTTTCTAACCTTTCACACAAAAAGAGAAATGAATAAACCTCGGGCTGAAGGAAGTGTCTCTGTACCTCACTCCCAATTCCTCTCAACACGGGACAGGAGAGGTGTTAGTGACTGGGAAAACAAAGTAACTTGCTTTACTCATTTAAAAAAGTAACAAATATTTTCTTGTAAATTTTTAAAGTAATGAGTTACTTTACTAGTTACTTGAAAAAAAGTAATCCGATTACGTAACTTGCATTACTTGTAATACGTTACTCTCAACTCTGCTCCTAAACATATGGGTTTATTCAATTCTTTAAATCGTTTAAAATGCTTTGAGATTAGGCCTAAACTGTGCAATGCAAGTCAGTGGCTACCATCAACTGTTTGAATATCAATATCAGAATAGCAATTTTGTGCTCAGCAGAAGAAAGAAACTTATGATAAAGGTGAATAGAAGACTGAATTTTATGGTAGGAATTAGAGGTGGACCGATGTATCGGTTTTGCTGATTAATCGGCACCGATAGTTGATTGCTGGAACAATCGGTTATCTGCAAAAATTCATGCCGATAGTTTTCCGGGGTTGCGTCCGTTGCTGGAGCGGCTGATAAGGCTCTGTTTTCATTATACAGTGCGAGAGCGGCCTCTAGTTTTTTAAACACTGAACTTCAAACTTATCTTATGTCTCATTGTTCTTTCTTGAAGTGAACTTGTGTCTGTTTTGTGAATAAATAAACTGTTTGGTATTTGGTAACAAAAAAAATTATGGTGAGAATAAATAAAACATTTCATAGGGCCCTAAAAATTTAATTTTTGTAAAACTTTTATTTAATTGATTTGAAAATGTATTTTGTAAAAAAGCACTATTTTAGTTTTTTAGTATCCATTTTAAAAACTATCGATTAATGAATTTGTATCGCCAGCAAAATCCAATATCGGTCGACCTCTAGTAAGAATAGTCTGCCTTGTCTTTTAGTTTACAACGCCTAACAAATCCTTAAAGTATTTTCCTGTACGATTTATAGCATAATATAGCATAAACACTGCTCTTTGCTGTTGAGAAGTCCTCATGAACATCTGTGTGTCCAGTGAGTTTGATGAGTGTTTTAGGTTTCTCAGAAGATCAGGAGCAGACCTGCATTCCTTTCTCTGATCACCCGCTCACGTGTTTCTGTATCCTGACTGTGTGTGTGTGTGTGTGTGTGTGTGTGTGTTTTGAGTCGAGTCCCACAGCAGGCACAGCGCTCCAGAGATCACAGCTGCTCTGAAGCCTGGAGCGATCATCGTGCGCTTCAGTTGGCTTGATAAGCAAATCATTGATCCACTATCGGCACACTTATTGTTACTCATGTGTAGAGGTTTGAGAAAGAGAAGAGAAGTGTGCTTTTATTTTTCTGAGTGATTGGCCATGCCTAAAGACCCGTTCAGATAATATCCTCACAACCAGTGCTGGGTAGATTCCTTACAAACTGTAATCTTAAATAAGGTAATATAAAGTACATTTTGGGTAATCAGAGTACTTTTAGATTACTTTTGAAATATCACATTTCTCACATTGATTTAAATAGCGTACCAAACTGATATAAAATATAAAGAGTAAGAAAATGTATCGCCCTCATTGTTATCAGCAATATGAAGTACATTAAACATTATATAGCATCAAGTTTTCCCAAACTGGGTTAATGAGTTTTATAAAAAGCTAAATTAATTAAATCATAAAAATGTTTAATTATTGTGTAAATAATATGTAATTATTTAGGCTAATCTATAAAAAAGTAACTGTAGTCTGGTTACAAATATCTTTAAATGTAATTTAATCTAAAAACAAGTAATTATTTTTTTTATCTGATTAGATTAGATTAGATGTTAATTACAAGCACTTAATTTTTGGAAAATGATTATGCAATCCAGATTAGATGTAATCAGTAACTATACCCAGCTCTGCATGTAATGGGGCTCGTAATTTAGGGAGAACTGATTAGATGTAAACAAAGACTTTTCTATACATATAGTGTGAGCAGTTTAACATAGCATTATTTCTGCTTATTTTATGTTATAGGCAGATTTGATATATTTTTGAAAGAACTCATTTATGCTTGTAAAGGCTGAATTTATTTGATGAGAAATACCATAAAACAGTAATCTTGTGACATATTATTCATTTTAATTTGACAAATTGAGCAGTGAAGTGTTAAGCTTGTTTAATCTTGGCAAAACAAAGTTTTCCAAATTCCCATTCCCATTTACCAACTCAAATTGTCACTTTTGTATATATCAATTCTGTGGCTCTTAAATGTGACGGATCGCTGTAGTGCCTCAGTTCAAGCGGCAGCTGAACTGATCGTCTTTTCATATGAACTTGCATGAAATAAACATGAATGAACATCAGAACACATTTTATTTCATCTGTGGAAAGACGTCAATACACAACATAATAACAGCAGTTCAAGTCCACCGAAGTTGATCTACGCTCCTGTCTGATTCTCTTGTCTGACAAGATGGAGTTATGATTGGTCAGATTGCCTGTCAATCAAGCTCTTTGCGAAGGGACAACAGCTTGTTGTTATCATTATTATTATTATTATTATTTAGAAATGTTGTAAAAAAAATTCTGTCTATATAAGTATTTTGTGAAAAGTGAATCATAATATATATTTATCTATTTATTTGTGCTGCCAAACGATTAATCGTGATTAATCGTGATTAACTACATCCGAAATAATTGTTTTTTGTTGTGTGTATACTAGTGTTGTCAAAAGACCCGGTACTTCGGTACCAAGTCGGTACTAAAAAAATTTAAATGTGACGGTACCAGGTTTCTTTAAGTACTGGTAGTACCGAGGTCCCGTTCAAACCCGGTTCAGCGCTATGATTTCCGCGAAGCAGAAAATGAGGACGGAATCTCAAAATCCAGTCATGAAAATGAAACTTACATTTTAATATGGACAGTCATGGAATTTGTCAAATTTAGCATAAATTAATCAAATCAAATCTCCATATGGACCAGTATCTGTAAATGTTAAGCCGCAAAAGTTGTTTGAAATATGAATCCGTGTTCTGCGCGTCTCTGTGTGAATTAATGAATGGCAGATGTGCGGGTTTGTTTACTACATAGACTGAAGCGCATGACGCTTGCATTAATTTCAGCATCTGAGCTTCAGAGTTCTCTCTCCATCAAGCGATCTGAACTTTTCAGTTCATCTCAATGGACGCACAGCGCACCTGTATTTGATGCTCTGTAAACTCTATGTGAAGGCGCATGACTCACCGTCGCTTTACTGATAGCGCTGTTTCTCACACATGCAAAGAAAGAGAGAGAGCGAGAGTCTTACCACGCTGAATCGACACGCTATATGTAAACTATTCTTTGTTGTCTTCTCCTGTCAAAATAATGGAGTTCATTTAGAATTATTCATATTCATTTTCGAACAAGCAGAAGACATACCGGTTTCTCCGGTAGTGGGCGGAGCTAATGCGCAAATGGCAATTTCATTGGCTGGCGCTGATCTCTTACCGTCCCTGTTTTGATTTCAGCAAATCATTTTGACCGAACGCAGACAACGTGATTAACATTCATGAACCCAGCAGCTCATCAATTCATAGTGCATTGTATATACATTAGTATGATAGTATAATTAGTAGTAGTATTATCTTTTAATAATAATTAATATGAATACTAATTAATATGATCTATTACTATTTTTTTACAGAAACCCTCAATGACCAAAAATATCTTAAGCATCACCACCAGTCTTAAGTTCAGTTAAAATGACAAATATGCATTCATTAGGCCTAAAAGTTAATTTTTACATAAAGGCATTGTGCTAGAAATATTACTATTATTTAGTAAAATGTATGTGATACTGCTACTACTGTTGAAAAAAATTATAAAACTTTATTTTTTAAAGAAATAAATCACAATATTTCTTCCATGTTTTAATTTTATAGCAAATCCCCTTTATTTACCAAAAATAAAATGTGTTTAAATTTCATAAATTAAAAGACAAATTAAATTTGGGTGAAACTTGTTTACTGTTTTTCATAATTATATAACTTGTAGAAAAACTTTAAACACAATTGTAAATAAGTATAAAGAATGGCATTGGTTTTATTTTTAGTACTTTTGCTTAAAAAGTTACTTTTTTTAAATTAGCATATTTTTGTGTTTTGCTTTGGTACCGAAATTGGTACCGAGAACCGTGGATTTTCACTGGTATCGGTACAAAATACTGAAATTTTGGTACCGTGACAACACTAGTGTATACTGTGTATATTCATTAGGTTTATATATAAATACACACACATGACAGCACTAATATATATATATATATATATATATATATATATATATATATATATATATATATATATATATATATATATATTATATATATATACACATATACATATACAAACACATATATATATATATATATATGTGTGTGTATATGTATATGTGTATATATATATATATATATATATATATATATATATATATATATATATATATATATATATATATATATGTATATATATGTATATGTGTATATGTGTGTATTTATATATATGTATGTGTGTGTGTGTGTGTATATATATATATTTTAAAACAATTTATTGTTCACTACCTCATGGTGGTGTGTGCAGGGGGAGGAAAGCTGCTCAAAAATGTGACACAAGAAGCACTTAAAAGCAGGTTTTTGTATTTGTGAAGTTTGGAGCACTTTCCTGCAGTGCCTCAGATAGATCAAGAAAACAGGTCTCTTGCTGTAACTGCTGTTGACTCTTTCAAAACCTTTCTTATCTGAAGGTCTGTCCTTCTGGTCTCAGCAGAAGTGAATGTCTGTTATCATACAGACCTTTCAGCATAAGGACTGGAGCGCTTTATATCTGCAGGACATTATACTGGCCCCTAAAATTAAATTAAATTAAAGATGATGGTTGTACATCAGTGAGTTTTCTTTGCTGTTGGCTGTTATAAAACAGCATATAAACTCGGTCTCTCTCTGTGTCTCTCTGTCTCTCTCTCTCTCTCTCTCTCTCTCAGACAGGAGATCATGAAGTGGAATGGTTGGGGTTACAGTGATTCGAGGTTCCTCTTCAATAAAAAAGGTCAAGCAGAGTTCACGGGGAAACGGTGAGTATGACACCCGTTAGACTCAGAACAGACTTATGCACTAATTCAAGGGGAAACCTGTGGATTTCAACATTTTATAAATAAATATAAATATTATACAATAAATGTGTTAGTCTGAGCTGACAGCACTGCAATCTTAAAGTGAAAAATTCTGTCCTTTTTTATTTTTTATAATTTTTTTACTCAGCCTTATGTCTGTATGACTTCCTTTCTTCTGTTGAATTATACAAGAAAAAAACATTTTGTCTTAATGTTTTTTCATTGTTTTGGACCCCACTTTTTTTTCTTTTTTTGTATGGACAACAGCATTCTTTTAAATTATTATTATACCACTTATCCTGGACAAACATGGAAAGAAGATATTGCAAACTGTTCAAAATGTTGAACAAGTGTATATAAAGTATACCATTAGAGCTTGTAAATGGTTATATATTAATGGCCATTAACATGTATAACCATTATCCATGTATTATACATTTAAAATCAATAAGTTTAATTAACAATAATTTCTGCAGCTCATTTTGTGTGAAGTACTCTGTATTTGTACATTTGTCTACAGTTTGGGATCAGTAAGATTTTTAATGTTTTTTTTTTTTTTTAAAAAAGTTTCTTCTGCTCATCAAGGTTGTATCTATTTAATCAAAAATACAGAAAAAAATGTAAATTTGTGAAATATTATTGCAATTAAAAATAACTGATTTCTATTTTTATATACTCAAAATACAATTTATTTCTGTGATGCAGTGCTGAATTTTCAGCATCATTACAGTCTTCAATGTCATTTTAATATGCTGATTTATTATCAGAACTGGAAACAGTTGTGCTGCTTAATATTGTTTTGGGACCTGTGATACTTTTGTCAGGATTCTTTGAAAAACTTTACAATAAAAAATACTATTAAAAAATATTTTTTTCTTTTCTTTTTTTTTTTTTTTAAGAAACTAATACTTGTATTCTGCAAGAATGCGCTAACTGGATATAAAGTGATAGTAAAGACTTAGATTATTAGAAAATATTTCTATTTTGAATAAATGCTGTAATGCTGTTCTCTTTAACTTTTTAATCATCAAAGAAAAAAGTATCGCAGGTTCCAAAAAATAAATACGAAGCAGCACAACTGTTTAAAACACTGATAATAAATCAGCATAAATCAGCCTATTAGTATGAATCAATTTCTGAAGATCATTTGACACTGAAGACTGGAGTAATGATGTTGAATATACAACACTGCATCACAGAACACCCAAACTTTTGAACGGCAGTGTAAATCTGCACATTAAATGCACATTTCAAATATGCCATTCTCCTTTAAACTCAGATTTAATTCTTTATTTTGAACAAACATTGCACCCTGCACACAGTACTCCTCACAAGTGCATGAATGTAAATGCGTCTAGCTATGCAAGGTCAATTTTGGGCACCTCTGCATAGAGGACATTAGCATAAACAGCCTCTCACACAGAGTTTATGTTCCTACAGACACACGCAGTCAGTCACAGAGTGTGTCCTTTTCTGTGTAATCATACAGACACTGTGGTGCTGCTTAATCTGACACACACCTGAAGACATGCTGATGCTTCCATATTTCACCATAACACATACAAGGCATGTCATAATAAATGTGTGTGTGAATAGAAATATATATTAAGGTTTGGTAGGAGCTGTCAGCTCCTCTGTGTTGAGGACTAGATGCAGTTTTGGTGGTTCAGTGTGGTGTGCTCATGCCATCTTGTGTCTGGAATCTGCTGCTTCTCAACACCAGGGTCCTGTGCATACACTCAGCCAAATTGTTCAGACTGTGTCAGATGCCAAGGAGTAATCAGAATACAATACAATCCAATACAAATAAGACCAGGCTGCCCTTTCATAACTGATTAAAAAAACATAGATGACCAACTTTTTAAGACTAGTCTTAACAGTTTGTCCAAGGTCTCATCTGACAATATTAGATAAGAGGGTGAGATTTAATCGATTGAATGAGTCATTAATGTATACAACTGAGTTGAATTAAGAACAAAACATGAGATGTTTTACAGGAATCTTTAGGTTGTGACGGTAATTAAACCGCTTGACTGGATCTGTGTGTGTGTGTGTGTGTGTGTGTGTGTGTGTGTCGATGGTTTCAGGTATCGGTTGAGTGGGTTGATTTTGCCGAGTCTGAAGGAATGGTTTGAGGGAACGTTTGGAGCCAATTTACAGCACAGATCTCCTGCTACAGTAAGACAAGTGTGATGTATTGGACCTGCTGTTTATCGGACTCTTTTGTGTGTGTGTGTAACATGGTGTGTGTGTCGTCCTTCAGCCCAGTCTGAATTTGAGCGCAGTCGCTCCTCCTAACCTGAACCAGCCCTTCGTGGAGGATCTGAAAGCAGCGGGTCTGTCCGTGTCACATGACCCAGAGGACCGGGTTTTCCGAGCTCATGGTACAGAGCTGCCATCTTTGTGTTTGGCAGAAAGTTTTCAAATATTTTTGGTTTCATTTATTCATGTTTTACTTCATGTTTCACCCATGGGAAATTTGTTTCATAAAGAAATGGAACCTTATTTATTTTTTTTTTTTCATTGAATATGACAATGCAAAAATTATAATAAATAAGTTTACTTTTAAAATAGAGTTTGTAAAAAATATATTTTTTTATTTTTATTTGATCAAAACACTTTGCTCTTTAGTTTATTTATGAAAATAAATCATTTAATGTATTATTCCTATAGTTCAAAAGTTTGGGGTCAGGAAGATTAATTAAATTTTTTTATGTTTTTGAAAGAAGTCTCCTATATAATCACCAAAGCGACATTTATTTACAAAAATACAGTGAAATACAAATATGCAATTTAAAATAAGTGTTTTCTATTTTAATGTATTTTGAAATGTTATTTATTATCTGTGACGCAAAGCTGAATTTTCAGCATAACTACTTTGATGCCCAAGAATTATTATCAATGTTGAAAACTATTGTGCTGCTTCATATTTTTGTGGAAACCATGATTTTATTTTTGTTTATTTTTTTTTAAATAGGATTTTTTTTTTGATAAATAAAGTTCAAAAGATCAAAGTTATTTGAAACAGAAATTATTAACTCTCTTTTTAGTCACTTTTGATCAAGTTAGTTAATCCTTGGTGAATAAAAAAGTATCAGTTTCTTATAATATAATCATACCTGGCCAAAACTTATCAATGGTGATATGTGTATTAAGAGGTTACAGTATTACCTGAAATCTTACTGGGTACCTCAAGTAAATAAAATGGACCATATGTGTTCTTATTGCAAAAAAGATTGGGAACACATTTTTCCATTTATTTGGGTGCTAAAAATTGTGGGTTAAATTCCCAGAGAACACACACACTGGTAAAAAAAATAAAACAAAATGTATAGCCTGAATGCACTTTAAGTAGCTTTGGATAAAAGCGTCTGCTATATGCATAAATGTAAATGTCTTGTCTAGTACTTCACTAGTATGGTCAAGCTGGATCGGATGTCTTTCTGAAAGTGTTTTGTCTTGTCCTCCTCAGGTCACTGCCTGCATGAGGTCTTTGCCCTGCGCGAGGGGAGGATAGGACGGGTTCCTGACATGGTCATCTGGCCGAGTGAGTGACTGCAAAGGGTTAAGCATCAGTGGCTGAGTGCTGATTCATATTCATGAGAAACCGCTTTAATTAGAGGCCATCCCGTGATACTCTCTCTGATTGGTGGAGCCCTGACTGCACCCATTTCACTCTCTCTGATTGATGGCTGAGCTTTGATTACCCAAGCGGCCAGCAAATCATCTGCCTCCCCATTATACGCCTCCTTCACCTCAACGCTTCTCCAGTCATACAGGAGAATATCCTGTAACCATCACAGTCTCCTTCTGAACACCTTCTGCGCTCCTCACACACACACGAGAAATGTTTGTTTTTCATGATCTTTAAGAAATGTGAATTTGAAATAGCTTTTATTCACTGTCCAGTCACATCCCAGTGAATAAAATCATGTTCCAGTTTACATTATTTCCAACTGAATACTCTCTTTCACTAAGAAATGTTTGTAAACGGTAAGTACAGGTCTGAGGTTCGGTTCACTGTATTATTGTGTGGGATGTTTAGTGGGCAGTCAGATGTGCTCCAGTGACTCAGTGCTAGATACTGATCCACTTATCTGGAGGTAAAAGATATTGAGGGGCTTTTTCCCCCGTTACAGAACAAATATGTTCTGCAGTTGTGCAGAACTTTTCAAAAGTTTGGAACAGAAATCTTTTGGAACATTATAATGTGTTAACTGTTTCAATAAATGCTAGGGATGTAACAATTAACCGTGAGCCGGTTGAAAGTCGATTCAAATATGTGATTTGAAATTGAGATGCTAAACAAATCACAATTCAGTTAGGGGTATGAGTTTATATGAATGTATGTCTGAGGGGAACTTACTGTCTTTAGATGATGTTTAGATGATGTTTTTTCTTTTCATATTGCCTCTGTATAAAGCATATTAAAGTTAATAAGTGCAGCGCTGCTTCGTTTACAGCGTAACCAGGGAAACGCTTTAAGCACCTCCTGCTGCAGTGTTCTAAGCGCTTCGTTTACAGCGTAACCAAGGAAACGCTTTAAGCACCTCCTGCTGCAGTGTTCTAAGCGCTTCGTTTACAGCGTAACCAAGGAAACGCTTTAAGCACCTCCTGCTGCAGTGTTCTAAGCGCTTCGTTTACAGTGTAACCAAGGAAACGCTTTAAGCGCCTCCTGCTGCAGTGTTCTAAGCGCTTTGTTTACAGCGTAACCAAGGAAATGCTTTAAGCGGCGCCTGCGGCAATGTTCAGAAGCGCTTCGTTTACAGCGTAACCACAGAAACGCTTTAAGCACCTCCTGCTGCAGTGTTCAGAAGCGCTTCGTTTACAGCGTAACCAAGGAAACGCTTTAAGCGCCACCTGCTGGCAGAGAGTGATTCTGCGTCTCGTTCAACTCGTCTGCGGTTTGTTTCATGCTGATATTTTTTATTTATAGTTTCACAAAACTTAAGTAAAATCATTCGGTTTTTGCTTCAAATTTCGAAATTATACAATCTAATTTAAATTAAAAACTGCTCATGTATGTAGCCTCTTTGTTTGGATCATGAATAAAATGCAGTGGTTGCCTCTAATATTAAATGGAAATATCACATTATTTATTTGATTTAGGCTTGTTTTAAAATTTCTGTATAGTTTAGTTATTTACATTTTAAGTTTTTTTTATTTAGCAGACACTTTTATCTCAAGCTACTTACAAATGAGGACAATAGAAGCAATCAAAAAAACTAAAAGAACAATAATATGCAAGTGCTATATTAGTGTATTATTATAGTGTTATATTTCAATTTCACAAAGAAAAGTGCAGCATTTTGTCCAAGCAATAATGAAAGGACACATTTAATTTATAATTTGTTTTAAATCTTATTAAAAAAAATTGAATCGTGAAATCAAAATCGTGAATCGAATCATAAGTTGAGTGAATCATTACATCCCTAATAAATGCTGTTCTTTTGAACTTTTTACTCTCTAAAGAATCCTGAAAAAACGTATCATAGTTTCTGCAGAAATATGAAGCAGCACAATTGTTTTTCGACACTGATAATAATAATAAATGTTTGAGATGTAATCAGTATATCAGAATGATTTTTGAAGCATCATGTGACACTGAAGACTGGGGAAATGAATTTGAAAATTCAGCTTTGCATCACAGGAATAAATTATACTTTAAAATATATTAAAATATAAAACGGTCATTTTAAATTACTATATTATTACACAATAACTACTTTTATTTATAAATAAAAATAAATGCATTCTTGGTGAGCATAAGATAGCTTTCAAATACATTCAAACACAAGTCTTGAACAG